>NW_016690285.1:2044255-2050373 GCF_001604755.1 Lepidothrix coronata | reverse complement strand
TGGATCCCTGGAAGTGTCCAAGGCCAGGTTGGAGCCACCTGGGCTGGTGGAAGGTGTCCCTGCCCATGGCAGGGGGTGGGATAAGAGGAGCTTTAAGGTCCCTTTCAGCCAAACCAGTCTGGCATTCCATGATCCCATTACCTGTCCTGGGATAGGAATGTGACAGGTGTCACTCTGACAGAGCAAAAAGCAGGAACATTTTGCCTTCTGGAATGGTAAAAAAAATCCTTTTTGCCACCCAGAAATGGCCCAACCCTGTCCAGTTCAATTGGTCCCCAATAAAACAGGCAAAACTCTGATTCCTGGGCCCTGCTGGTATTTAAACAACATTTCTGTAAATGTGAATTGGCAGCAAACTCTGACATAATTTCCCTGTTTTCCATGACAACTTTATGATTTTCCTTGGAATAATTTTATGGTCCCCAGTGAACTCCTGCACAAGGACACCCCATTCTGGGGAAATGGGGGAGGAGTTCACCTCTGGTTTTATCTTTGGGAACATCAAATCTCATTTTATGCCTCTGGAACGGGCTGAGGGTGTAACAGGTTGTGTAGAAATTCAGCAAGAGAAAGGCAAAGTGATATTTCAGTGACTAAGAGCAGAAAAATACCAATTCTGTGTGGAGAGATCCATCTCTAATGCACTTTGATTGAAGAGTTTAATGTGCATTTTAAATCTTCCCTCGTTATAAGCTACACTTAATTACGGGGCATCAATCTTCAAATTACTGCAAATGAGTAGAAAAAAATCCTACACAGAAATCAAGGAGCACATTGTAAATGGGTGTCTTTGCTGTAAAGACAATTAATGATCAGGTGTGACCCCTTAAAACAGCCCAAATCCTCCTGCACAGGAATCCCAGGATATGGACTACCTGGAGCAGCTGGAGGCTGGGAATTGTTGGCTGCACAAAGGCTTTGATCCCCTTTGTGCTCCTGAACATCTCAGCCACAGAGCTGCCAGGGACCCTTTGGATTCACCTCAGAAAATGTTAAAAACCCAGTCATTGCACTGCAGAAAAGTGGTGTTGTCACCCCTCAGACCTGCATCTTCATGGGGACAAATGAGCCAGGCCCAGCAAAGCTCAGCCTCAGTCCCAGGATTAGTGCTCTGCTCACTCATCTCACAGCTGTTGGGCCTCTGCAGGGGGGTTACAAGATGTTTAAATCCTGATATTCCACGTGCCACCTCATCAAACCTGTCCCTTCCACACAGGACTGTGGGCTGGGACCAGCTCAGTGAAACACGGATTTACTTTCACAGAGTGGCACAAGTTGGAAGGGACCCCCAAGGACCATCCAGCCAACCCCTGGCCCTGCACAGACACCCCAACAATCCCACCCTGTGCCCCAGAGGATCATCCAAACCCTCCTGGAGCTCTGGCAGCCTTGGGGCCGTGCCCACTGCCCTGGGGAGCCTGGTCAGTGCCAACCACCCTCTGGGAGAAGAACCTTTCCCAGGTTGGACGGGGCTTGGAGCAACCTGGGCTGGTGGAAAGTATCCCTGCCCACAGCAGGGGTGGAACGGGATGGGCTTTAATGTCCCTTCCAAGCCAAACCAGCCTGGGATTCCATGACATTCCAGGTCAGTGGAGTCAGCCAAGGTATTTATTTGTGGCAGAATAATGACAAGACCTCCAGCAGCAGCTCCTGCTCCTCCCTGCCCACCACAGCCAGACCTCCAGGAATCTGCTCAGCATTTTCCCTCCACTGCAGTGGATACTCTCAAATCCTGCATTTTTAGCAATCCTTCCACTGCTCCCAAATCCAGCTGCTCCCAGTCCATCCAACAAACAAGCAAAAGCCTGGTTTGAGGAGCAGAGGCTCTGATGGGGCATCTGAGAGTACAGAGAGCTGCTCACACACCAAGGTCACTCTGCTCCGAGGTTAAACACCAGCTCTGCCCCCCTCAGAGTCAGGTTGTTGACCCAAGTGAAGCCCTCAAGGGGATCCCAACACTCCCATCCAAGCCTGACTTAAACACACCTTGTTCTTCTGAGCATTTCCTAAGGAAATATCACCCTCATCCCACAAAACCTCCCTTAAAATCTCATTCCCTGGGTGATTCAGCTTCATCACTCATTCCAGGGGAGGCACAGCAACCTCAGCCAGCAGAATGGAGACAAATCATCCCAACACCTCCCCCTGCCCCCAGAGTGATGACTGGGAGGTGAGTGATGACTCCAGGCCAGAGGAAGAGTCACCACCCAGCAATAGGATGAGTTACCTCAGTGCCTCTTAAATCTGGTTATTAAGCTTTATGAGGAGCATCCCTGAAGCCTCTCCAGGAGGACACAGACTTTGCCACCTTTATCACCATCAAAAAATCCCCCCCCCATGAATAAATGAAGCCACAGAAAACTTCACAGCACGAAGCAGTGAATTAAAACTTAATGTCACCCATGTGGCAGAGAATTCCCAGCCTCTGCCCCTGTCACCAGATATTGCACAGCAAGATAAATCATGACAAGGTGGACAGCAGAGGGTTTGTCTTTAATGAGTTTTCCCACAGATCTGTCCCAGGCAGGAAGATGTGCAGGTTCTGCCCTGGGAAAGGGAGGGAGAACAACCCCCATTGCCCACAGGAAGGCTGCAAAAAGGTGCTAAACCCCAGGTTTGGGGGAATGGAGCCTGCTTTGGGTACTTTTAGCAGCTTTTCAACACAATCTTAGTTCTTGCAAACAAGGTTGAGCTCTGTACAGCAAAACCACAACAACCTCAGGGCCAAAAGAAACCTCCAGAACCAGAAAAGGTCACCAAATTCTTACTGACCTGGTCAAAAGGGCAACAACAGCCAAGCTCTCTCTATATATTTATACTTCTAACTACATATATATAAAATTGTACCTCAAAATGTAATTCTCACCCTTATTGGGCAGTTTGAACCACTCTGAGACCTTCCTGGTCAGAGTTAAACTCAGAAACAAAGAGAAGGAGCCACAGGGCAGCACTATTTGGGGAAAGAGGGTCTAATAAGGGAATAAATTGGGCACATCCCAAAAGTTTAAGTACTAACACACATTTCCCTCCTCCTAAAAAAACCTCTACGTGGCTTCTCTCCATCCTGCTTTCCTGACTTCTCATTTCCACTCCAGTGCATCTTCCAGCCTGAGAATTTTTCAATAAGCATCATTTCCAAGCCCCCTCAAAAAGCAGAGCCAAACTTTTACCTTTGCTGATTCTGGAAGCAACTTCAGAAACAACATCCAAGCTCCTCTTCTCCACACCCAGCAGCAACCACAGTGCCCCTTCCCAGCCTCATTTATGGGCAGAGCAGCTCCTACCAGGTGTAAATAATGACCAGCCCAACCTCCTCCCTGACAAGCTGCACCTGAAGGAATGATAATAAAAATTTCCCCCCATCCCTGGAAGTGTCCAGGGCCAGTTTGGAGCAACCAAGGAGTGGAAGGTGCCCCTTCCCGTGGCAGGGAATAGGGTGAGAGGAACTTTGAGGTCCACTCCCACCTAAATAAGTCTGGGATTCTGTGAAAACAGTATTTTAATTCAATTACTAAAAGTTGAGAGGTAACACCTGTGTTCCTGAAAAACCCCCTTTCTCTCAGGTTATCCTGGAAAACACCTGGTCCTGCTTTCCCACCTTCCCAGCCCAAACACCCCAAAGAACACAAACATCATCACTTCATGTCATTTTTCATGTTAAGGTTCAAAAACCTCACCACCCAAAATCCCTGTAACTTCAGATCCCCAAATCCACCTGGTATTTGTGCAGGTGATTAATCATCAGCAAACAACCTGTTCATTAAGGTGCCGATTAAAAGATAGAAACATCAAAGCTGCACCTGTTCTATAAATTGATCTGCCTTCGGTGTAAATATTTTCTCTCTCCAGGCTGGGAAAACAGAATGTCACCGGTGTTTAATTTGTACCAGTCATTCCAGAGCCAGATTAACCTTTGGGAAAGCAGCTCTCAGGATGAACCACTGCTCAGAATGAGACTGGAGTCAATTAAAAATTGGAGGATGGTGCTTTACTGAGGGACAGAAAACAATTCTGATGATGCTCATGGTGATTATTGTTAATATACCATTGCAACAATCCTAAAGCAGGGCTTTAATCTGGTGTTGCATTGCCATGCAGATATAAACTGAAGTTAAAATTTAAATTCTAAATGTAATATCTGGGTTTGGCACCCAGGGAAGAAGTTTGGGCAAACTCCAGGTGATCATCTTAGACCCAGGTGGTCATTTTAGACCCAGGTGATCATTTAGACCACCCCAAAGCAGAAATCCCTTCCCCTAAATGAGTCTGACACAGCTTAAAACTTCCCCAAAGGAGATGTATCAGGACTTAACAAACAACTGATAAAGCCAGGGGATGGTGTTTAAATGAATTGAATATAAATGCACACAAACAGCACAGGTACATTTCATATTTATTTTTTTTTAACAACCACTATCAAACTAATTCCTGAAATAGCTGATGGAAACCAGGGAGGCAGAGGGAGGGAAAGTAATATTTGTCAAAACCAAAGCACCCACAAGGCAGGTTATTCTGCATTTGTCAATGTTTGTAATGATTAAATCAAAATTTAACCGCAGGAATCAGGGTGTTGTTTTTTTTTCAAAATCCAACAGAAACCCTCATTTAGAGCACCTATAAAATGGTGTTGTCGATATGAGCCATGGAGGAAAGTAATAAAAATGATTTCAGGCCCAGTTTCTGGATTGGAAGAGGAATATGATGCACCACATCCAGCCCTGGGAATTCAGCTCGGACTTGGGATATGATTATTTCTCTCCATCACTCGACAAACGTGACGGAGGAAAAGAGGCATTTCCAGGCGTGTTCCCAACCTGGCAAAGCCAAAGAGAGCCGGAGATCCGCGTGAGTGTGGGGAATTTGGGATCTGACACTGCCCATAAAAGTGAGGAGATGCAGGCAGGAGATAGTGGGACGTAATTACTGTGTCAGAGGCTGGAAGAGGCCCCAAAACACAGCCTCAAACAAGCCTGTTGCCCAATCTGTTATCTCCCAGCCCTAAAATGACAAGAGTTTTACTGCATAATTGCACTTTTATTGGATTATTGCCCTCATTAAGGAGAGCAGCCTTTGTCTCTCTATTCCCTTTGGACTACTTGTCTCCAGTGCTGGTGGCTGAGGGCCCAAATCCCGCAGCCAAACTTCCCTGCAGAGCCTCTGGAAGCCTTCCCTGCCTCTGGAAGCAGCTGGTGGGTCCCGTGGCACGTCCCTGCCCAGTGCCCAGGAGTGCTAGTCTGAAAAATAAAAGCTGGCCACGATTCCAGCCTGGGGAAAACTGGAATGCTTTATTGAACACCATTTTAAAGGCACCTGGGGCTGGCCATGTTAATGAAGGGGACAACCTCTGTTAATTGGGGAGTTACATGAGTTTTTACTGCCATTTCCAAAGAGTTAATTTTTCTTCAAGCAGGATTACATGGGGGATAGAGGGGTTACAGGGGTTTAGACATGGTTTTAACAACCATCTCAAAAAGTCCTTTCTTAATTCTGCTTGGAGCCAGGTTCACATCTCAGGGTTGCACATCAACAGGTCTCAGGACAAGGGTCCAAATTTCTTGACTCACGAGATGTTTGTCAGCTCTTGTTTTCCAAGGTTTGGGATTCAAATTTACCAAACCTCCTTTTGCTGAGAGCTGGTTTTTGTCCCCTTCACCCAGGTGTCCAACCCAGTTTGGAACAGGGTCGGTGTGCTCTGGGAGAGGCCTTGGCACTGGTTTCTCAGGGAGCACCTCAAAATAATTGGTACGAGGAGTCCTGGCTGTGCCAGGAGGAGGGGAAGTGATCCATGGAATCGAGGAGGTGGGAGGCTGTGCCAGTGGGATTGTCACATGGAACAGGTCACCCAGGGAAGCTGTGGCTGCCCCAAGCCTTGGCAGTGTCCAAGGCCATGTTGGAGCAGCCTGGGATCCTGGAAGGTGTCCCTGCCCACGGCAGGGGTGGAACCAAGTGATCTTCGAGTTCCTTTCCTACCCAAACCGTGCCCTGGGGAGGATAATTCTGACACAGGTCTCTCAGAGACAGAGCTGAGGGGCTGTGCCAGGCTGGTCACCCACTGATGGAGGGTGTGACAACCAAGGGAAGGAAAACTGTCCCCCTGAAGCCTTGGGAAAGCAGCCCA
>NW_016690285.1:2040216-2041587 GCF_001604755.1 Lepidothrix coronata | reverse complement strand
GCCTGGCTCCAGAGCAGAGGGGCTCCAGCCCTGGAGCATCTCCGTGGCTTCCTTTGGACTCTCTCCAACAGCTCCACGTCCTTCTGAGGTTTTGGGACCAAGAGCTGCTTTAGTTCAGTTCTACCTTAGATTTCAAGTTCTCAGTGTCTGTAAATGACCCAACTTTGCCCAGAGCTCAATAATTCATTAAGAACCAGTTTGGGCTCTGATCAAGGCCAGTCACCCACGTTTGATGGCCCAAAGCCCCCCGGGAGAGTCCTCAGGGAACAGGGGCAGGAGGAGCTGGGAGGCAGTGGCAGCTCCCCATGGCTTTCAGGAGCAATTAAATGTGCCAGGCCTAATTAAATGTGCCAGGCCTAATTAAATGTGCCAGGCCTTTGTGGTGCTGGCAGAGCTGTGGGACTGGCTGTGAAGCAGCAGAACGAGCCCCAGAGCAAATAGCTCCTTAAAAGCAGGAGTGGAAAGGCCTCCAGATGGACAGTAAGTCTCCCTAAGCCGCTCCATAAGCTACTTTCTGGGATCAGGGACGTTCTTACATAACTTTGGCCAAGTTTAGGAAATCCTTTCACTGCCTTTGTTTGTGTGAGAGGCTGAAACCAACCCCGAGCTCCTCCTTCCCACAGGGAGCCCACAGGGAGCCCACCCACACCCAGGGTGAGTCCCCACCGGGCACAGCTGCCCAGGGAGGCACTTTGGGATACTGGGAATTCCTCCATCCGTGGGGATGGGCACTGGGATGGGCACAAACCCCCCTGTCCTGCCCCCTTCAGCACAGGGGGCTGGGGGGGTCTCCAGCAGCTCCACTCCCTGGGGGGTTTTCCAAGGGTTGGACTTGATGATCTTGGAGGTCTTTTCCAACCCTGATGGCTCTGTGATTCCAATGGATTACAGGAGCTGCACGAGAGCACCATCCAGGCAGGGAGGCAGGTTTATCAGGCTCTTATGAGGCAGCAGTTGATTGCAAAGGCATTTAAATTTCCATATTCAAAGGGAGAACTTAACCCAAAGTGTTGTATCAGTGCAGATATGTTACATTCCAAAATGTCCTAATAATGGTATCATATATTGATATAATAATATATTGTGATATTGTTATATATTTCATATAATATAATATATGTTGTTATCTTTAATATCATGCATCATGATATTTACAGGTGCCATGTATGTATTATGCTCTCATATAATAACTGGAGCATTTGTTTCCCCACTGAGTCAATGCAAGAACCACGTGGGGACTCGTGAGTCCCACAGAGAATAAAACCTATGGATGATGGTGCTCCGGGTGGGAATGCTTGGGAAAGCCATTCTTCTGTGATCCCTGCTCCTTCCAGTCCTTCTCCTTCCCATCCCTGCTCCTTCCAGTCCTTC
>NW_016690285.1:2038544-2039872 GCF_001604755.1 Lepidothrix coronata | reverse complement strand
CCTGGCTGGGAGGGTGGGGAGGCCCTGGCCCAGGTTGCCCAGAGAAGCTGTGGCTGCCCCTGGATCCCTGGAAGTGTCCAAGGCCAGGTTGGAGCAACCTGGGCTGGTGGAAGGTGTCCCTGCCCATGGCAGGGGGTGGAACTGGATGGGCTTTAATGTCCCTTCCAACCTAAACCAGGCTGGGATTCTGGGATCTTCGGGGAGCTCAAGGCACTGCAAACCACGGGATGTGCTGTTGAGGGACACACAATCCTCGTGTCCTGGGTGTGCTGCTGTGGAAGCAGAGGATCCAGGGATTCATTTTGGAGTCACCCTGCAGGACCTCCCTCCCTCTGCATCCCTGCCCAGCTGCCAGGGCAGCACATCAGCCCGTCACCAGTGTCTGGGAGCCCCCAGGCTGGAAAAGGGACAATCCTGGACCTATGGATACGTTTGGCAGTGACAGGGATTTTTGTGGCAACGAACAACCAATGTGGAAAAACACAGAATGAGAGAATCCTGGAATCTCCTGAGCTGGAAGGATCATTGAGTCCAATTCCTGACCCTGCACAGGCTGCCAGGGCAGCCCTTGGCCAAGTGGGATCAGGATCCAGAGGGTTGGACCAGGACAGGTGATGGAGTGGCAGTTCCAGGGGCACCAGAGCACTAAAGAGAAACAAAATAACCTGTTTTTCTCTGTTATTCCCCAAGAAAACTGCCTTTCACACCTTGATTTTCCCCCCCTGCCAGGCTCTTCTGAGCCCATCAGACCCCCAGGAGCAGCAGCTCCTGTTGTGACCACTAATTACCTCGGATTCCCAGGGAGCTTTGAAGGCATTCTGATGTGAAGAGCAGCTTTCAGGCCATCATTTATTACCTCTTATAATTCCAACACAAAGCACTACTTAATGTTGCCGGAGAAGCATCAGTGCTAAAATTTATTAAATGCCAGTGGCACAGATGAATCACTTTTTCACATTAAAAATGGTAATATATTTAGATAAAAGCCCAGAACAACAGAATTTTCTATTTATTTCTACCAAAAGCACAAAAGACTCAGCAAATTGCACTTTAACTGCTGAGGAAGAGAGTTTGTAAGTCATTCCAGACCCACAATGGAATTGTGTCTGAGCTGCCATTAAAAAGATAAGAAGGAAATGTTCTTGTGGGGCTTTTTAAACTGCATTTTGCTCATTATTTTATGGAATCATCCCAGAATGGTTTGGGTGGGAAGGGATATTAAGGATTATCTCATTTCAGCCCCTGCCATGGGCAGGAACACCTTCCATATCCCAGGTTGTTCCAACCTGGCCTTGGACACTTCCAGGGATCCAGGGGCAGCCACAGCT
>NW_016690285.1:2031314-2036865 GCF_001604755.1 Lepidothrix coronata | reverse complement strand
CAGGTTGGACTCCATGGGCTGGGAGGGCTTTTCCACCCTCAGTGATCCTGGGATTTTGTGTCCAAGTCCAAACACTCTAGTTTGTACTTCAAGACAAACAGGTGGAAAAATCACTCCCATCCCTGGCCCACAGGAAGGAGATCCAGCCCCATCCCAGCTGGGAGCATCCCTCCTTCCTCCCCCAGCAGCTCAGCTCTGCCCCACTGCCAACACTCCTGCCGAGCTTCCAGATGCCTTTTATTTACTAGGAATACTTCCTGAAATATCAAACTGGGCTCTGCAGAGTCAAATGGGCTTTAAAATGCGTTTGTTTTGAATTTTCCATATTAATGCTAGTCAGGAGAGACTTGAAAGGGGAGCAGCAGTTTGTTTTCCCAGCCGTGGCTCCGACAGCTGGAGGAGGAACAGGACAGCCCTCGTTTGCCTGCTTTGTACAACAACCAGAAGAGCCTGGTGTGTGGTTTCACAGACAGCACCTGCATTAATAAAAACAGGGGGTTATACATTTTTAATCTGGGCTGTCAGCCCCAGGAAACCTGCTGTGATTGTGGCTGCTGTTCGTGCACAGCTCTGCAGCAAACATCTCTGACAGGCACATTGGCAGGGTTATCCTGGGAGCACAGAGGGGGGCTTGGAGGGGTGAGGAGCCAGATGCCAAAGCTTGTGGGTGGGAAGGGTAAATCATGGAATCTCACACTGGTTTGGGTTGGCAGGGACCTTAAAGCCCATCTGGTTCCAACCCTGTGGGCAGGGACACCTCCCACCAGACCAGGTTGCTCAGAGTCACATCCAGATCATTCCAACCCCCTCCCTGGTGGGATCTGGGGCAAGGGGAAGGTCCCACGAGCTTCACCCCAAGCAAGCTCAGCTCTGCACTGACCTTGCACTCCATAAAACTGGGATCCACGCCCAGGCACTGGAATAAAACCCCCAAATCCAGTACACACTGGATATTGTGGCACTGCACCCTCCCAAACTGCTGCATTCCAACCAAAGCCCCTTTTCCAGCTCAGCCACCTCAGTTCCAGGGAGACTGAAAAGTTCACTTCATCCAGGCATTTTTTCCCTTTCCTGACCTGTAATAAAGCAGAATGTAATGAATGGATTGGTAAAGGATTGGTCTAAGGGAGAATTTGGTGCTTTGGGCTGAAACTGTCCCTCCCAACCCAAACTTTGCAGCTACTTGTCCCTTGAAGGAGCTGCAATTCCCAGCACAGGGAATCTGAGAATCCAAAAAGACACTGAAAGACACAAAGGGAAGGACCACCCCTTTGTGGTATTCCATCCCTGGAAGTGTCCAAGGCCAGGTTGGATGGGGCTTGGAGCAACCTGGAATAGCAGAAAGTGTCCCTGAGGTCGGAACAGGGTGGGTTTAAAGTCTCTTCCAACCCAAACCAGCCCAGGATTCCAGAATTCCGTGATTTTCTGTGCAGGAAAAAGGGAGAAAAGGCAAAGTCTGTGGTGTCTGTGCCATTTTTTGGGAGCAAAATTCAATATGCAGGTGCTGTCACACAGACCCAGGTCCCAGAGCACAGCGAGCTCTTGAGACACTTCAAATCAATGATCAGGATTGTAAATCCTGAATAATATTGACTTAAATTCACAGACATTTCTTAGGAGTGAATGTCTCCTCACAACATCAGTTCTGACACACAACCAGTTTACATTTATCCAAGCCACACTTTTTATCCTGATCAATTCTATCAAGCAAATTAAGGGAGACAACCCAAACTCCACACACGACTGGAGACTTGATCTGTCCAAAGCACGGGGAAAACACAGCAGGAAAAGCAGTTTTATAGCATTTGTAAAGACAAAACTTCCCCTAATAGTTCCCTCTGCAGTTCTTCAGGGTTTACAGCTGCAACCAAATTCTAAACCACACCAATATATGTAAGATTTGAGTGCACAATTACACAGCAGTTCTGTCCTTTGGCAAAACCTTTTTATACATTCTGGGATATTCACTAATGGCAGGAAATACCTGGCAGGGAACTCCAGCTCCAGGACCTTTCCCACAGGAGATGGGTTATAAAAACCACAGAAAAGAGGAACTTCTCAAATCAGGTAGAACAGCAGCATATTTTCTCTGAGTCCAATAAAAATGCTTCAATAACTCGGTCCCTGCAGTGTCAGAAAATAAAACAGTGCTGTACAAATATCACAGTCCAAGCATTTGACTGTATGAACTAGAAATTGCTGATTTTTATCAGCTGCAGGTTAAACAGAAGGAGAAATGGGGGGAAAAAAAAACAACTGGACTTCATCACATTTTAATTGCAAATGAGTTGTGTCACCTTTTACCTGCCCGAAACCAGCACAAAAATAATACCCAAAAAATCAGAGAACATCCCCTGGGTTTGAAACCTGGTTTTCCTGGAAGATAAATAGTTATATTTTGCATTTAAACACCTTTTGAGACCCACCCCATCACTCTGTACAGGGTTGTTTAAGACACCAACCCCCTCCCTCCCTGGGCTTTGGGGGCACCTCCAAGGGAGGTCAGCAAACATCTCTGAGTCCCATCAGGGGCCATGGAAACACAGGAGCAGCTCAGGGATGAGCCAGGATGTCCTGGAGGTCCCTGCAGAGACCATCAGAGTGTTAATTAATACAGAAAAATTCATTAAAACAAACGAACCCCAAGGTTTTACCCAGGGTGGACTCTTTTGTTTAGGCTCTGGTGCTCTTCTGATCCACATAAAATGCCTCTCAGAGGACAAACTCAGATGGAAACTGGGATGGTGGAAGGTTCCCTGCCCATGGCAGGGGCTGGAATTGGATGATATTTAAGGGCTCTTCCAACCCAAACCATTGGATGATGAGGAATTTTTCCAGTGGTTGGGAAACCACAACATTTCATGTGTTACTTTTAATCCAATAAGAGCTGGAATCACCCAACAGTTTTCCCAGTTTTGCCCTCATCTCCCAAGCCCTGATTTATCAGGAATGAAGCCAAAACACTCATCATGTGGAGGGTTTTCAGGGTTAGGAATTCAGGAATCAGTCTGGTTGCTCCAGCTTCTTGGAATTCCTGGCTTCAGCCACCAAGGACCAAACTGGAACAGGGATCCTGGAAAGCAAAAACCTTGGCTTATTGTTTTAAATCAAAAGAGGGAAAGAGGAAAATACATTTATCTAAACAAAGAAAACATTCTCTGGTTCCTACAACAGGCCCTAAATTCCAGCTCCTTGGGGGATGCTCGTGTTTCCACTGGGAAACTGTGTAGCAAAGTAAATTTGAAATAAAATTTGGCCAAGAAAAAGCCCCAAACTACAACACCCATCCTCTGAAGGCTTTGCAGGGTTAGAAATCAGTCAGGAATCTGTTAGGAATCAGTTTGGTTGCTCCAGCCCTCTGGAATTCCTGGCTGCAGCCATCGAGGTGTGATCACTGCCCACTGTGCAGAGGAGGACAAATGAAGGACCAAACAGGCACAGGGACAAAGGAAAGCAAAAAAAAAAATATCAGATTATTGTTTGAACTTAAAAGGGGGAAAGAGGAAAATGCATTTATTCAGCCACAAAACATTCTCTGATTCCTGCCACGTGCTCCTTCCTACAACATCCATTGCTCATGTTTCCACTGGAAACTGTGTAGCAAAGGAAATTTAAAATAAAATTGACCAAAAAAAGCCCAAAAGAAGAGAATCTTTCCTGCAAACCTGATCAGCACGTGGAGAAGAACACACAGGAATTGGACTCTCCTTCCCCCACCTCCCAGCAGCTGTGGGATGGGAGCAGCAATTCCAGCTTCCCAGTTTAGAGAGCATGGTGCCAAGAGCTGTGAGCAGGGATCTTTTAATAGCAGGATCAGGATCCAAACTTCCATGGGATCACGTGCCATGACTTCAGAGGGATTTGGGATGTTTATTTGTCATGTATCACCTTGGAGGCTTTGCAGTGTCTGCTCCTCCCCAGCCTGCAGCGGGAACAACAGCTCTGACCCTCCATCAGGGCTGTCCTGGGGATCATTCCCAAGGAATTCTTGGAAAAGACACATTCAAGCCACAAACTCCTTGCTGTGGGGTTGAGGGGAAAAGTTGTGGTTGGGGGAAACTATTTGGGTTTTGAAAAAGAGTGGGAAAGGGGGAGTCCTGGAAGCAGGACACAGCTGATGGCCCCGGGGCTGCAGGGGACGAGTTACTGGAAATCAGGGAAGGAATTCCTGGCTGGAGGGTGAGAAGACCCTGGCACAGGTTGCCCAGAGAAGCTGTGGCTGCCCCTGGATCCCTGGAAGTGTCCAAGGCCAGGTTGGACGGGGCTTGGAGCAACCTGGGCTGGTGGGAGGTGTTGGGGTTGGAACTGGATGAGGTTTAAGGTCTCTCCCAACCCAACCCCTTCCAGGATTCCCTGAATTCCCATGACCATGGGTAACTCCACAAACAAAAGCAAATCCTTGATTCTATTCCTTACTGATGACAGACAGCTCTGATTTGGGAGGTTTGCCTCTGGAGTCCCCCTCAAACACCTCTTCAAAGGCAGATTTTGGGCAAGCTGAGAAGCCTGGGGGTTCCTGTTCCCAGGAAAAGGCAGAGGTGTCTTGGTTGCTGCTCTCCCCTCCCCTTGGGCTGTGGCACATCCACTGGGAATGATGCACCAGCAGGAAACTGCCAAGAAATTGGATAGAATTGTGAATTTTTCTCTGTTAAAAGGTTGCCTCTTCCTGGACTTTTGCACTGTCCCTCAGGAGGCCCAGGGAAGCTGTGAGTGGTGCCAGAAGGAGCAGCTGCTCAGACAGCATTTGGTCCTGTCAGCCTGATTTCCTCTCCCCTCACACACCAGCAGGCCTGGATAGGATGGGGAAAATAAGGAAAATCACTTTACAGCAATGCAGGCTGAAGTTTTCTCTTTATAAAAAGGCCCTCCCAGCCAGAACTTGGGGGAGGGGGAACATTTCAAAGTCAAACCAAACAGTAAAAAAATAAGAAAGAAAATAAAGAAGAAATAAGAAAAAAAAAGAAAGAAGAAAGAAGGAAAAAAAGAAAGAAAGAAGAAAGAAAACAAGAAATAAGAAAATAAAGAAGAAATAAGAAAGAAAAGAAGAAATAATAAAATAAAGAAGAAATAAGAAAGAAAATAAAGAAGGAATAAGAAAAAAGAAAGAAGAAATAATAAAATTAAGAAGAAATAAGGAAATACAGAAGAAATAAGAAAGAAAAGAAAGAAGAAATAAGAAAATAAAGAAGAAGAAATAATAAAGAAGAAATAAGAAAATAAAGAAGAAATAAGAAAATAAAGAAGAAATAAGAAAATAAAGAAGAAATACGAAAGACAATAAAGAAGGAATAAGAAAGAAAAAAAAGAAGAAATAAGAAAGAAAATAAAGAGGAAAAAAGAAAATAAAGAGGAAAAAAGAAAGGAAAGAAAGAAGAAAGAAGAAAGAAGAAAGAAGAAGAAAGAAGAAAGAAGAAAGAAGAAAGAAGAAAGAAGAAAGAAGAAAGAAAAGAAAGAAGAAAGAAGAAAGAAGAAAGAAAAGAAAGAAGAAAGAAGAAAGAAGAAAGAAGAAAGAAGAAAGAAGAAAGAAGAAAGAAGAAAGAAGAAAGAAGAA
>NW_016690285.1:1980294-2029758 GCF_001604755.1 Lepidothrix coronata | reverse complement strand
CCCCCCGCGGTGTTCCCTCCCCGTTCCCCCCTCTCCCCGTTCCCCCCGCGGTGTTCCCTCCCCGTTCCCCCGCTGTCCTGCCGGGCAGGAGCCCCTGGCCGGGAGCGGCGGGAATGGCCATTATCCGGCTGCTCTTCCCCACTCCCGCCTCGGTGGGAATTAAATCAGCTCTGTTGCCCTTTAAGCTTTATCCCCACGCTTTTAGCTTTGATCTTTAGCTTCATTAGTGTCCTTAGGGCACATCTCAGCCTCAGAGCTGCCCAAAACAACAATCCCACCCCGTCCACCTCCTGCTTTATCCCGATTTTTCCACCTATTCCTTTCCCCCCTCCCTTCCCGTTTTATTCCCTATATCCAAGACTCCAAGGTGCAGCTGGAGGGCTGGATGTTGGCAAGCAGATGTCATCACTCTCTTTGCTTTTTGAACATATCTCCTGAGAGATTTTTTTCAATTTTTGATTCTTTTTGATGGTTTCCAGTTTTAATCCTCTCTTCCGACTCTGCGGGATTTGGGTTTTCCGCCCGCCGGGCCGGAGCACATTTTTATTTCTGGCACTTGCTGGTAATGAAATCGGGATTATTTGCCTTAAATCCATGAATTCATCAGCTATGCAGCAGCAGGATCAAGCCATCAGGATGACTGATCCACGTCCCGTTGCGTGATTTTTACGGAGCACGACGAGCATATGAGAACAATAAGGTGGGAGACACAATTCCCGAGCCCCAAATCCCTTGTTGAGCAGCAAAAATCAGGCCTTAGGCCCAGGAGCTGCAGCAGATTCCAACCTGGATTCTCCTCCAGGGCAAAACCAGGTGGGAAAATCCAATATTTATCCTAGAAAACGTGTTGGAGTGAGAATTCCCCCGAGCTACAAGGCACCCAAGGTGAATAGCAATTTATTTGCTGAATATATTTATTTATTAGCCCATATTTTGCCTTGCATTTTGCCTTGGTTTCGCTCCAGCTGCCTCCCAGCCTTCCCTTGGCTCTGGATTTGGGATGTGCTGCTCCTAATTTCCCTCTAATTTCCTAATTTCTGCCTCGGTGCACGGTATTTAAATCACACTCACTCCATCACGGGACCTGTACGTGGAAATATCTCATTTTTTTCCCAACCCAAATCATGTGGGTGTGTCGGAAAAGAAAAAGGATCCCCAATATTTGGCTCTAGAGCTCCTCTGAAATCCTCTGGCAGTCCTGAAACGATGCAAAAAACCAAAGCCAATCCTGGACACGAGAAATTCAAACCCCAAAATGCTCCAACTCTCCCCTTCCTGAGCTGCTCAAAATTAGGGATTCGAGAGGTTTCCACATAACCTGAGTTTTTCAGGCTCCCAAATTCCCTCAAATGGACCCTCAAATTCCCTCAGGAAATGGACACCTCCACCATCAAGGTGCTCAAAGGACATTCCAGAATTGACACCTCATTTCCAGAGGGATTCCAGCTGTTTCCCCTGACATCCATCACACAAATTATTAATCCTCAGTTTTTGGGGGGTTTTTTTCAGGAAAAAAAAGTTGGACTTGCTCTTGTTACTCTTCTCTGCATTGAACTGATCTGAATCCAGCTCTGTTTTCCAGGATAACAGAGCAAGTGGAAGCAGAACATGACTGGGATAACACCCAGCAGGAAACCCAATCCCACATTTTATCAGGAAAAATACCCCACTGGAAAATTTGGTCACATTTTTCACGGAGTGAAAAAAAAGTGAAATTATTCAGGGGAAGAAAGAAGCTGCTGAAAATACTTTGGGGGAAAGCTCCTTTCCAAAGGGTGGCGTGGCTGAATCCATGGAACCAGGATATCTCAGCCAGCCCTGGGATTCCTTGGAAGGAGAAAAACAAACCCTCCCACATCAGATCCGAGGGTTTAAAAATCCAAATCCACTCAATTCTTAAATAACTTACGAGCTCTAATGGAAAAAAAAAACAAAACCAAATAGAGCTAAATCCTCGTGTAGAACTCGAGGCACATCTGTTGGGAAATAATCACCCCCCCAAACCGGCTGCAGGAGGAATTGGATTCCCAGTTTTGATTCTTTGGGATGTCCAGGAGATTATTGGAAGTTGATGTGTTGGAAAGCAACAGTTCTAATTTAGCCAGAAAAGAAGGTGTTGGTTGCCAAGGCAACTGTGCCCCCTGGACCCGCTGGATCTTGGCTTAATGAGCCAAATTGGATGAGATTTCCCAGCGCCTGGGAAGCGGGACAGAATTCCAAAGGGCACCGGGAAAGGGGAAAAAAACCACCTTACAAATGGTGCTCCTTAAAAGGTGCGTTCACTGAGTGCCAGGACAGACAAACCGGGATTTCCTTTGGAGAGTCGGGCTTGGAGCCCATTCCATGTGCAAGGTCTCTCCCTGCTGGTCACTCCACGGATTGTCCCGGAATTCTCGGGGACTCCAACAAATATCCAGCTGTTCCTACAACAACCGGTGGCCAGGAAACACCTCAGAGTCATTTTACGTTTAGTTTACCCACAGGAAATATAAGAGCATTTCTAACAGGAAAATAACATTTCTGAGAGGAAAACAAAGCATCGAGGTGCATTTAAATATATTATAATTAGTGGTTATCATTCCACGGACAAGGAATTTAAGTGCTCCTTAAATGCTCCCAAAAAATCCTGTATTTCAGAATTCTGTATTTCAGAACTTGTACTTCACAATTTGTCTTTCAGAATTCTGGATTTCATCATTTGTCTTTCAGAATTCTGGATTTCACAATCTGTATTTCAGGATTCTCCATGTTTCCAACAAATATCCAGCTGTTCCTACAACAACTGGTGTCCAGGAAACACCCGAGAGTCATTTTATATTTAGTTTATCCACAGGAAATATAAGAGCATTTCTAACAGTGAGATAAAAGACAAAGTGTGTTTAAATACATTATAATTAGTAGTTATTATTCCACAGAAAAGGAATTTAAGTGCTCCTTAAATGCTCCCAAATAAATCTGTCTTTCAGAATTCCATACTGCAGAATTTCTATTTCAGAACTTGTACTGCAGAATTTATGTTTCAAAATTTGTAGTTCAGAATTCTGGATTTCACAATCTGTATTTCAGAATTCTGGATTTCACAATTTGTCTTTCAGGATTCTCCGTGTTTCCAACAAATATCCAGCTGTTCCTACAACAACTGGTGGCCAGGAAACACCTGAGAGTCATTTTATATTTAGTTTATCCGCAGGAAATAGAAGTGCATTTCTAACAGGAAAATAAAAGATGAAGTGTGTTTAAATATATTATAATTAGCAGTTGCTATTACACGGAAAAGGAATTTAGGTGCTCCTTAAATATTCCTTCAGCTCCTCTCCCACTTTATTCAAGTGTATCTTGATTTCTTGAGAATGAATTCTTGATATTCGAGTATATCAAATATATCAAGTATCTAAAATATATCAAGCTATCAAATCTCTCTTTCCCACTGACTCTATTTACAGGCAGTGATTTTAGGTCGTATCCAATTTTACCCTGATATAATAAATTCCTCGCTATAATAAATTTGCTTCATATAATAAATTCCTTGCTATAATAAATTCCTTCCTTCTGACCCAAACCTTGTCAGAAGGTGTGTGTATCCCTACAAATAGCTGATTACACAGCTATTTGCAAAGAAAACAGCAGGACTGTGACATTTTATGGAAAAAACGAGAGTTACACTTGGGACAATTTCAGCTGAAGTTAACAGTGAGTTTTAACACCATGTCAGTTTTCAGTTCTCCTTTTCTGCCCTCTTTTTTTGCACGGGCCTGGAGGGACAGGACACAGAGAATGGATTCCCACAGGGTTAGATGGATATCGGGAAGGAATTCCCGGCTGGGAGGGTGGGAAGGCCCTGGCCCAGGTTGCCCAGAGAAGCTGTGGCTGCCCCTGGATCCCTGGGAGTGTTCCCGACCCCAGAGCTATCAGCGACGGCTCTGAGGGACACGGTGGGACTGCTGGGAGTGTGCAGGGGCAGGTGTTGGACTCGTTGGTCCCTGTGTGTCCTTTTTACCCCGGGATATTCCCTTTTCCCACGAGATTTTCCCGTCTCCCCCTCACGGCGGCCGTTCCCCCTCAGGGGCCCCGACCACCGCGCGGGGCGGGGGGGGAGGGGGAAAACTGAGCGGCTCTCGGCACGTACCAAATGCACCTCACGGAGGGGGGCGGCGCGTACCACACAGCACGGCCGAGGGGGGACCCACCGCCACCTCCCGCTCCGGTGAATGGAAGCAGAAACGCGAGGCTGAGCGGCAACCCCCCTCTTTCCGTCGCCGGTGGTGCCGCCCGCCTCCCCGCGCGCCGCCCCCCGGCCCCACGTGAGCGGTTTCCCGGCGTGCCCCGCGCTCGGCCGCCGCAGCCGCCGCTTCGCTGCGCGCCCCGCGGGCCCGGCAGAGCGGCCTCAGGGCAACCCCGCGCGGTCGCGCCGCCCGCCCGCCGCCGCCGCCGCAGCCATGTCCGGCGGGGACTCCACGGCGGCCGCCGCCGCCGCGTCCCCGCAGGCGCTGCCGTTCTCGCTGCCCAAGCCGCCGCCCCTCATGCAGCTGACGCCGGGCGACGCCGTGCGGCCCGTGGGCTCGGGCGCCGACCAATCGCCGAAGAGCGCGCGGCTGGGCGCGCGCCCCGATTGGCCGGCGGGGAAGCCCGTCAGCCTCCTGGCGCCGCTGCTCCCGCCCCGCGGGGACCCCGAGCCGCTGCTGCCCTTCGGCCCCGCCGCCTCCCGCGCCCCCATCCGCGGCAGGATCCTCGGCCGCTGCGGGGGATCCCTGCTCAGCCCCGCCATGCGGCCCGGAGCCGTGGACAGGGGCTCGCTCATGGTGAGGGACGGGCGTCGCTCACGGGGAGTCGGGGAGGGGGGTCACGCACGGGGAGTGAGGGGACAGGGGGCACTCAGGGAGAGTGAGTGGGGGTGGACAGGATGTCACTCGTGAGGGGGGCACACACCTGGGGAGTCCCTGCTCTGGACACTCTGGGACACAGTCACAGGATGGGCCAGGTTGGATTCCAGAATTCCAGGATGGATCAGGTTGGAATCCCAGGATGGATCAGGTTGGAATCACAGAACGAGTCAGGTTGAAATCCCAGGATGATCCCGGAATCCCAGGATAGGTCAGGTTGAGATCGCAGAATCCCAGGATGACCCCCGAATCCTAGGATGGGTCATGTTGGAATCACAGAATGGGTCAGGTTGCAATCCCAGAATCCCAGGATGGGTCATGTTGGAATCACAGAATGGGTCAGGTTGCAATCCCAGAATCCCAGGATGGGTCAGGTTGGAATCACAGAATGGGTCAGGTTGAAATCCCAGGATGATCTCAGAATCCCAGGATAGGTCAGGTTGAGATCCCAGAATCCCAGGATGATCCCTAAATCCCAGGATGGGTCATGTTGGAATCACAGAATGGGTCAGGTTGCAATCCCAGAATCCCAGGATGGGTCATGTTGGAATCACAGAATGGGTCAGGTTGCAATCCCAGAATCCCAGGATGGGTCAGGTTGGAATCACAGAATGGGTCAGGTTGGAACCACAGAACGGGTCAGGCTGAAATCCCAGGATGATCTCAGAATCCCAGGATAGGTCAGGTTGAGATCCCAGAATCCCAGGATGATCCCTAAATCCCAGGATGGGTCATGTTGGAATCACAGAATGGGTCAGGTTGCAATCCCAGAATCCCAGGATGGGTCAGGTTGGAATCACAGAATGGGTCAGGTTGGAATCCCAGAATCCCAGGATGGGTCAGATTAGAATCCCAGAATCCCAGCACGGGTCAGGTTGGAATCCAGGATGGATCAGGTTGGAATCCCAGGGTGGGTCAGGTTGGAATTGCAGGATGGGTTAGGTTGGAATCCCAGAATTCCAGGGTGGGTCACGTTGGAAGGGACCACACTGGGTCACCCGGTCTCCTCTCCCTGCTCCAGCTGGGCCATCCCAGAGTTGGATGGGATGACCATCCCCTGGCACAGGATTGTGTCCAGATGGTTCTGGAACATCCCCAGTGAGGACACTCCACACCCTCTCTGGGCAGCCTGGTCAGTGCTGGGTCACTGCCCAGGGAAGAAGTTCTTCCTCCTGGGATTCTGTGAGTGCAGGGGAGCAGGACTCCACAGCATTCCCACCCTGAGCCCCACCACAGCCACCAGCAGCGAGGGACTGTCAGTGACAGTGGCACTGGGGTGGCAGGTCCCTCTGAAAGGGCAAGAAAATGTGGTGACACTCTGGGAAGGGACAGAGGAGACTTGCAGGGAGCACTGTTATCCCTGGAATTACCTGGGCAGCACCAGAGACTCGGGAAACAGGAGCTGTCACTGCCCCTGCTGGGATTTGAGGGTGTGACCCGAGGAGGTCAAACGTTGTGTGCAGAACATTCAGACCTTTTTAGTTGCTTGTGGTCTCTTTGTGTGACTCCCAGCCCCGGGGAGCCTTCTGGGATAAGAAAAATAATGGGAAAACTGTTGCTAGAGTGAAAGGGAGCAGGGTTGGGTGAGAGATTAGGGAGAAATAACTCCCTGTGGGGGTGCTGAGGCTGCAACCCCTCTGCTCTGGAGCCAGGCTGGGAGAGCTGGGGGGTTCACCTGGACAAGAGAAGGATCCAGGGAGAGCTGAGAGCCCCTTGCAGGGCCTAAAGGGGCTCCAGGAGAGCTGGAGAGGGACTGGGGACAAGGGATGGAGGGACAGGACACAGGGAATGGCTTCCCAGTGCCAGAGGGCAGGGATAGATGGGATATTGGGAAGGAATTGCTGGCTGTGAGGGTGGGGAGGCCCTGGCCCAGGTTGGGCAGAGAAGCTGTGGCTGCCCCTGGATCCCTGGAAGTGTCCAAGGGCAGGCTGGATGGGGCTTGGAACAACCTGGGCTGGTGGAAGGTGTCCCTGCCCAGGGTTTAAGGATGTTCTTTCATGTGCCTTCCCACCCAAACCACTCTAGGATTCCATGAGCAAAAAGAAGGGTTATTTTTTGTCCTGCCCAGTCTGTTCCTCAAAGGAAGGTGCTGCCCAGGATTATCTGGAGCAGATCCTCTCAGAGCTGGTGCTTCTGCTGGAATAGAAAGCTCTGAATGTGTTTTGGTAATTTAAGGGAAATAGGAAAGTGTGATTCTACCAGGTATTAGAACAGCACCAGGATTTGGGTTTTTAGGAAAAGAGCCCGGGATGGTTGTCGGGGTAGAAGCAATTCCTTGAACTTGGCCATCAAGAAAATCCTTCACCTGCTGGACTGCTGTGCCTCAGGGTGCCCTGTGTTAATCCTGTATGGAAAAGCACATGGCAATAGCTGTATCCCTAAATTCCGTGGGCTTTGCTGTGTGAAGCCACAGGGGGAAGGATGATGGGGGTGGTTCCTTTTCCATTGGGATGTTTGCACTGTTCAGTTCGTGCCCATGGACTCCAGCTCTGGAGGACTGGGAGGAGTGACCCACCTCGGGGGCTGCTTTGCAGTGCCAGTGTGAAACAATTCCTGCCATTTCTGTGCCATTCCTGCTGCTTTCATGCTGCTTTTCCCTGTTTGTCTCTCTCTTCCAGATGGGACACCCGGGGATGCCCCACTACCCCCCCATGGGGATGCACCCCATGGGGCAGAGACCCCCCAACATGCCTCCTGTGCCCCACGGGATGATGCCCCAGATGATGCCCCCCATGGGGGGACCCCCAATGGGGCAGGTAAGGCACTGCCACCAGGCTCTTCTTCCTTCCTTGCTTCCCATCAGGATCCCAGGGGATCCCAGGAATCTCCCACGGCAGCTGGGAAACGGAAGGGTCAATAATTCAGGGGGTTTGATCCTGTCCATGCAGAAACTCTTCTGTAATTCTGCACCTCTGGAGAATGTAATTATAGATAAATAAGAACCCATCACTTGGGTTTTATTAAAGTTTAGGTTTTTTGGAGTTTTCTGCAGCTTCTGAAGAAGTAAAATTCAAATAAAATTAGTGTGTCTTACATACCAGGAACAGAAAGTTGTGGTGCTTCTCAGAGGTTTTTTTAATTCTTTAATTCTTAGATAAAAACCAGAGCAAGGTGCAAGGGAACAAATAATCATATATTGAATTTGGGCTACATTCCTGATTGAATCCTAATTCTTAATATAATAAGTATTGTAATGATAATAAATGTAATATTCTAGTGATGCTCCTTGTGATGGTGGATGCAGAAGTGGAATCTGTGGACATTCCTAATATGAATATTCCTGTTTTATTTTGGAGCCTGTGGTGTGTTCTTCCCAATAGGAATATTCCTGGTTTGGTTTGGAATCTCTTGACATAATAATAATAATATCTCTTGAATAATAAGAATATTCCTGTTTTATTTTGGAGCCTGTGACATTTTATTCCCAATATTAATATTCCTGTTTTGGTTTGGGATCTGTGGACATTCCTAATAAGAATATTCCTGTTTTCCTTTGAAATCTGAGGACATTCCTAATATGAATATTCCTATTTTATTTTGGCTGATATTCCCATTTTGTGGGAATGTAGTGAAAGGAATCAGAACCCTCCAAACTTCTGTTGCCTAAAAGGCTTGTTTGCTTGCTGGGTTTTTTTTATTAAAAACTAATCAAATAATGGCTTTTAAATAAAAATATAACTCCTTGTATTTCCTGTTGAAATATCATTAAATGTGTCCCAAATTCCTTGGCTTGCAGATGCCTGGAATGATGCAGTCGGTGATGCCTGGAATGATGATGTCCCACATGTCCCAGGCTGCCATGCAGCCCACGGTTCCTGTGAGTTTGAACTCCAATTCCCTCCATTTTCCAGCTTTTCCAGCTTTTCCGAGGCCTTTGCTGGCTCTCAGGCTCTGTTTCCTTTCCTTGGGAAATCAAACTTTCCCATTTGGAAGCTGTTGCTCCTTGCAGGGATGTTTTATCCAGCTCTTTCATTGGGAAAAAAAATCAGATTAACTGTTAAAAATCAGATTAACTGTAAAAAACCCAAGATTTCTGGGCGAGATTTATTGTCCTGGGGATTTTCATCAGTCTTTAAATTCCTCCTCCTTTTTTTGCCCTGGATTCTGCTTCCCACCCCCTCATCCCTCACCAGTTTGGAGCTGGAATTCTTCCCAGCATGAGCTCTCCTTGGGAAGAGTTCTAATTGTCTGACCAATATATCATAAAATAGGTTTTTATCTCTTAAATTCTTTTTAAAAAAAATCTATAAATTGTCTCTAAAAAAATCTCTAAATAAAATCTTTCTATTTAAATTTATTCAATTTAAATATTGAATAGATTTTAATCTGTTGGAAATAGATTTTTTTTGCAAAAAGTTTCTGAAGTTCAGCACATTGAGCAAAATTTGCTGAAATTCCTGGAATTCAAAGGAATGAAGAAGATTTTTGGGTGGGAATGGTGAAGTCCAAGTGAAGTATCTGAAGTGAAAAGTAAATTTCTTTCCTATGGACATAATTTTAATTCAAATTAACTGCAGGAGATCCATTTAAAATCAATTGCAGCCACTTAAATTTAGAAAGAAATTATTTGATTTTTTTTTTTCCCCATGCAGATTTTATATCCCTGCCAAACTCTGGAATTTCCTGGAGCACAAACCCTTTTGTGGGTTATTTTAGCAGCTAAATTGATTAATAATCCACTGGGTTTTCTCAGGGAGAGTTTGTTGAAAGAGAGATTTAATTAATCTGCTGAATCTTTTTGTGTGACCAGAGGTAACTGTGTCATCCAGGGGATTTAAGGAATCAAAATCCAGAGGATTGAAAGTTAAAAGTTCACAAAGATACAGAATTCCTGCAAAATAAATAAAGTTAGGAATGGGATGTAACATCCCCTGGATCAGCTGTAAAAGTACCCTAATTTTCAATTTCAATGTGTAATTTTACATATTTTGCAAAGAAGGCAAATCATTTGGGTTTATAATACTGGACTAGGAATGAATTTTGATGGAATTAAGGCTGGATATGTGGGATTTAGGAGGAAAAGGGCAGGATTTTAGCACTTCCTAATTGAAATAATTTATAGATGAGTAAAAAATCCTGTCAATGACCCCTGGTGAACTTTGAGAGAGTGACCTGTTATAATTTTGGTGTCAAATTTAATGTGAATTAATTTTTAATTAAACTTAATTAATTTAAGTTTTTGGGAGGATTTTTAGGGATGTCTGGAATGTTGCCTCCAAGGATGGCTGTTTTCCAGACCATCCCTCCCTCTGGCTTGGGATCTCCTGCTTCCAGAAAGCTGATTAGAAACAGTGCAGTTCCTAAAAATGAGGATTTTTAGGGCCAGATTAATGCTCTTAATTCCTTTAGAGTGGAATTTAGGGAAAGTAAAGGCCCAGGGAAAGGGAATGTTGGAAGGATTCCTTGTGGAGGCACAAATTGCTCTGTGGTTCCCTGGCAGTTCTGGTGCTCAGGGACGTATTTAAAAGGTGTGGAGAATTCCCCAGGTTTAGTCCTGTTGGATCAAATCCAATGTAATGGATCCCAAGGGATTTATTTTCACTTTTTAAAACCCAATTTTTCTTTGTTTCTTGAGCAGCATTGAAATAAAACGAGTGTGGAGTGAAAATAAACCCTGGTTAAAGCTAAATCCACCAGCTCTGGTTTAGCCCACAGGGAGAAAGAAACAGGGAAAACTCTTGGAATTCTGAGCATCTTTTTCCTCAGTTTGAAAGAATTCCAAGAAGAGCACCTGGAAGAGCTCCAGGCTCAGGAATGCACCACTAGTACACCCAAAAGCACAGAATTACCCCAGAAAGCTCCTAACCATGTCCCTAATTGCTTGATTTAAGGAGCAGGGATAATTAAGAGGGCGAGGGGAAGGTGGGAATCCCTGTTTAAGGAATTTAAGGAGCATTTTGTGGCAGGAAGCACTGGTGTGGGTGGATATATATTGTATTTCTTGGGGATTTAATTCCAGTTGCACTCAGTAATGAAGTGTCTGTTGGTTGTTTCTGCAGCCAGGGGTGAACAGTATGGATGCACAAGTAGGTGAGTATCAAAAACTCCTTTTCATTTCAAATATTTGACCAAAATCAGCTGAAATATCCAAAATAATCCCGTTTTGGAAATTTAATTCAGCTTTTCAGTGACTTGGAGCTCTTCATGGCTCCCCAGGACATTCTTTTCTTTCACACACCAATTAATGCCCAGAAAAACAAAGCACCCAAACCCTTTTTCATTTTAATGTGTTTATTTTAATTAATGCAAAGAAAAACGAAGCACCCAAACCCTTTCTGATTTTAATGTGTTTATTTTAATTAATGCCCAGAAAAACGAAGCACCCAAACCCTTTCTGATTTTAATGTGTTTATTTTAATTAATGCCCAGAAAAACGAAGCACCCAAACCCTTTCTGATTTCTGTGTGTTTATTTTAATTAATGCAAAGAAAAATGAAGCACCCAAACCCTTTCTGATTTCTGTGTGTTTATTTTGCAGGTGTGACCCCTCCTGGAACTCAGGTATGGGAGAACCCCAATTCCAGAAGGTTGGAATGGTTTGGAGGTTTCAAAGGACACTTTGGGTCCTATTTTTCCTCTCAGACAGAGCTTTTTTTTTTTTTGCTTATTTACCTGTCAGTCTGTAATTAATGCCAATGGTTCAATTAGGGGGTTTCTGTTATATCCTTAATTTCTGAGCACTGCAGTGTGTTTGGTTTAGTTCTCCTGGAAACAAACCCTTTCCCTTTTCCCTTCCCTCTCTTTTCCCCCTCCCCTCCTCCTCCCAAGTTTTTCACTGTTGCCTGAAATCTGGGACCCCTTTTCCCAGCTTAATTATTAAATATAGATGATAATCAGTATTATTTCCAGGAGATTTGCAGTTGGACTGTAAGGAATTCCAGTTCCCCGTGGCCACATCCCATCAGTGATCTGGAGGGGATGGGAAGAGCTGTCTTCTCCCGCTCCTGATTTCGGGGAATTCATACAAAAACTCTTCATGGGAAACAGCAGGAAGCTCTTGAGGAGTTAAATGGGAATTCAGGAAGGCAGAATCTTCTGGCAGCAAATTTTCCTTTAAGTTTTGGGAATGGGGTTTGCTCCTGGAACTTTGACCTGGGAGTTCAAGTTGGAGTTTGGCCGCTTCACTTTCCCTTTCTGGTGGGAATTAGTGGCTTTGGAATGAGGAATGGGAAGCTCCAGTCCCCAAAAAAAGCACTTTGCTGCAAACAACACTGCCTTAAAGTGTGCTTTGGGCTGCTGAACTCTGGGTAAATTCAGTATATTTGACACATGCAGGTGAAACCCAACAGTTATCCAGGATTTTCAGAGCTCTTTTGTGTCATTCCCAGACAACCCATCCCGTGGTCTCCACAGTCCAGCAGACAGCCACCACCACCAGCTCTGCCACTGAGGATCACTCCAAGCAGGTTTGGCTGCTTTCCACTTGTGTTTCCCCCTTTCTCCTGCCTTCTGACGCCATCCTGGTCACCAATCCTTGGTCATTATTCATGGCATCTCCCGATTTCCCTAGAAATCCACGTGGACGGAGCACAAATCTCCCGATGGAAGAACTTACTACTACAACACCGAGACGAAGCAGTCGACGTGGGAGAAGCCAGATGATCTCAAAACCCCTGCTGAGGTGACCTAAAATCAGATTATCAGATTAAAATGACTGTCCTGGCTGGTGGGGTGGGAACACGAGGATTTCTGAGCATCACTCAGGCAGGAGAATGGCTCTGCCAAGGGATTTACTTCCCAAGGGAGCAAACTCTCCAGAGAAGAGTCGTTGCCAAAATGTTTGTGTCCTGCTCCTTATGCTGATGTTACAAAGTAGAAAAAAACTCTTCAGTTCTCCTCATTTTTAGATAATTTTTTTCTTATTAAAAATATGTCATTCCTTATTATTTAGATAAGTAATGGAGAATCCCAGAATCCCAGGATGGTTTGGGTTGGAAGGGACCTTAAAGCTCATCCCATCCCACCCCCTGCCATGGGCAGGGACACCTCCCACTATTCCAGGTTGCTCCAGCCTGGCCTTGGACATTTCCAGGGATCCAGGGGCAGCCACAGCTCCTCTGGGCAACCTGGGCCAGGGCCTCCCCACCCTCCCAGCCAACAATTCCTTCCCAATATCCCACTATCCCTCCCCCCTGGCAGTTTAAACCATCACCCCTTGTCCTGTCACTCTCCCCATATAAAAATTCCCTCTCCCTCCTTTTTTATAAGCTGTTTATTTGCTTTATTTTGATTTATGCATTTGGCTTTCTCTCCATTAGCAACTGTTGTCCAAGTGTCCCTGGAAAGAGTATAAATCAGATTCTGGGAAGCCTTATTATTACAATTCCCAAACCAAGGAATCCCGCTGGGCCAAACCCAAAGAGCTGGAGGATCTTGAAGGTAAAGTTACTCCAAAAAAAAAGGTGTCCAAGCCCAGCAGTCAGACCTCAGTTAGTGACTTAATTACTGAAATAAGCTCTTTGGAGTGGAGTTAATGCATCTGAGATGTCTGTGGAGCAAATATATATATATATATATATATATATATTTTTATATATTTATATTTATATGTATTTATATATTTACATATATATATTTATGTATTTATTTTTTTTAATATATATAAAAGCAAGGTTTTGTTCAGGTTATTATTTTGGCTTTAATTTTTGGCAGTAATTATTTTGAGAAATTCAAGTGGCAAAAATATTGGGAGTTTTTCATATATATAGGTAATATATAGATTTATTAATATATAGATAATATATTGTCTTTCTGTGTATATATATATATATAAAAATAAAGGCAGTGACTCCTTTTATAGAAATGTCAGCTGATGCTCCCATTTTTCCCTTTTACCATGGTTTTGTTTGGGATTGTGAGGGGATAAAATAGCTACAGAATCAGCTGGGAAAGAAATAAGTGTTTAAAAAAGAATAAACAGCAGTGATTTAGATAGTTCCTCCTGGCTTTTTTATGCTGTTTGATAATCCTGATTTTCTGTCCTTTGAACTCCTCTTTTAACATTGAAATAGTGATTTTAAACCAAGAAGGTTTTCTTTATGTGCCCTCATTTTTCTTGAATGGGTTTGGTTGAGTCTGAATTGATTTTACTCTCTAAAGGGCACAAATAATCAAACTATCGATAGTAACAAAAATATTTAAAGCTGTGCTTTATTAAATCAGTAATTGTCTTGCAGGACCTTTTCACCATGTGCATATCAACTATTTCCAAGCTATATTTTAATTGCTTTTCCCCTTTCTCCTCCAGCAATGATTAAAGCTGAAGAAAACAGGTATGTTTTTAATATTATCCCAATTTTTTGCCTATTGCTTAAAGATGGACTCTGGTCTTGAAATCTTCAGACATTCTCCTTGCAGCTTTTCATTCCAATATATATAAATAATATATACATTTTATACATAAATAATACATATTAAGCCTCAAATAATGTATTCTGGGTGGCTATAACTGAGATGATGGACCTCCACAGATCCAGAGTTTGAGTAAAGCTTTTACTTGGAGCTGATTTTGTGCTTTTCTGAGGGCCTTGAACCCTTTTTTGAGAGTCTTTAACTCTTTTCTGAGAGCCTTTAAAACCCTTTTCCAAGAGCCTTTAACCCTTTTCTGAGGGCCTTTAAAACCCTTTTCTGAGGGCCTTGAACCCTTTGCTAAGTCTTTAACCCTTTTTTGAGAGACTTTAAAACCCTTTTCTGAGAGCTTTTAAAACCCTTTTCTGAGAACCTTTAAAACCTTTTTCCCAGAGCCTTTAACCCTTTTCTGGGGACCTTTAAAACCCTTTTCTGAGAGCCCTTAAGATGGTTTTCTAAGGGCCTTTAAAACCCTTTTCTGAGGGCTTTTCTGAGAGCCCTTAAAACCCTTTTCTGAGAGCCCTGAGCCCTTTTTGAGAGTCTTTAACCCTTTTCTGAGGGCACTTAAAACCCTTTTCTGAGAGCTTTTAAAACCCTTTTTTGAGAGCCTTTAAAACCCTTTCCTGAGGGCATTTAACCCTTTTCGGAGGTCCTCAAACCCTTTTCTGAGAGCTTTTCTGAGGGCCTTTCATTTTCTGAAGGCCCTGAACCCTTTTTTCAGTCTTTAACCCTTTTCTGAGAGTCTTTAAGATCCTTTTTTGAGAGCTTTTAAAACCCTTTTCTGAGGGCCTTTAACCCTTTTCTGAAGGCCCTGAACCCTTTTTTGAGGGTCTTCAGGACCCTTTTCTGAGGGCCTTTACCCCTTTTCTGAGAGTCTTTAGGACCCTTTTCTGAGGGCTTTTACCCCTTTCCTGAGAGCCTTGAACCCTTTTCTGAGAACCTTTAACCCTTTTTTGAGTCTTTAACCCTTTTCTGAGAGCCTTCAACCCCTTTCTGAGGGCCCTGAACCCTTTCTGGAGAGCCTTGAGCCCTTTTCCGAGGGCCTTTAACCCTTTTCCGCGTCTTTACCTAACCCTAAACCTCTGATTTCGCACTTCATTAACTTCCTTAACCTAATTAACCTCTGGGTTTGCCCTGACTCCCGGAGCTGTGGGTGACAGTGGGTGTTTTTGGTTCCCCCAGCACAAAGCCCGAGGATTCCGGTGCATCCACGGCAGCTCCGGCCGCCTCCACGGACGCTCCGAGCGGAGCCGGCGCGACGCCCGCGGCCGAAACCGCCCCCGCGACCACGGCTGCTCCCGCCGGAGCCGCTCCAGAGGGGGAGGCTGCTCCAGCTGCTGCCGGGGGGGAAGCTGAGGGTGCTGGGACAGCCCAGGCCGAGGAGCAGGGCCAAGGAAGCGCCGCCCCCGGAGCGCAGGAGGGAACGGGGGACGCGGCCACCGGCACCGAGGACGCGGCCAAGCAGGAGGCAACGGGAGAGTGAGTGGGGTTGTGGCACAGGGGGCATGGGGGAAGCTCCAGGGAAGGAGGTTTAGGTTGGATATTAGGGAGAAATCCTTCCCTGGGAGGGTGGGGAGGCCCTGGCCCAGGTTGCCCAGAGAAGCTGTAGCTGCCCCTGGATCCCTGGGAGTGTCCAAGGGCAGGTTGGACGGGGCTTGGAGCAACCTGGGCTGGTGGAAGGTGTCAGGGTTGGAACTGAAGGAGCTTTAAGGTCCCTTCCAACCCAAACCATTCCATGACTCTCTGATCCCAAACACCAAGGTCTCATCCCAAACCTGTGGCACATCTTAAAGCAAGTTCTTGGAGGACATTGTTTTACGGGAGGACAAGGGGGAGTGGATTTAAGATGAAGGAGGGCAGGTGGAGATTAAGGATTAGGAAGAAATCCTTGGCTGGGAGGGTGAGGAGGCCCTGGCCCAGGTTGCCCAGAGAAGCTGTGGCTGCCCCTGGATCCCTGGAAGTGTCCAAGGCCAAGTTGGACGGGGCTTGGAGCAACCTGGGCTAGTGGAAGGTGTTGGAACAAGATGACCTTTAAGTTCCCTCCCAACCCAAATGATTCCATGATAAATTATGAATCCACGTGGCTTTTGCTGCATTTTTATTTCTTCTGGGATCTGGTTTATCTTCAGTTGAGGGTCACCAGGCTCCTTAACATGAATGTGAGTCAATGGCACCACAGAATAATAATGAGTAAGAAAGAGAGGAAGGATTATTTATTAAATCTATTTTTAGAACATTAACTCCCCTTGCCAACCATCTCCCAAAGCTCTTAAACCCTACAGAGCACCAATGACATGAAAATTCCATAAATTTTTCAATAGCTGGAAGAATTTCCCATTAAATACTTACCCTTTATGATCCTTTTCCATAGACCTGTGCACTTGGTTATCAATAGAAGAAAATGAAATACTAAATGGATCTTTATCTGTTCCAGCAGAAGTGGGACCCTTTCTTAATTGATAATGAAGAATTGATTATGTGGGGAATGATTATGATTTTTATCATTCAAACAAAAAAATGCTGAGGGGGATTGCAGACAGCAGGAGGTCATCAAGGACAAGAGGCACATTTTTAGGCATATATAATATAGGAATATTCCTGCTGCATTCCAGCATTATATTTTTATGAGTGATTTCTAGATCACTTGAGCAGGCAATTGCATCAGGGAAATATTGATCTGAAATAATTTGCTTTTTCTGATGAGTTGTGTGTGGTGCCTGTGAGGAAAAGCCTTGTCCAGACTGGATTTATCAGGGTTTGACTTGGAGCTGCTGTTTAAAAAACTCATTCTATCTAATTACAGTCATTTAGGACTCTTCAGTGGCTCTAACTTCGAAAAAAAAGACTTAAATAATAAATTACTTTTTGTTTCTAGTGCTGCTTCAAAGAAGGAGGACGACGATGCCCAACCAGTTAAAAAAACCTACACCTGGAACACGAAGGAAGAAGCAAAACAAGCATTTAAAGAGCTGTTAAAAGAAAAGGTATTTGGGCCAATTCTTAATGTTTACTTGAGCTACAAAACCTGCATTCGCCAGGGTTCATTTTTATTTATTTATTTTTAAGCTAAGGGTTGTTTTTTAAGGAATTTCACGGTGGAATGTTGATTCCAAAGCTAATGAGTCCCTGATTTCTTGTCTTCCCAGCGAGTCCCATCCAATGCTTCTTGGGAGCAGGCCATGAAGATGATCATCAACGACCCCAGATACAGGTACTGCTCAATCCTTCCCTCCTCAGATCCCCCCCAAAATTAGGAATATTGGTGTCTTTGGGAACGTGTGCCTTTGTCAGGGAGCTTTGGTCCTTCCCTGCATAAAGAAGTACAAGCCCTGGGCTGAATTTTTCCTTTGGAGATGATGTGGTAGCTGGCATTTTCTGCTGTTCCCATCAATTTTTTTGGAATAAAAAGACACATTTGTAATGATGGAATGAGTGGCTGCTACAAACATTGGCAGAAAAGTGGTTGATAGCTATGATTAAAATGTTATTTTAATGTGAAATGTGTAAATGCAGCAAATTAGTAACTTGGGTTTTATGGTTAACTGCTTTTATTAGAAATGATGCTTTTTTTAAATGATCTTCCACTAATCCTGAGGGAGTGATGGTGGTGACTGGACATTTATATTATATTATATTATAATGTATAATATATATTATTATATTTCTATTATATTATACTACATTATGTTATATTCTAATATATTATATATAATATATATTATTACATTTCTATTATTACATTACATTATATTATATCATTATAACATATTGTATATAATATATATAATTATATTTCTATTATATTCCATTCCATTATATTATATTATTATGATATATTGTATATAATATATATTTTTATATTTCTATTATTATATTACATTATATTATATTATTATGATAAATTGTATATAATATATACTATTATATTTCTATTATTATATTATATTATGTTATATTATTATATATTATATATTATGATATTTCTATTATTATATTACATTACATTATACTATATTATTATATTATATTATATATTATTATATTTCTATTATTATATATTATTATATTTCTATTATTATATATAATATTATTCTGTTATTCTGTTATTATGTTATATATATTATATATTTAATTTTGTCTCAAAATCTGGATTATTCAGATCTGCTGCCTTTCGGTTCTTTGGGTTTGTTTCTCTTATTTAATCCCTTTGTATAAATGACAGAATTATTCTCTTTTTTTCTCTGCTCTGAAGTGCTCTGGCAAAACTGAGTGAGAAAAAACAAGCTTTTAATGCTTACAAAGTCCAGACAGAAAAGGAAGAGAAAGAAGAGGCGAGATCCAAGTACAAAGAAGCCAAAGAATCCTTCCAGCGTTTCCTGGAGAACCACGAGAAGATGACATCCACCACCAGATACAAGTAAGAGAAAAGTTCAGGAGAAAAGTCCTGCTGGGCTGAGAGGATGGGCAGTGACATCAGCTTTCATTTGAAACTCTTCCCTCCCTTTATAAAGGATAAAAAAAGGTGTCACAGAAAATAAAATCCCGAGGGGGAAAATCAGGGGGACGTCCTATGGAAGTGTTCCTGCTCCTAACAGAGTTCACTGGTGGTGTGGGATGGTGGGGTGGTTTAATAATAATGTTAATAATTAATTACTGGGGTGCTTTGTCTCGTGCCAGGAAAGCTGAGCAGATGTTTGGGGAGATGGAAGTGTGGAATGCCATATCCGAGCGGGATCGCCTGGAAATCTATGAGGATGTCTTGTTTTTCCTGTCCAAGAAGGAGAAGGTAACTTCCCTCCTAATTCATCTTGCTACCCCTGAATTAATTTCAACCTCTGGTGGACCAGATGAACCTCTGGTTTGGGGGTTATGGCAGATGAAGAGCAGTTTTTTGAAAGGTCTTTGTTTTTATGCACAGCAATTCCTGCTGAATTTACCACATGTTTAATTTTTAGGATGATTTGAATAAATTAAAAGATTATTTTTATTTCTAAGCTGCTCTGAATCACTGAAACAATAATAATATGTAAAAATTGTGTAGGTCCAAGTTGTGGTGTGTCCAAGGCCAGCTGGGATGAGGCCAGTGGAAGGTATCCCAGTGGGACTGGATGGGATTTAAGGTCCTTTCCAACCCCAACCAATCTGGGATTCTCTGTGAAGGAAAGGCTAATATTGAGTTTTCTTGGAGCAAAGTTGATGTCATGTCTTTCTGCCCACACAGCCTCAGATTTCCAACCCAAATCCGTGTGTTTTCTCCTCAGGAACAAGCCAAGCAGTTACGGAAGAGGAACTGGGAAGCCCTGAAGAACATCCTGGATAACATGGCCAATGTCACCTATTGCACCACGTGGTCGGAGGCCCAGCAGTACCTGATGGACAACCCCACGTTTGCAGAGGATGAGGAGCTCCAGAGTGAGTCCACAGGATCTTTGGGATCCCTCTGGGAGAGGGAATGGGAAGAAATAACCTGATTTTTCCCCTTATCATTCCGTTATCTCGCCAGACATGGATAAGGAGGACGCCCTGATCTGTTTTGAGGAACATATCCGGGCCTTGGAAAAAGAGGAGGAAGAGGAAAAGCAGAAAAGTTTGCTGAGAGAAAGGAGGAGGCAGAGGAAAAACAGGGAATCCTTCCAGGTTGGTGGGATTGGCTTTTTTGTCCTAAATATGTCGTTATGTGGGATTCTTTTTATTTCTAAGGGTGGTTTTGTGCCTCAGGTGAGAGGTTTTGTAGCGTTTTCTCTGCTCTGGAATGCACGTGGTTGCCAGGAAGTTGGGGAAAGTAGGAAGAAATAGATCACAGAATCATAGAACCAGCTGGGTTGGAAGGGACCTCCGAGATCATCAGGTCCAACCCTTGATCCAACCCCGCTGTGGTTCCCAGCCCATGGCACTGATGCCACATCCAGTCTCAGCTTAAAAACTTCCAGGGAATCCACTACTTCCCTGGGCAGCCCATTCCAATGGCTGAGCACCCTCTCTGGAAAGAAATTCTTTCTAATATCCAACCTAAACCTCCTCTGGCACAGCTTAAGACCCAGCCCTCTTGTCTTGCTGATGGTTGCCTGGGAGAAGAGACCAACCCCCCGCTGGCTCCCCCCTCCTGTCAGGGAGTTGCAGAGAGTGAGGAGGTCTCCCCTGAGCCTCCTCTTCTCCAGGCTGAGCCCCCCCAGCTCCCTCAGCCTCTCCTCACAGCACTTGTGCTCCAGTCCCTTCCCCAGCCTCGTTGCTCTCCTCTGGACCTGCTCCAGCCCCTCCATGTCCTTCCTGAGCTGAGGGCCCAGAACTGGACACAGCACTCCAGGGGTGGCCTCACCAGTGCTGAGTCCAGGGCAGGAATCACTTCCCTGGCCCTGTTGGCCACCCTGTTCCTGAGCCAGGCCAGGATCCATTGGCCCTCTTGGCCCCCTGGGCACACTCTGGCTCCTGTTCAGCTCCCTGTCCATCCCCACTCCCAGCTCCCTTCCTGCCTGGCTGCTCTCCAGCCCCTCTGTGCCAGCCTGGAGCTACCAGGGGTTGTTGTGGCCAAAGTGCAGGACCCGGCCCTTGGCCTGCTTGAACCTCATCCCGTTGGAATCAGCCCAACTCTCCAGCCTGTCCAGGTCCCTCTGCAGAGCCCTCCTGCCCTCCAGCTGATGGACACTCCCCCCCAGCTCGGTGTCATCTGCAAATTTGCTGATGATGGACTCAATCCCCTCATCCAGATCATCAATAAAGATATTAAACAGGACTGGGCCCAGTACTGATCCTTGGGGACACCAACAGTGACCAGATCCCAACTGGATGCAGCTCCATCCCCACCACTCTCTGGGCCCAGCCCTCCAGCCAGTTCCTGACCCAGCACAGGGTGTCCCTGTCCAAGCCATGGGTTGCAGCTTTTCCGGGAATGTGCCATGGGAGATGGTGTCCAAGGCTTTGCTGAAGTCCAGGTAGACACATCCACAGCCTTCCCCTCACCCACCAGGCAGGTCACCTGGTTGTAAAAGGAGATCAGGTTGGGCAGAAGGAGATCAGGTTGGGCAGAAGGAGATCAGGTTGGGCAGATGTGGATGGAGAGGGAAGTGCAACTGGGACGTCGTAAAACGGTGGAGGAGGGCGGAAAGAAACGATAAAAACCGGGATTTTTCAGTCATATTTGAGCAAATACGGAATTCCAGTCATCAGGATGAGCCATAAACATGGAAATGTGTGAGGAGTGATGGGAAATGCCTGTTCTGGTTGTGTTTGGCAGCTGTTCCTGGACGAGCTGCACGAGCACGGGCAGTTGCATTCCATGTCCTCCTGGATGGAGCTGTACCCGGCCATCAGCTCCGACATCAGGTTCACCAGCATGCTGGGCCAGCCTGGTAAGGGGGGGATTTGGGGCTTTTGGAATAAACATTTTGGGGAAAAAATCTTAAAATCTGGGGGGAAAAAAAAAATTGGGAAAAAAACTAGGGAAAAAAAGATGAAAACCCACCTAAAAATGTCTTAAATCCAAAGGAAAATTAAAAAAAAAAACACCTAGATATCTTAATGTATTTTAAATATTCTGGAAAATCTAAAAAAAAGTAAAATTTGGAAGCTAAAAGAGCTTAAAAAGTCTTTAAAAGAGCCTAGAAATGTGTAAGAAATAAAGACGTAAATAGCTAAAAAAGCTAAATAAGAATCCAAGAAGTTGAAAAGATCTAAAAAACAATAAAAATCTTGAAAGCTGAAAAAGCTAAATAAGTATTTAAGAAATTGAAAAAAATCTAAAAAAATATATAAAATTTGAAAGCTAAAAAAGCTTAGAAGATCTTTTTAAAGGAGCCTAGAAATATGTAAAAAATAAATATGTAAATGGCTAAAAAAGCTAAATAAGTATCTGAGAAATTGGAAAAATCTAAAAAAAAATAAAGAAAATCTGAAAGCTAAAATGATTAAAAGATCCTAGAAATATGTAAGAAAATAAATATGTGAATAGCTAAAAAATTAAATATCTAAAGAATTGGAAAAATCTAAATAAAAAGTAAAAATCTGAAAGCTGAAAAAGCTTAAAAGATCTTTAAAAGAGCCTAGAAATGTGTAAAAAATAAATACGTGAATAGCTAAAAAAGCTAAATAAATATGTAATAAATTGAGAAAATGTAAAAAAAAATAAAATCTGAAAGCTAAAAAAGGCTTAAAAGATCTTCAAAAGATCCTAGAAATATGGAAGAAAATAAATATGTGAATAACTAAAAAATGAAATAAATATCTAAAAAATTGAAAAAATCTAAAAAAAAAAAAATCTAAGAAAATCTAAAAATATCTTTAGAAATCTAATATCTAAAAAAATACAAAGAATCCAAAATTATGTCAGAAACATGTAAAGTTTCTGTGGATCCCTCCCCTCAGGATCCACAGCCCTGGACCTGTTCAAGTTCTACGTGGAGGACCTGAAGGCTCGTTACCACGACGAGAAGAAGATCATCAAAGACATCCTGAAGGTGAGCAGATCCCAGGGAATTCCTTTTCAGGCCAAATCCCTCCTCCCGGGGAACCTTTTGGTGCTGGGAGTTCCTGACTCCCCGACGCCAAGGAATTCCTCTTCTTCCAGGACAAAGGCTTCGTGGTGGAGGTGAACACTTCCTTCGAGGATTTCGTCACCGTCATCAGCTCCACCAAGAGAGCCACAACTTTGGATGCAGGAAATATCAAACTGGCTTTCAACAGTGTAAGTGTGCACAGAGACCAGAATTATGATATAACATCAGTAATTATACTGGGTATTTTAATAGGTGTGGTTAATAAATGTCAAATTAGTGCTTTTATTAGGGTGTGAAATCTCTTGCCTAAACAAGAATGAACATTTATTTTAGGGTATGAAATCTCTTGTCCAAGCAAGAATTAACATTTATTTTCACTGTATTGCTCTGCCTGCTCCCGTAATAATTTGGGGAGGTGCTTGTGCTGGTATCAGTTGCCAGAATTATGGCAGAGGTTGATCTTAATTCCAGCCATCACCATTCCAGCTTAGGGAATTCTGGGGTAGGAATTGAGTCAGGTGTTCTCATGAGCTGTGTGTGTGTTTCTGGAGTTTATTAATTAACTCTATTTTAGATTCTCAGGAACACCCATTCTGTGCTTTGAAATTAAACCATTGATTAATTATTATTATAATTATTATTATTATTATCATTCACACTAACAGACCTCTCCGAAGGTGAACTGGCTTTCCAAAAATCCCATTAAACTGGATGTCTTTGAAATATCCTGTGCCTTTTCCTTACACCCTGTGCCTTTTCCTTATCTCCTGTGCCTTTTCCTTATCTCCTGTGCCTTTTCCTTATCTCCTGTGCCTTTTCCTTATATCCTGTGCCCTTTCCTTGCTGCAGCTGCTGGAAAAGGCCGAGGCCCGGGAGCGGGAGCGGGAAAAGGAGGAGGCTCGGAAGATGAAGCGCAAGGAGTCGGCCTTCAAGAGCATGTTGAAACAGGCCACCCCCCCCATCGAGCTGGACGCTGTCTGGGAGGACGTGAGTGTGGCCTTTCCTTAGGAAACAATTCCCAGAGGGATTCAACAGCCAGCTAACCCCTAACCCCAATGCTAACCCCTAACCCTAACCCCACTCCCCCCATCGAGCTGGACGCTGTCTGGGAGGATGTGAGTGTGGCCCTTCCTTAGGAAACAATTCCCAAAGGGATTCAGCACCCTGATCCTAACCCTAACTACACCCCACATCAAGCTGGATGTGGTCTGGGAGGATGTGAGTGTGGCCTTTCCTTAAGAAACAGTTTCCAAAGGAATTCAACATCCTCCTAACCCTGATCCTGACTCTAACCCTACTCCCCTCATTGAGCTGGATGCGGTCTGGGAGGATGTGAGTGTGATCCCTTCCTCAGGAAAGAATTCCCAGATGGATTCAACCACCTGCTGCCTGCTAATGCTAACCCCTGATCCTGATCCCAACCCTAACCCTACATCCCCCATCGAGCTGGACACTGTCTGGGAGGATGTGAGTGTGGCCTTTCCTTAGGAAACAATTCCCAAAGGGATTCAGCACCCTGATCCTAACCCTAACTACACCCCACATCAAGCTGGATGTGGTCTGGGAGGATGTGAGTGTGGCCTTTCCTTAAGAAACAGTTTCCAAAGGAATTCAACACCCTCCTAACCCTGATCCTGACTCTAACCCTACTCCCCTCATTGAGCTGGATGCGGTCTGGGAGGATGTGAGTGTGATCCCTTCCTCAGGAAAGAATTCCCAGATGGATTCAACCACCTGCTGCCTGCTAATGCTAACCCCTGATCCTGATCCCAACCCTAACCCTACATCCCCCATCAGCTGGACACTGTCTGGGAGGATGTGAGTGTGGCCTTTCCTTAGGAAACAATTCCCAAAGGAATTCCACAGCCTCCTAACCCTAATCCTAACCCTAACCTTAACCACTAGCCCTGGCCCAAACCCTAAACCCTGACCCTAGTGGTCCCTTCCTTAGGAAAGAATTCCCAAGTGGTTTCACCAGCCTGCTGCTGCTAATGCTGACCCCTAACCCCAACCCCTGGACCCAAACCATGAACCCTAAACCCTTTATTCTTGTTATTATTTTTATTTCTAAATGCTCTACCTGCTATTATAATTCCATTGCTGTTTTTTCTGGCAGATCAGAGACAGGTTTGTGAAGGAACCAGCATTTGAAGACATCACCCTGGAGTCTGAAAGGAAAAGGATATTTAAAGACTTCTTACATGTACTAGAGGTAGTTCCTAATTTATTTTTTTCCCTCATTAGAGAAAATACCAAAAAAAAAAATTCCTATTCCTCCTAAGTTGGGTGGGAAGGGGAAGGATTCAACAGGACTTTGCTGATTTCTGTTACATTGGGAATCACCTAAAAGTGATGGATATAAAACCTCATCTCCCAAGTGAGCAACTGGAGAAACGTCTCACACTTATTTGAGAAATAATTAGTCTTTGAATCTGCTCCTGCAAGAATTTTTGAAGTTGACACGAAAATTTCCTGCTTTGTTTTAGGAAATTTATTGCTGGGATTTTGTAGGAAACAAGATGAAATTGGAACTAAACTTGTCCAGGATTTTATTCCCTACAAATCAGGGACTCCCAGAGCACACCAGAATCACGATTATTTTTTTTACTGTGGCTGATTTTCTTGCTGATGGGCAAAACAAATGCTGCAGTTTAGTTCCATCCTTAATTTTGGTTGAGCTGCAGAACTTCTGACAGGGTTCAATAAAGTGCCAGTGTGAGATTTATTTCATTTTACAGCATGTGCTCTTTGGGGCTTTTATTTTATTTGCTGCAGTTTGTAAGAATTTGGGCTTAAAATGACTTAATTTGACAATTTGAAATTTGGCAAAGCAAGGTGTGGGGTTTAGGCCAGCTTTAAAACTGGATCCAGGTACCAAACCTTGTGTTTCCTTGCTCCTGGGGGCTTTTATTGTGGCAACAGTGCCCATTTTTTGGGGGGGGGGTTTGACAGTAAATGTGTGATTGGGGGTTTTTAACCTGTCCCAGGTTTGTGGAGGGTGAGGGACGTGGTCCCGGGTTCTTGGGGTGTCCTCAGGGAGCTGATGAGGTGGGGCTGCCTCATTCCTGGGGGACTGTTCTCCAGGGACCACAGGGACAGGACACAGGGAATGGCTTCCCACTGAAAGAGAGGAACTTTAAGCTGGATTTTGGGAAGGAATCCCTGGCTGGGAGGGTGGGGAGGCCCTGGTCCAGGTTGCCCAGAGAAGCTGTGGCTGCCCCTGGATCCCTGGGAGTGTCCAAGGGCAGGTGTTGGGGTTGGAACTGGATGACCTTTAAGGTCCTTTCCAGCCCAAGCCCTCTGGAATTCCGTGCTGACCCCTCTCCTGTCCCCCAGCACGAGTGCCAGCACCACCACTCGAAGACCAAGAAACATTCGAAGAAGTCCAAAAAGCATCACCGGAAACGCTCCCGCTCCCGCTCCGTAAGTGTTCCAGGGGCCCCAAAACCCACCTCTGCCACGGCTCCCGAGGGCTCCTGTCCTTGGGATCCACTGTAATCATTCCCTGGCTTTGCATCCGAAGGGCTCCGAGTCTGAGGACGACGACAGCCACTCCAAGAAGAAGCGGCAGCGCTCCGAGTCCCGCTCGGTGTCCGAGCGCTCGTCCAGTGCGGAGTCCGGTACGGGATGGGGTTGGGTTGGGTTGGAATCCTCCTTCCCAGCTGGATTGCTGGGTCTTCATCACTCCACTGATGTGTTTTTGTTTCCTGTGCCTGCAGAGAGGAGTTACAAGAAGTCCAAAAAGCACAAGAAGAAGAGCAAGAAGAGGAGACACAAGTCTGTAAGTGCAGTTCAGCTCTGAGGTGCCTCGTGGCCAACCTGGCACTGCTTTCTCTCATCCAGAGGGGATTTTCCGGGGAAAAAAAACCTGCTGGAGTGGGATCAGGCTGGAGGAGGGTGTTGCCAACATAATACCTCTGTTATATATCTTCATATTGAAGCACTGCTAAATTTGGGGGGTTTAAGTGCAGCCACGTGAGATGTGAAGGACTGCACTAACAACTTGGAATTTGCTGTTAATCCTGGCAAATCCTGGTGTTCACTGTTACTGTGGGAAGAATTCCAGCCATTCCCTGTGCCTGCCTGAATGTCAGGGATGTGTCAGAAGCTCTGAATCACCTGTGTCAGGCCCTGTATCACCTGAGGTCAAAGAGTGGGGTTTGTAAAAGTAAAAGCCAGAAAAAACATTTTCCAGAGCTCACCACTTCCAGAGATCTCATGGAATGACTGCCAACTGTGCAAAGAGATGGGCTGGGGGACATCCAGCATGTCCCACCTTTGCACTGGGAATGGTGGAAGTTCTGCCTTGAACAAACCTTCCTCGATGGTTTTGGGTTATTTATTTCTGTGCTTAATTAGGAAATACTTGGAGCAGTTTCCAGGGGCTGGATTGAACCAGAGCCAGTGAAGAGGGGAAATTTAGGTGGGATATTGGGAAGGAATTCCTGGCTGGGAGGGGGGGCAGGCCCTGTCCCAGGTTACCAGAGGAGCTGTGGCTGCCCCTGGATCCCTGGGAGTGTCCAAGGCCAGGTTGGAGCAACCTGGGCTAGTGGAAGGTGTCCCTGCCCATGGCAGGGGTGGAAGGAGATGATCCTTAATTTCCCTTCCATTTTGGGATTCCATAAAATCAAGTCAGACTTTTCTGCCTGTGGTTATTCTATAAATCATTATTGAACATCTTCCACACTGATACTCAACATTTCCCTCTTTACTTCTCCAGGATTCCCCAGAGTCGGATCTGGAGCGGGAGAAGGACAAGAAGGAGAGGGAGCGGGACAGTGAGAAGGAGCGGGGCCGGCAGAGATCCGAGTCCAAACACAAATCTCCCACCAAGAAACGGCCTGGAAAAGATTCCGTAAGCTCTGCTCCCTCCTGCTGCCTGTGGGATGGGATGGGATGGGATGGGACAGGGGGCAGCTCCAGGGGGGTGTTCCAAGGTCACAGTTGGACTCTTGGTCAAAGGTGGGACTCCGTGATCTCGGAGGTCTTTCCCATTCCCAAATAACTGGGTTTTTGTGGATCCTGAGTGTGCCACAGAGCAGCCCCCTGTGCCACGTGCTGCCCAGCTCTGTCTGTGCCCTCTCTGAGGGTCCCAGTGGGCACAGGCGGCACCTCCAGAGGGTCCAACCCCCTGGAGAGCCCCGTCCTGACCCCGATCCCGGTTGTCTCCGCAGGGGAACTGGGACACGTCGGGCAGCGAGCTGAGCGAGGGGGAGCTGGAGAAGCAGAGGAGGACTCTGTTGGAACAGCTGGATGAAGATCAATGACAAATTATTTATACCAAAAATGTTTACATGGCATCCCACCCCAGCAGAGCGTGGAGGGGCCTCGGCCCCCCTTCCACAGCTGGAATTACAGCGGCTTTTAGTTTGTCCCACGTCACCCCGGTCAGTCCCTAGTGGAGAAAATGGAGAAAACCAATGGAATTCCCAGGGAAAAGCTGGGCCTGGCCTGGAGCTCTGGGCTGGGCTGGGCTGGGCTGGGGGTGCCCCCAAGCCCAGGGGAGCCTTGGCACCTTCCTGGGCAGGGAATAACACTGGGCTGCTGGGCAGAGCCATTCCAGCTTTGGAAAAGGGCCTTTGATTTAGTTTCTTCTGATTTAATTAATTCCTGGATGGATCTGGGATACTGGGGGCTTTCTTCTGGGAAGGCAACGGGACTGATCTCTCCTGCAAACCCACAGATTTTGGGATTGGTCTCGGTCACAGTGTGGAGTTTGTCCCACACTTCACTGCTTCTGAGCACTGACTCCAAGTAAATAACCCAGGGAATGGGACTGGGAATGTGGCTGCAGCGCCAGCAGGGGGGGTGTGTGTGACACACCCGCCTCATTCCCAAATCCCGCCCCGGCCCAGCCGCGGGTGTTCCCTCAGCGCTTATCTCCATCTCCAGCCCCACCTCCAGCCCCACCTGTACCTTCCCCTCTGGAGAATTTAGGAATAAAACTCAAATTTGCCCCCGATTTCCATGTGTTGCCTTAAGGACCTGCTGCAGAATGTCCCTGCCCAGCCCAGAGCAGGGAGGAGGAGGAGGAGGAGGAGGCAATTCCAGCCCTGTTTTCCAGCCCCTGCGTGTCCAGGAAGGTGCCCCCGCCCTGCTGGGGGAGAAAAATTGGGAATCTGCTCTCCTTGGAATATTTTTGTACATTTTTATTGATGATTAAACCTTGTCTTGTACCCTGGCTGGTGTCTCTTTGTCCTGGAGGAGTCCTGGCTCTGACCCTTGGAATTCCAACATATCCCTCACAAATCCCATCCAGGGAACACTCCCAGCTCAGGTCCTTCCCAGCCTGGATTTTCCCTCTTTAACAACTGTTCCTGGTGCTCAAACACCCCCCGGGGGGATTCATCCAGGAATTCTCTTGCTGGGGTGCTCACGTGGCTCAGACTCCTTGGGAACACGCTGGCAGTGGAACTGGGCATTCCAGGTGGAAAATGCAGGAGCCCCAAACCATTTTTCCGGGGCTGATTTGGGATTTTTTTTCCTTGGGATCAGCTATGATTTTCCCTGGGGTGAACTGGGATTTTTCCTGGGATGATTCTGGATTTTCCTTGGGATGATACAAGATACTGTCCTGGGGTGATCTGGGGTTTTTCCTGGGATCATCTGGGATTTTTTTTCCCAGGATGGTTTGCAATTTTCCCTGGGATGATTTGGGATTTTTCCCAGGATTATTTGGCATTTTTTCCTGGGATGATTTGGGATTTTTTTTCCTGGCATGAGTTGGGATTTTTTCCTGAGATGATTTGGGGATTTCCTTGGGATGATGTGGGAGATTATCCTGGGGTGATTTTGGATTTTCCCTGGGATGATTTGGGATTTTCCTTGGGATGATTTGGGATATTGTCCTGGCGTGACCTGGGGTTTTTCCTGGGATCATCTGGGATTTTTTTCCCAGAATGATTTGGAATTTTTCCTGGGATCATTTGCGATTTTTTTCCTGGGTTCATCTGGGATTTTTTTTCCTGGAATGATTTGGAATTTTTCCTGGGACGATTTGGGATTTTTCCTGGGATGATTTGGGATTTTTTCCTGGAAATATTTGGGTTTTTTTCCTGGGATGATTTGGAATTTTTTCCTTGGGATGATTAGTGGTTTCCTTGGGATGATCTGGGATATTTTCCTGGGGTGATTTAGGATTTTTTTCCTGGGATCACCTGGGATTTTTCCTGGAATATTTTGAGATTTTTTCTTGGCATCATCTGGGTTTTTTTTTCTTGGGATGATTTGGGATTTTTTCCTGGAATAATTTGGGGTTTTTTCCGGGGATCATCTGGGTTTTTCCCCAGGATTATTTGGGATGTCTCCTTTAATTATTTGGGGTCTTTTCCTGGAATTATTTGGGATTTTTCCAGGGATCATCAGGGATTTTTCCCCAGAATTATTTGGGATGTTTCCTGGAATTATTTGGTTTTTTTCCTGGGATGATTTGGGATTTTTCCTGGGATAATTTGCGATATTTTCCTGCATAATTTGGGATTTTTTTCCTGGGATAATTTTGGATTTTCCTTGGGATGATACGGGTTTTTTCCCCGTAATTATTTGGGTTTTTTTCCTGGAATGATTTGGCATTTTTTCCTGGAAATATTTGGGTTTTTTCCTGGGATGATTTGGGATTTTTCCCGGGATCATCTGGGATTTTTCCCGGGATTATTTGGGATGTCTCCTTTAATTATTTGGGGTTTTTTTCTGGCATGAGTTGGGATTTTTTTCCTGGGATCATCTGGGATTTTTTTCCCGGGATCATCTGGGATTTTTTTCCCGGGATGATTTGGAAGTTTTTTCCTGGAATTATTTGGGGGTTTTTCCTGGAATTATTTGGGGATTTTTTCCCAGGATGCTTTGGAATTTTTCCCGGTATCATCTGGGATTTTTCCCGGGATTATTTGGGATGTTTCCTGGAATGATTTGGGGTTTTTTCTTGGGTTGATTTGGGATTTTTTTTCTTAGGATCATCTGGGATTTTTTCCTGGGGTGATTTTTTTCCTGGGATCATGTGGGGTTTTTCCCAGGATTATTTGGGATGTTTCCTTTAATTATTTGGGATTTTTCCCTGGGTGATTTGGGATTTTTTTTCCTGGAATTATTTGGGATGTTTCCTGGGATCATCTGGGATTTTTTTTCCTGAGATGATTTGGGATTTTCCTTGGGATGATATGGGATATTTTCCTGGGGTGATTTAGGATTTTTTTCCTGGGATCACCTGGGATTTTTCATGGAATATTTTGAGATTTTTTCTTGGAATCATCTGTTTGTTTTTTTTTTTTTCCTTGGGAAGATTTGGGATTTTTTCCTGGAATAATTTGGGGGGTTTTTCCGGGGATCATCTGGGATTTTTCCCAGGATTATTTGGGATGTCTCCTTTAATTATTTGGGGTCTTTTCCTGGAATGATTTGAGATTTTTTCCTGGGATCATCTGGGATTTTTCCTGGAATGTTTTGAGATTTTTTCTTGGCATCATCTGGGATTTTTTTCCTGGGGTGATTTGAGATTTTTTCCTGGGATCATCTGGGATTTTTTTCCCGGGATGATTTAGAATTTTTTTCCTGGAATGATTTGGCATTCTTTCCGGGAATTATTTGCGGTTTTTTTCCTGGGATCATCTGGGATTTTTCCCAGGATTATTTGGGATGTTTCCTTTATTTTTTGGAGGTTTTTTTGCTGGGATGGTTTGAGAATTTCTCCTGGGATCCCCTGGGAATTTTCCTGGGATCACCTGGGATTTTTTCCTGGGATGATTTGGAATTTTCCCTTGGATCATATGGGGTTTTTCCCAGGATTATTTGGGATGTTTCCTTTAATTATTTGGGGTTTTTTCCTGGATGATTTGGGATTTTTTTCCTGGAATTATTTGGGATTTTTTTCCTGGAATTATTTGGGATTTTCTTCCTGGGATCATCTGGGATTTTTTTTCCTGAGATGATTTGGAATTTTCCTGGGGTGATTTAGGTTTTTCCTGGGATGATTTGGGAATTTCCTTGGGATGATTTGGGATATTATCCTGGGAGGACCTGGGGTTTTTCCTGGGATCATCTGGGATTTTTCCCAGGATGATTTGGGATTTTTCCTGGGATAATTTGGCATTTTTTCATGGAATTATTTGGGGTTTTTTGCTGAGATGATTTGGAATTTTTTCCCCTGGGATGATTTGGTTTTTTTCCCAGGATGATTTGGAAGTTTTTCCTTGGGATGATTTGGGGTTTCCTTGGGATGATCTGGGATATTTTCCTGGGGTGATTTGGGATTGTTTCCTGGGACCATCTGGGATTTTTCCTGGAGTGTTTTGAGATTTTTTTCTTGGTATCATCTGTGTTTTTTTTTTTTTTCTTGGGATGATTTGGGATTTTTTTCTGGAATGATTTGGGGTTTTTTCCTGGGGTGATTTGGGATTTTTCCTGGGATCCTGTGGGGTTTTTCCCTGGATTATTTGGGATCTTTCCTTTAATTATTTGGGGTTTTTTCCCTGGATGGTTTGAGATTTTTTCCTGAATCATCTGGGTTTTTTTTTCCCGGGATGATTTGGAAGTTTTTTCCTGGAATGATTTGGCATTTTTTCCTGGAATGATTTGGGTTTTTTCCTTGGGATGATTAGTGGTTTCCTTGGGATGATCTGGGATATTTTCCTGGGGTGATTTAAGATTTTTTTCCTGGGATCATCTGGGATTTTTCCTGGAATATTTTGAGATTTTTTTTCTTGGCATCATCTGTTTGTTTGGTTTTTTTCTTGGGATGATTTGGGATTTTTTTCCTGGAATAATTTGGGAGTTTTTTCCGGGGATCATCTGGGATTTTTCCCAGGATTATTTGGGATGTCTCCTTTAATTATTTGGGGTCCTTTCCTGGGATGATTTGAGATTTTTTCCTGGGATCATCTGGGATTTTTTTTCTTGGGGTGATTTCGGATTTTTTTCCTGGAATTATTTGGGATTTTTCCAGGGATCATCTGGGATTTTTCCCCAGAATTATTTGGGATGTTTCCCGGAATTATTTGTTTTTTTCCTGGGATGATTTGAGATTTTTTCCTGGGATCATCTGGGATTTTTTTCCTGGAATTATTTGGGATTCTTCTGGGAATCATCTGGGATTTTTCCCCAGAATTATTTGGGATGTTTCCTGGAATTATTTGGTTTTTTCCTGGGATGATTTGGGATTTTTTTTCCTGGGATCATCTGGGATTTTTCCTGGGCTAATTTGCGATATTTTCCTGCGATGATTTGGGATTTTTTCCTGGGATAATTTGGGATTTTCCTTGGGATGATACGGGTTTTTTCCCGTAATTATTTGGGATTTTTTTCCTGGAATGATTTGGCATTTTTTGTGGAATTATTTGGGATTTTTTTCCTGGAATGGTTTGGCATTTTTTTCCAGGGTTGATTTGGAATTTTTCCTGGGATCATGAGGGGTTTTTCCCAGGATTATTTGGGATGTTTTACTTAATTATTTGGAATTTTTTCCTGGGATTGTTTGAGATTTTTTCCTGGGATCATCTGGGAATTTTCCTTCCCAGGATGATTTGGAAGATTTTTCCTGGAATTATTTGGGGTTTTTTCCTTGGACAATTTGGGATTTTTTTTCCTGGGATCATCTGGGACTTTTTTTCCCGGGATGATTTGGAATTTTTCCTGGATTGATTTGGCATTTTTTTGTGGAATTATTTGGGATTTTTTTCCTGGGGTGATTTGGGATTTTTTCTTGGATCATGTGGCGGTTTTCCCAGGATTATTTGGGATGTTTCCTTTAATTGTTTGGGGATTTTTTCCTGGGATGGTTTGGGATTTTCTTCCTGGGATCATCTGGGATTTATTCTTGGGATCATCTAGGATTTATTCTTGGGATCATCTGGGATTTTTTCCTGGGGTGATTTGCGATTTATTTCCTGGGATCATCTTTTTTTTCCCGGGATGTTTTGAGATTTTCCCTGGGGTGATATGGGATTTTTCCTAGGATGATTTTGGATTTTCCTTGGGATGATATGGGATATTATCCTGGAATCATCTGGGATTTTTCCCAGGATTATTTGGCATTTTTTCCTGGAATGGGGTTTTTTCCTGGGATCATCTGGGATTTTTTTCCTGGGATGATTTGGTTTTTTTTCTTGGCGTCATCTGGGATTTTTTCTTGGGGTGATTTGGGATTTCTCGTGGGATGATTTTGGATTTTTTTTTTCTGGAATGATTTGGCATTCTTTCCTGGAATTATTTGGGGTTTTTTCCTGGAATGATTTGGCATTTTTTCTTCAGTTATTTGGGATTTTTTTCCTGGGATGATTTGGGATTTTTCCTGGGATCATGTGGAGTTTTTTCCAGGATTTTTTGGGATGTTTCCTTTAATTATTTGGGGATTTTTCCTGGGATGGTTTGAGATTTTTTTTCCTGGAATCATCTGGGTTTTTTGTTTTCCTGGGATGATTTGGGATTTTTTTTCCTGGAATTATTTGGGTTTTTTTCCTGGGATCATCTGGGATTTTTTTCCTGGGATTATTTGGAATTTTTCCTGAGATGATTTGTGATGTTTCCTGGGATAATTTGGGATAATTTCCTGGGATCATTTGGAATTTTTTCCTGAGATGGTTTGGGATTTTTCCTGTGGAGATTTGACATTTTTCCCTGGCGTGATCAGTAATTTTCCTGGGATGATTTGGGATTTTTCCTGGGATCATCTGGAATTTCTTTTTCCCGGAGTAACAAAGAGTAAATTAATGCTGCAAATCACCTGGGGAATCATTTCCCCCCAGAGCTGCCCCAACCTCCAGGAGTTCTCCTGTCCAACATCACCAGCATGGAAAGGAAAAAAAAAAGGGAAAAGTGCCCCAAAAAAACCCGGTGAGGATTTGGCTGTAGTAGTGTAAATAGTTTATTTGATTTTATGGCAGGAACAGACCAGGAAAGGAACGTGAACTGCTTTAGAAAACACTCTAATCTTGCTAAGAAGCAGATCTATTACTAGAAAAATATTAAAGAGAACATGCCAGCCTGGAGAATTTTGGGTCTTTCGTTAAAAAAATACCTTTGAGCCGAAGAAGAGGAGATCTGGTGCTTGTAACCAACAATCTATCACATTGAATTGAAAATTATCCCATTTCTTCCGATTCAAACAACTCCTTGGGACTGCCAGGGAGGCAAAGGAGGGGGTGGCATGTTCTCTTTAGTGGGTCAAGTGCTGCAAAATGCAAGGAATTGGCAGTTTTGAAAGTCAAAAATTCCTGTAAATAGGTCAACGTGGTAACTCTGAGCCCCAAACTGTCCGTTTAGTTAAATATAAAAACAAAAACTATAAGTTAAAATAACATTCAGATTGTATAGCACAGGCTTGATGCATTTATTTCATTTTAAACAATATTTACAATATTACCCAGAGGCTAAAGGGGGGGAGGGGGGGGATAAAAGAGAAGTGTAAAAACCATAAAAAACTGCACCAATTTTGTAGCAAAATATCTGTACATTTAAAAACAGATTATCATATAACTACACATTATCCGAGGGGGGGAAAGATTCCAGGGACCTTCACCAGTGGAGGGAGCACAACGGGAAAGGGCCAAGAAATTCCGTGGTTAAATACTATACAAGAAATTTTACAATGAACAGGGGGATGTGACGAGCCCAGGGAAGAAGCTGGAAGCAAAAAAGGGGTCTTGGAAAGGACAAATCTCTCTCTTCAGTCCAGTTCTTCCCAGCTGAGAGGATCAAGGGGTTGGATTCCTCCTCCTGCTGCTCCGGGAGCTGGGGGTGCACGACGGGCCTAAAATGTCTCCTGTCCCTTTTTAGGCTTGGAAAAAGCCATTTTGAACCTAAAACCTCCCCGGGGTTTTAGGCTGGGCTTGTCTTTGGTGCCCAAAGGAGCCTCAGCAGGGAACGGGGGTGGGATTGGCCCGGGGTGTGATCCCACAGAGCAGGGCTGGGCTGGTTCCCCAGTGAGGAACTGGACTGAGGTGGTCCCTAATACTGATTACTGAGGTGTTAATTGGCTTAGTGCTAATTAATAAATAGCTGTTACTCCAGAGCTGTGAGTGCCGGCCGGGCCTCCCCCTCCCTGTCCTGGCCCCCAAAACCCCCCTGGCCTGGGGGTGACCTCGTTTGGTTCCTCTCCCTGGGATCGTGGATGTGTTGGGTCCCACATCCAGCTCCGGAGGTGCCGAGGGTGGGAAAAGGGCTGGGATTGTTATTCCTACAGAAAGCCCTTCAGTGTCTTCCTTTGTGATCAAACCCCAAGCCATAAGTGCAGCCGACACCCTGGGCACCAGCACAGGGATCAGTTCAGAGCCGAGCATTTCAAAGCTGAGCACATCCCAGTATTCCCAGTTTCCAACCAGCGGAGAGAGACCAGTCGCCGAACGCCGCCCTCAGGCAGCCAAACCAACCCCCCAGACCAGCAGGAATTTTACATTTTGGTTCCGGACGCCGTGGGACATGTCCGAGGACACCCCTCAGGCCGGGTCCCTCAGCCCAGGTCCCGGCGCTGTCCCTGGAGCAGGTCCTTCCATCTCAGGCACTTGGTGGCTCCGGGGCGGTTCCCAGCCGTTCCCAGGCCCGGCGCGTGGGTTTGGCCGCTCCCAAAGGCTCGCCGAGCACGGAGTGTCCGTGGCCGAGGCCCCCGGGGAGCCCCCCGGGGCTCACATGGCCACGTCGGGGCCGTTGGGGCGCAGGCCGTGCTCGTCGAAGCGGCGGCGGATGCTCCTCCTCAGCGCGTCGGCCCGGCGGTACGGCTGGTTCCGAAGATCTGCGGGCAGGGAAGGGCCTGGTGAGCTCGTCCCGGGAAAACGGCCCCCCCGGACACACACACGCACACACACAGAGAGAGGCCAGACAAGGAAAGTCCTGCTGGAAGCCAATCAAAGCAGCTTGTGGAGGGCAGAGAAGGGGGTCGGCCCCGAGGGGAGCGGGGGCTGCCGTGCCCGACTACGCGCCCAAGCAGCGGGGTAATACTGGTGGGACCGTGTGGGACCGTGTGGGGTGGGAACATCCATCAGAGAGGCACCATCACCCCAAATCGGGGGGTCCATGTGTGCCCCAGTCCTCCAGAGCCTCCCTCATTCCCACAGCGGGATGAGGGAGATGTGCAACCCACAGTCCCGTGGGACGCGTTTGGCCACAGCGGGATGGAGCTCTGACCCCTGTATCCCCATTCATCATGGAACCATTCAGGTTGGCAAAGATCTCTTAGATCAAGTCCAACCAGATTTAAAGGTGGGAAAAACAGCTGGTGCTCGGGATGCTCCAGCTGCTGTCCTGCCCCGTGGCTGGAGCAAAACCTCCTCAGCCAAAGGGTGTGGAGTGGCCAAACCCCTCCCTCCTCATCCTCATCCTCCTCACCTGCAGCAAAGCCCAGCCCAACCCACCCCACTGCTGGGGAGGTGAGAGCTCAGGAGGGAACACTGAGCATGGAATGGATGGATGGATGGATGGAGGGATGGATGGAGGGATGGAAAAGTGGGAAAGCTGATGAATGCCTTGATGAAGCCCATTCCATGTGCCATGTGTGTTACCTGTGCAACCACAACACAACCAGCACATGGATGCCCTGAAGACTATTCCAGATAAAATATTTCTCTGCTGGCCAACAAATTTGTGTTGGATTGGGCAAACCCTCCCTCAGATTTCCTGGATAATTGTGTCAGGGTCACACACAACTCCCCAACTTCTCAGCTCTGCCCCTGGAGCTGCTGGTTGAGCACCTCATCCCCTATTTTGTGGTCTGGGGGCAGCAGAACCTCCAGGGAGCTGTGGGGCTACAAAACCTGAGGACAAGACTATTTTGGGCTGAACTTGAAGAGAAATGGCCAAAACGGTGTGAAGATGGTCACCAGCCAACGGCCTGTGGATCCCCTGCACCTCCAAGGGTGAAAATCAAGGATCTGGGTCTCCACAGGCCTGGAGGTCTCACCAGTATTAGCTCAGCCACATCTACCACCAGCTCCTGGCAGACAGAGAGAGGAGGAAGCCAAGTAAAAAGTGATGCTTGCCAGCTCTGGGTATCCTCCACCACCGGGGTGCTAGAAGAAATCCTTACCCTCGAGTGAACATTGGGAAATTTAGTGATATTATTCTTCTTTAGGGCTAAACAGAAAAAAAAACAAAACAAAACAAAAAAAAAACAAACAAAAACAAAACAGAACACAAAATGATGGTTAAGTAAAAAAATGGGATGGAAAATGAAGAGCAAGTCAAGTCAGCCAAGTTCAAACCTCCCGGGCGGGGTGACCACAGAGCAAGAGGGTGAGGCCAAGGCTGTGAGGGGTTAGACAGGGGCAGGAGGGACAGGAGGCCTCCTGGCCTCTCCCCACCCCAATTCCAAGCTGCTTTGAAGGCTCCAGGAAGAGAACACGGCAGCGGACTCGGAGAGCAAAGACCCGTCGAGTGATTAGTTGGATTTATTGCAGCATTAATTAAAGTACACAGGGAAGGGGGAAACACTGTTGGCTTCTTAAGCTGCTGGGGCCTTAATGCAAGACAACAGTGCTGAGACATGCAGGGTTAGAGACACCCTTCCTACATGGACACCACGGTGGGAATCGCTCAGTTCCACGTCAGCCTTTTCAGCGGCACCATCTCGGCGGTTCTGGCCCATATTTAAGTGTTTCCCCAGCCCTGCTCCTCTTTCCCCCCAGTCCCAGCACTGCACAGTCCAGCTGAACTGGTTCATGCTCAGGGAAGATTCCTGATTTTCCTTAAACAAAGCTGACGTGGAACTGAAGGAGTTAAACGTGGACGTGACCGATGAGCAGAGATTTCCCCCCGCCGGTTCCACCTCGTGTCTCACGTGCAGCCAACATGCAGGGGCTGGTTAGGAATCTAACCCCAACCACGGGTGTTAGCCCAGGCAGCCCTCCCCAGCCAGAAGCCACCCCCAGGGATGTTCCCCTAGTCCATGCAGCCCGGAATTCCGCCGAGGCATCACATGCACGGCACACAAAGGTGTGCGGGCCACGGGGGTGACATAGAAAAGCCAAGTGAACGTCACTTCTTGGCTTCATTTGGTCTCCTCAGCCCTTGGACTGCAGGAAACTCGCCCCAGTGACTGCCACCACTTGCTGTTCTATGGCACTGGAACACAGGGATGGCCAGAAGTCGATGGGATGGAACGAGAAGTTATGGAGACACGGGACGTGCAACGGAGGTGACACCACGAGAACGTCGGGTGACGCCGGACACCACTAAACACTCAACATTCACATGTCCTGGCTGAGATCTGCACAAAGGGGGGGGAGGGACAACAAATCTACAGCCACCTTCCTGTTTTCTAAGAGCGTCAGGTGTGAGAGAGGAATAGTTTAGTAATGGAATTCCTCCGTGACAACGGGGTCGCAGAAGAACCGAGAGCCGCGCTTGGCGCTCCGGGCGGTGAACGGCACCGTCTTCAGCACTGCATGGGAACAACAACAGCCAGACACACAAACCAACGTCAGCAGGGCTCCAGGGCATTAGTGCGGGGTTAGTGCTCCACCAGGGATGGCCAGGGACACTCTGACATGGGCCAACAGCTCCCTGAAAGCTGCTCCTCAGCGGGCTTTGGACGCGGCAGCAGAAAGGATTGAGGAAGGATTTAATCGGCTCGTGGAATTCCAGAATGGTTTGGGTTGGAAGGGACTTAAAACTCATCTCATCCCACCCTCTGGACACCTTCCACTAGAGCAGGTTGCTCTAAGCCCTGTCCAACCTGGTTTGAACACTCCCAGGGATGGGGAGCTCCATGATTTCCAGGGATAAGGAAGTGACCTCAGTCCTACCTGACTCCCTGTGCCTGACTTTCACCACTCCATGGCTCGAGCCACCCCCAGGATGGGAAATGCCAGCTAATCCACGGCTCGAGCCACCCCCATAACGGGAAATACCAGGCACGAGGGCACAGGAAATGTTTGAGCTGAAATGTCTCATCTGGCACCCACTCCACTGGATGCCTTTTCCATGGGGAAGGGCATCTGCCACACAGTGTTTCTCCCCCGGAGCAGCAGAACCACTTTCCCAACCCAACAAGCTCCCAGGAGTCTGGAGGAGCTGGAGAAGCGCTGACAGATTGGATATTACTGCCAGCCTGCCCTTTACATCCAGAATGTTATCTCAGGAAGCCATTAATCAAGGTTAAAAGGAGTTGGGAGAGCTTCACACTCGTCAGCCCTGTCCTCTGGCTGGGCAAAAACTCCCTGGCTTTCCTTAGTGACTGGTAAAACAGCTCCTGCCCCTCTGCAGGAAAAACTTCCAGAAGCAGTAGGAAAAGACCTTTTTTGATCTTCTGTGCAAGGAAACACAGGATTGTAGAGCTACTGAAGTGTTAAATCGTGTTCCTTGTGCACAACGTGCAGAAAACTCCAAGTACTGCCAAATCAGAGCAGCTGGACTGGTTAAAAATGGTTTAATTCCCCGGCAAAATGCAGTTTTAGGTGTTTTTTTCTATTGGCAAATAGTGGCACCCAAGTCCTGCCTGTGCCTGGCTGCACTAGGGGGTGTGTCCCTCCCTCAGGGACCAGCCCAGACTCTGCCTGAGCAGGGAACAGGAGCAGTTTGGGGTCATGGATCCCTGGTTTGATCAAGTGATTTGCTGTAACTCTGCAGTCCCTGTTAGGACATTTTCCTGAAAGTAGAGGCTCTTCATCACGTTAAACACCCGTCAACTGGGGGGAAAAAGGGTTCTGGGACAGATCTGCAGGGCAAGCACATCCCAGTGAGAGAACTGTGGGATCAGGCACTCCCTGGCTGCTCTAAAGCCCCGGGAATGTCCCCACACCTGGAGGAGAAGGACTAAGACACCGAGCAGAGCCTTCAGGAACCAACACCCTCAGCTCTGCTGCGGCTTCGAGGAGGACACGGAGCCCTTGCAGCAGCTCCTGGGCAGCTCCCAGAGCTGTTCCCTGCGGGAGGGCCCTGGATCCCCCGGGAGGAGGGTTACCTGTGATGATGTCCTCGATGGCCCCGTCCTTGCCCTCGTACACGTGCCGGTTGTCCTTGACCTGCCGCCGCCGCAGCTCCGCGATCAGCTCCTGCTGCTGCCGCTTCGTCTTGTGGGAGGGGGACTGCAAACGAGGAGAGGGGTTGGAAGGACGGACCTCCTGCTCTCCTGCCTCTGCCCCGACCTCACACACCAACTGGGTGGCAACCAGCACACAGGAACTGCCCCTTTTCCCTCCATTTTCCAAGGCTGGAACACCCTCATGTGTCCACTAGTGACTCACATCCCAGGGAGAAGCCAGAGAAAGAGAACTTTTAACTCCTGGACATGTGGAAAAGACAATTTTCCACTTAGTTTTCCTTAATTTTTCAGACTTCCAAAGCAGTAGAAGCACAAACTTTCCCAGCTTATCCCAGCTCTTTCCACATAAGAAGAAAACTTCCAGAGACTATTTCCAGGCAACTAAAAGTTGAGCAACCAAATTCCTCCTCCCCAGAGCGGAGGTTTCTGAAGCACCAGGAACATGATCCCACCTGGGAGGTGGATCTGGGCCATACCTTTTGGTCCTGCTGCTCCATCAACGCTTCCTGCTCCATGAGTTTTTCCATTAAGGCCTGTTCCTGCTTTTTCCTCAGCTCATTCTCTTCTTCTGCTTGCTATTTATGGGAAAAAACCAGAGGTTAGAGCTTCCAGGGGAGACTGGGATCCTAAACAGTGCCAGGGAGGAATGTCGGCAGGTGCTACTGAGGGGAGGGCAGGGGAGGGGAAGAGGAGGAGGAGAAGAAACACGGAAGGGGGAAAGGGGAAAAGGGAAAAGGGAGAGGAAAAAGGAGGAGAAAGGAGGAGGAAAAGAAGAGAAGGAGGAAGAGGAGAAGGAAGAGGAGGAGAAGGAAGCTCCTGCTTACCTTGTAGGCCTTCACAAACCGGACAAACACTGGGAAAAAGACCGAGGGGGGAGTTGTCTTGGGATTCTCCCCAAAATACTTCACAGCATCATCAAAGGCATCCTGCAACAGGCACAGATTTACTGCACTGCCCAAGGTCACCTCCCCATTCCCACTGTGCATTCCATGGATACAGAGCACATCCTGTGGGGAGAGCTCACACCCTCCTGCCAAACCCCGAGGAATGAGAGGTACCTGGGCTATTTTGGCGTCGTCCTGCAGCTTCTTGAGCTTGCCCTCGTTGTTCTGGATGAAGTCCTTGAGCATGGTGTTGTGGTCGTGCATGGTGTACTCGCGCTTCGTCAGCTCCAGGCCCCGCTGCAGCTCCTTCACATCCAACAGCACGTTCTCCAGGGACACTGGGAACGGGACAGAGGCTGCAACCCACAGCCCAGGGGGTTCCCTGCCCAGAATAGCCACCCCTGGGGGGTGGAGGAGGCTGAGGGAGGGTCACAGTACCTGCTGCTGCCTTCTCCACGTAGTGCAGCTCGTTGTAGAAGAGGGACACGTGCTGGTACTTCTCCTTGACCACGTTGGAGATGTAGTGCAGCAGCGTCTGCTTCCGGTCTGTCGACTTGGTTTCCAGGAGCTGTGGGCAACAGGCCAGGAGATGGAGCAGCAGGTTCCAAGCAAAGAGACCCACCGGTGCTTCTCCAGCTCCATCACGGTTTTCCATGCTGGGAAGCACCAGCTGAGTCCCTCAGCAGCCACTCAGCCTGGACATCACTGCCCTTGGGTCACCACAACCCCGTGGAACATTCCAGGATGGGGTCTGGAAAGCTGGAAAAGGACCTGGGGGTGCTGAACACGAGCCCAGGTGTGCCCAGGTGGGAAATGTCACCTGGGCTGTGCCAGCCCTGGTGTGTCCCAGACCCAGGGCAGTGCCCGTCCCACCTCCAGGGCTGGGGCAGTTCTGGGACTTCAGACAAGACACAGAGGGGCTGGAGCGTGTCCAGGAAAGGGAACGGAGCTGGGAAGGGGCTGGAGCAGCAGGAGGGACTGAGGGAGCTGAGGGGGCTCAGCCTGCAGAAAAGGAGGCTCAGGGGGGACCTTCTGGCTCTGCAACCCCCTGACAGGAGGGGGGAGCTGTGGGGGGTCGGGCTCTGCTCCCAGGGAACAAGGGACAGGAGGAGAGGGAACGGCCTCAGGCTGTGCCAGGGGAGGGTCAAGTGGGACATCAGGAGGAATTTCCTCATGAAAAGGCTGGTCAGGCCTTGACAGGGGCTGCCCAAGGAGGTGCTGGAGCCCTCACCCCTGGAAGGATTTAAAATCCATGTGTATGTGGCACTTGGGGACAGGGGTCAGTGGTGGCCTGGGCAGTGCTGGGTTGAGGGCTGGACTCAATGCTCTCATGGCTTTTCCAACCTAAATGACCCTACAACCCCAATTCCCACCTGGTCCCACCACACACCTCTTGCTTTACTTACCAGGTCTAAACTCTGCAGCTTAAACCCATAGACAGCCCCTCGTTTGCTGCTGTTCATGTAGTTCCCAAGAGCCAGGATTATCTGCCAGGAGGAAACAAGCAGGGCATGAATTTTCAGGACAAGTGCCCAGGGCTTTAAAAACCCCCAGAAGCAGAGCTGGTGTCAGACCTACCTCCAGTATTTTCTTAAGCTTTTGGGATGACTTTATGGAGACAGAGGCAGCGATTATGGCGTGGAGTTGCTGCAGGAAAACACAGGAAGAGCTTTGGTTACTGCACATCTCACCAGGAGTTAAATGAGCATCTTATCACATCCAGAAAAAATCCTCTTATTTTTCATCCACACCAGGGGCCTGAGCATGGATGTCCCCCTGCTCTGGAGCCAGGCTGGGAGAGCTGGGGGGGTTCACCTGGAGGAGAGAAGGCTCCAGGGAGAGCTGAGAGCCCCTTGCAGGGCCTAAAGGGGTTCCAGGAGAGCTGGAGAGGGACTGGGGACAAGGCATGGAGGGGCCGGACACAGGGAATGGCTTCTCACTGCCAGAGGGCAGGGAGAGATGGGATATTGGGAAGGAATTGCTGGCTGGGAGGGTGGGGAGGCCCTGGCACAGGTTGCCCAGAGAAGCTGTGGCTGCCCCTGGATCCCTGGAAGTGTCCAAGGCCAGGTTGGATGGGGCTTGGAGCAACCTGGGCTAGTGGAAGGTGAAGGTGTCTCTGCACATGGCAGGGAGTGGGATGAGATGATCCTTAATGTCCCTTCCAACCCAAACCATGTTGTGATTCTGTGGATGTTCCCCTGTCCTGACACACCAGGATTTCAAACCATTCATTTGCCCACCAGATTTACCCCCTCAGGCGTGGTGGGGTCAAAGAGGATTCACATTTCAATCCCTACAACTGTGACAGGTGCTTTGGGCTGGGTGGACACAATTCCAGGAGCTCACGGACCAGGACCCACAGTAACCTAATGGGGCCCTGAAGCCTGTGGGGCCTTTGGGTCCTATGGGACACGTGAGGCCTAATGGCACTATGGGGCCCATGAGCCCTACAGAGTTTATGGGGTCCATGAGTCCTAATGGGCCCATGAGGGCTATGGGGTCCATGAGTCCTAATGGGCCCATGAGGGCTATGGGTTCTGTGGGGTTCGTGAGGCCTATGGATCCTATGAGGCCTGTGAGGCCTACAAGGCTTACGGGCCTGTGAGGTAGTCCCTAAGAGTCTGGGTTACAACTGCCATACAAACAGCTCCTGGGATATACAGTCACTAATAGATGAAAATAAAGCCAGAAAACCACTTTTCCATTTGCGTGAGTGTTTCTTGGGGGGTGGTTGGGCACTGACCAGGCTCCCCAGGGCAGTGGGCACGGCCCCAAGGCTGCCAGAGCTCCAGGAGGGTTCAGGGACAGGGTGGGATTGTTGGGGTGCCTGTGCAGGGTCAGCACTTGGCTCGGTGACCCCCAGCTCAGGATATTCCCGGATTCCACGGCTCACCGGGGTCAGCATCTGGATGCTCTCGGCGAAGTTGCCGATGAAGGCCATGATGGTCATTTTCTGCATGAGCCTCTCGATCTTGCTGAACTGCATCATGAACCGGTCCTCGTCCGACAGGTTCTCGATGGGCTTCCGCTCCCGCTCGTACAGACGCAGCACCTTCACCTCGTTCTCCGTGGGCAGGAACCGCATCAGGCACTCCACAAAATCCACCGGCAGCGTCTTCAGGTCAAACCTGCGGCACAACGCCAGGAGAAGAGCTCAAGGACAGCCTGGACGGGGCTTGGAGCAACCTGGGATAGGGGAAGGTGTCCCTGCCCATGGCAGAGGGTGGCACTGGATGGGCTTTAAGGTCCCTTCCAACCCAAACCAGGCTGAGATTCAGCTCTACACGAGCCTGAGTCAGCAGAGAAGAAGCTGTGAAGTTCTTCCTGCCCTGCACCTGAAGCTCCCTGCACATGGAGATGGGAACAGGTTACCGGGCTGATGGGAATGGTGCTGCTGGACACTCTGCTTCCCATTCCAAAGATATGTGGCCATCACCTACATCCCTCCATGGCCACAGCTCTTTTTTGTAAGAGAAAACAGGTGGGGAAGAGCAAATATTTTTATTTAATTGGAGCAGAGCCCTGTAAAAGTCCAACAACTGAACCTGCCTCAATGTGGAGCACGTTTGGGTCACCCTCCAGCCCAAAGGTAACGCTTTTGATCCACATTTTTAGGATATTCCTTACTGGAGGAATGGGAGATGTTTGTCATGGCCATGAGGAGCACAGAGAGCGTGCGGATGGATTTGGGATCAGCCCCAAGGAGCAGCTGCACCTGCACTCAGTCCCCAGGAGCAGGGAAGGGTCTGGATCGGGGTGGGATGGGGCACAGACAAGTCTCATGGACACCCACATTTGGCTCTGCCTGAGGCCACCACACAAACCTAATTCCATGCAAAATCTCTTCCAGCACCTGGACTAAACTCATCCTTTACGGAGCAAACCAAAAGAGTTCCCTCTTCCTGATTCTCTGCCTTTTGGGTGCTCACTGGAACAGAAATTATTTTGGAACCAGAGGGAGAGTTGCAATGGCAAACTACAGGATATAGGATATGGATCCACTATCCTGTGCACAGACAGGAATTAGCTGCTTTAACAACAGAAGTGTTAATTTGTTAAGCCTCAGCAGTGATTCAGAGACACAGAACTGCCAGGTTTTCATTTGAGTTCAAGGCAATCTGATTTCTGGGAATTCAGAACCATTCCCTCCTTACCCCTGGATATTTTCCAGAGACATCAACTGCCAATTCCAACCCTTTCCACCGACTAAACCCCCCAGTAAATCTCAGGGTTTCTTGGCTGGCCAGTGTTTCACTTACACGTGGATGGCCTTGCAGATCTCGTCCGCCGTCTTCCCGGCTTTCCGGAGAGTTATGGCCAGATTCTTGGCCCTGTTGGCATCCAGCAATGTGACCTTGTTGGAGCCCTTCTGGGTGATCTTCTGCTTGCTGGAGGTCAGATCAATGGCTGGGCCCTGGGCCTTTGTCTTGAAGATTTCTTCAAATTCATCCACGTTTAGATCCTAAAAAGGAAAGGAAATGATTTATCCTTCCCGCAGGGAGCACTGAACCCAGTCCCTAATCCTGGGCCAGAGCTGCAGGGAAAGGGGCTGAGACTGGAGCAGAATATCATGGAATCATGGAATGGGTTGGATTGGAAAGGATCTTAAAGCTCATCCATTCCCACCCCCTGCCATGGGCAGGAACACCTTCCACTAGCCCAGGTTGCTCCAAACCCCATCCAACCTGGACTCAAAATTCAGAGTATTTCCATCAGGGATGGAAGGAACACTTGCTCCTGAGCTGGTGATCAGGAATCTGGCCAGAGTCCAGAAATCCAGCCCCAACAGCCCTTCAGATGTTCTAAAGTTCAGGAAAATATTCACATTAGCACTCGTGCTTTATCCAGTCCACAGGGAGCATCCAGGACCTGGATGAGCCCTTTTGCCAAGGTCACTGCCATGGTCTATCCCTGGGGAGACCTTCTCACTGTCCAATTCCCTGACAGGAGGGGGGAGCTGGGGGGGGGTCGGGCTCTGCTCCCAGGGAACAAGGGACAGGAGGAGAGGGAACGGCCTCAGGCTGTGCCAGGGGAGGCTCAGGTGGGACATCAGCTCCCTGGAAAGGGTTGTCAGGCCTCGGAAGGGGCTGCCCAGGGAGGTTTGGAGTCCCCAGCCCTGGAGGGATCTAAAATCCATGTGGATGTGGCACTTGGGGACAGGGGTCAGTGGTGGCCTGGGCAATGCTGAGGGATGGTTGGACTCAGTGATCTAAGAGGGTTTTTCCCACCCAATCCATTCCCTGATTCCATGACTCCCTCGTGGCCAGAGAGGCCCAGGAGCAGTGGGGGTACCTCGAGGATCCTCTCGTCGTCGATCTCGTTGAAGACGGTGCCGTTGATCTGGTTGGGCTTCAGGGCCACCCAGTTGAACACGGGCATGCGGAACTTGGTCTTGATGGGCTTCTTGATCTTCACAGCTGCACACAGGGCAGAGGAAACCACAGATTCCTGAGGGACTGGCTGCAGAACACCCCACATTCCCAGAGGGCAGCTCTCCAGCTGGCATTTCAGCACTGGAGAACTGGCCAGAGCTGAATTATCCCACTGGAATCCTGGAAAGGTGTCACTACCTCGAGAGGCCAACGGTGGCACCCAGCCCTGAGCTTCAGGCCCAGCCTCTGCAGGCCTGGCCTAACCCTCAGAGGCTGTGAAAACTTCCCTAAAGGAAATCTGGGATTAGTTTATTGCCACAAGTTGCCTGGATTGATTTAAAAGCCCAGGATTTATATTTAAACACCCCAGAAAATGGAGAGAGCGGTTGAATTGAAGCCTGTCCTGCTGCTGGCAGAGCAGTGTCACACACCCCGGGAGCTGTGTCCCAAAACAGGTGACAAGAAGGGAAAAAAAAAGCCCCTTTCCCAAGGTTTTTGGGGAAACTGCATTGGGCAGAGCTGCTCCTCAGCAGGTTTGCGTTTCAGAGCCAAAGGGGTTGGGCTGCAGCACCTGGGATTTAACAGGGGTGAAGAAACCGGGTTTTAATTCCTGTGCTGTGCAAATGCAGTAAGTTAAAGTAATTTAGGAACTTTACAGTCAATTAGGAACTTCAACAGAGGAGCTATGAAAACGAAGCCTGAAAATTAAACTTGATTACTCTCATTAATCTGTGAACAGAGGAGAAAAAGCAACGTGGGAGCAATGAACCCAATCCCTTCCTATTCCTGTTCCTATTCCAATTCCAACAGGTCTGGAAGGTGAATAATGAATAACTTCTGTAATTCAGTTCTGATTTCTTTGTACCTTGATGTAAACATGAAGTTGTTCCTTGCTACAAAATCAAGTGTTCATTGAAGTGCTCAATCAACCTTTTGCTCCTGAATCATTTAAAAGATAAATTGTTTCTTTGCAAAGATGAAACACAAACCCTGGTCCTTCCTCTCCAGTGCTGGGAACAAGGAGCCACGAGTGGATAACAGGGAACATCCACAATATTCCACTGTGCATTTTGAGAATTAAATGTCTGCAACTGCAAGGCAGGAACCCACGTGCTCATCTCCATCACACAGTTTTACTCTCTGCTTAATTAATGAGGTTACTTAAAATAATTCCTAAAATAAATAAAAAAAAGCTTTGAACACCCATGAAAAAAACCATTTTCCGCTTGTGCATAAATTAGAATCTCATTAACTGCTCCTGGGTTATTCCAGGACAGGGAAGAAGCCGATGCCTCGTGGGCCAGGTCCTGATGGAGCTCAAAATCTCTCCAGATTTCCCTTCCTCCTCCATTCCAGAGCTCTGGTGCCCAAATCCCCAGGGGTGGCACATCCCCAGGGCCTCCCCCTGCCCACCCCCACGAGTCCCTGGACATACACGGACACAGCACAGAGGGAAAAGCAGGAATAACAAATACTTAGCAGGGAGCAACCTACAGAAGAGCTTGATGGGCCCATCTTAGCAGGAGGCAGAGAGAACAGAGAAAACAGTGTTAGTGAATGGTCAGAAAGGCAACATTTGTTATTCCCCGGACTCCCCTCACACCCAGAAGGTTCCTGCCCCAAAACTCCTCCTTCCTGAGGAGCCACTGCATCAGGAAAAGGCACTTGCACTCCCATTCCCAATCCTAACCCATTGAAGAACAGGATTTCCAGCTCCCCTGGCTCTGGGCATCTCACCCAGATGTGAGTGAGGAGCTGGGCCAGGAGAGCTTGGCCACTGCTCCCATCCCAAATTAACACCCAGGGATGTTGGGATAAGGCACCTCCTGTGCCCCCTGCAGCCCCCCACGGCCACATCCAGCACCCCTTTCCCAAATCCCTCCAGAGGGATCAGCCCTCAGCAGGGCTGTGCCTTCTGTGCTTTATTTTTGCCTAATTCCCCCTGGGACCCTCTAGTTCCAGGATGCTTTGGGCCTTCAGAGGAAACTTTAAAGGCTGGAATACTTAATCAGATTTTTCTTCTTCAAAAAAAGCTCTTAATTAGAGCTCCTCAGTCTCTTTTTTTTTGGACTCATTATGTGCTCTTGAGGCTTCTGGTGACAGTCAGCATTTACTCACTGCCTGAGACACTTGGCACGTGCCAGAGAGTGACTATAAAAACACCATTAAAGATGGGCTGCAAATTGTTCTGCCTTCCAAAAAATCCCCCAAAATTTGCCCTTTTTTTTTTTGCACAGACATTTCTTCTCAGAAGAAATGCAACCCATGGAGCTTCACGTTTCTTTCAAACCCACTTTTTGTCTGCTCAAAAGCCCAAACTGATCATGTTTAAAAAGCACTTTTGGCACGGGCTTTGTTTCACTGGAGAATCCAACTCTTCCAGACCAAACCAAAGCTGTCAGGCTGATAAATCACAGAATCACAGGATGGTTTGGGTTGGAAGGGACATTAAGGATTATCTCATCCCACCCCCTGCCATGGGCAGGGACACCTTCCACCAGCCCAGGTTGCTCCAAGCCCCGTCCAACC
>NW_016690285.1:1977694-1980201 GCF_001604755.1 Lepidothrix coronata | reverse complement strand
GGGGAGCCGAGGGGGGTCGGGCTCTGCTCCCAGGGAACAAGGGACAGGAGGAGAGGGAACGGCCTCAGGCTGTGTCAGGTTGGACATCAGCAGGAATTTCTCCCTGGAAAGGGTGGTCAGGCCTTGGAAGGGGCTGCCCAGGGCAGGGGTGGAGTCCCCATCCCTGGAGGGATTTCAGAGCCCTGTGGATGTGGCACTTGGGGACAGGGGTCAGGGGTGGCCTGGGCAGTGCTGAGAGATGGTTGGACTCAATCTTGGAGGGCTTTTCCAACCTAAAGGATTCTGCAATTCCATGCCCTGTGAGCAGACAAAGGGAAGCAGCAGCACAGCTCCTGCTCTAGAGAGGAGGCTGTACCTGCACATACCCAGGGCAGACCCCCAGAAGGAACCCCAGAACCCCCAACCCTTGGGACCTCAAAAACCCCAAACAGAAACACTCCAGCCCTGAGCAATAAGATGCCTTTGTCTCATTCCCTCATTTGCTGCCACACTCGCAGTTCCAGGTCCTTTGGAGTGCACACACAAGGAATTCCACCCCAAATCTGTCCCAGGTTCAAATTTGGCAGCCACCAGAAGTCACTGCCCCAGACCCATCACCTCCCCCAGCCCAGGAGCTCCCTGGAATCCAGGTAGAGCCTCCCCCATCCCACTCACCCGGATCACATCCAGTTCTTTGTTCCTTTGCATAAGTTGCTTTTCCAGTTCCACAATCTTGGCCATGGCCTCGTTCTCCGTATCCTGGAGTTTTTCAGATAACTGTCAATCCAAAGAGGAATAGATTAATTAAGTGGAAAACTGTAGTTTTATCCATCAAAACATCGGGACACTTGTTGGAGCAGTGGGACATGGTTATTACGGATATTCAACCAAATCCTGAGGCCTTCCTTTGGAAATAAAAAGGGTTCCTGCCTGAGATGAGGGACATCACGTGCCCCACTGAAGGTTCCTGTGATGAATGTCACCCCTCAGCTGTGATCAGCAGATGCCTGGCTGGACCATCACTATGGGCCTGTCCAGACAAGAAAGTCTATTCTGCAATAAAGTTCTTAAAATGTAATTCCTTTATTCCTCCCTGGGAGGGTGGGGAGGCCCTGGCACAGGTTGCCCAGAGAAGCTGTGGCTGCCCCTGGATTCCTGGAAGTGTCCAAGGCCAGGTTGGAGCAACCTGGAATAGTGAAAGGTGTCCCTGCCCATGGCAGGGCATGGAACTGGATGACCTTTAAGGTCCCTTCCCACCCAAACCATTCCATGATTCTGTGACACCTCAGAGGGGCAAAGTGTTTAAAACCATATTTATTCTAAGTAATACAGGAACGGTGAGAGAATGGAGATCACTTGATGGCTTTTTTAAAGTCTGGAAAACCACTTTTTTATTATTTTCAAAAAGCCAAGCCACGTGTCCTGGACTGGAGGAACTGACCCCAAGGTTTGGGAGAGCAAAGTGTGAGCAGACACTGAACTGAGCAAACCCTGAGGGTCCCCACAACACTATTTTTCAGCCCCTTCCCTCCTGAGCCCAGCAATGCGTCCAAGGCCCAGCCAGGAGGGTTTTCTACTCTATTTAGGTCCTACCCTGCTGAGGAATTGGGAATTTCGATGTAAATCAGCATTCTCAGCTCCTGAGACAACTCCTGTGCCAAGTGACTCCACCTGGAACAACCAGCATCCGAACATCCCCCAGTACAGAGGCACAGCAGTCCCAGGATTTTTCCAACCTCACTCCAAAGGCTGTGGCCCTGCACTGCCTGTGCTCCCACCTCCCAGAACATCCCCCTGAGCTGAGACCAAGGTGCCCAGGTGCGGTACTAACGTGAGAAATGTTCTCTTCCAGTTCCTCCACCCTCTCCAGGGCCGCGTTCTTGGTTTCGGCGTCTTCCAGCAAAGCTCCCACGTCGAACACGTTGTCCAGGTAGGCCTGGATCTGCACCTGGAGCTTGTCACTCTCTGTGTGCTTCAGCTTCTGCAAAGCCAAGGGGACAAAGGTGGCACTGGGAATTGGCAGCGGGCTGGGAGGGCAAGGGGAGCTCGGGACACCTCCACCACCCAGGAAAACATGGGATTTGAATGTTATCTGGGGTAATAAGTGATAAACAGTCATTTTTTGAAGACCAAACATGCAGAGCTTTCAAATGAAGCCAAGCAGCACCTTATCTTCTGTTCTAGAGGATATTATGGCTTTCCTGCCCATGGCAGGGGGTTGGAACTGGATGATCCTTAAGGTCTTCCAGCCCAAAGAATTCTGGTATGCCATGATTTCCTGCCTGGTCCCCAAGGACTGCAGGGCTTGTGCCACCCCCAGAGCCCAAACACACGTGTGGTGGGTGCTGCCATGTCCAAAAACACCTTGCAGACCCCAAAATCCCTCCCTCTTGAGTAGAAATCAGCAGGGACAAGTCAACACAAGCACTGTTTTCCTGGGTATGTTCCCAAAAGCAGGGACAGGGAGAAAAATGGTGCCCAGGGAAGTGTGGCTGCCCCTGGATCCCTGGAATTGTCCAAGGCCAGGT
>NW_016690285.1:1964322-1977536 GCF_001604755.1 Lepidothrix coronata | reverse complement strand
TGGAAGGTGTCCCTGCCCATGGCAGGGGTGGAATGGGATGGGCTTTAAAGGTCCCTTCCCACCCAAACCAGCCTGAGATTCCATGAAAAACAGATAAAGGGAAACAAAAGCAGCTTCCTTCTGAAACCCAGCATTTCCCACAGGACACCAGAGCCCGTCTGGCTGCCAGGGAAAACCCAAAGGAGAGATTTTCCACCCCTGGAGATGGAAGGAGCCCTGGCAGCACCTGAGCCAGGGCCAACCTGAGGCCAGCAGCCCTGAGGGACGTGGCAGGGCGAGGGTGACTGTGGTTCATCCTCCCTTTGTTATAAGCAGAGCTCCACATTTAGCTCCAGGCTGTAATTCCAGTTGGCTGCAGCCCAATTCCCTCCCATCAGGAGGCTCCAGTCACAGCCCCCCCAGAACAGCCAGGACACAGCCTTGGGAGCAGGGACTGTGGGACAACAGCTCTGGGGTGAGGGGTTTGGGGGGGTTCAGGGCTGGGGCTGTGTTGGAGGGAGCAGATTGGGTTGGACTCACATCCAAGTACTCGTCCAGGCCCAGCTTGGTGAACTCGTACTGCAGGTGCACTCGGAAGTTCATGTCCTCCACGGAGTGCACCACGATGTTGATGAACTGCATGCAGGCCACCTGCAAGGACAACACAGAGTGACCCCCAGCTGTCCCCACAGCCCCACACCGGGGTCGGAACAGGTTTTCCAGGACCAGGATCAGAGCGGGATCTCCAGGGCCGGACACGGCCACGACCACGTTTCCTTGTGGTTACTCCGAGGGGAAAACCATGAGCTGCTGTTCTGAAAGGGTTTATTTCCAAGGCAGCGCTTGAATTTTGTCTGCTGGGATGAAGGGAAACGCGAGTTCCAGGAATTGAGTCATGTCTCCAGGCCCACCTTCCCGGCGTGCCGGTGAGCGGGAACGCTGCCCCTGCCAGCTCCCAGGGCCAGAGCAGACATCACACGAGCTCTAAAGAAAACAATGTTGTTCCTCAAACTGCCTGGAAAAGTGAGATTAATGTGGGGACTGGAACCCCCAGTTCAGGAAACGGGACTTGCACAAAAGGCGCTTTGTTGGGTGCCCAAAGCACGTTCCCTAAGCTGTGGGTTGAGGATCAGATCACTGGAATTGGCATCCACACATGTCCCAGCACAGCCAAAGGAAGGCAAAGCCTCTTCCTTTCCAAGAAAACCTGTGGAGCGGAAGGAATTGGGGTAGAAACACCAAAAAGTTTGTCCTTCCCCTGAATGTAAGGCCAGGCCTCGTCCTGCTCTGCACAGGCACCCCCAGCCCTCTCCCAGCTCCCTGGGGATCATCCATCACCCTCTGAGCTGCCCCAAGACAGGGTTTGCCTCATCCTTGCTGGGTTTCTCAAGGACATAACCCCATCCCGGGAGCAATACTACAACAGGGATAATTCCAGCTTCCCAACAGCCACCGGGATACCTCCCGGATCTCCAGAAGGAACCTGAGGCGGCAAAAAACAAAACAACCTGAAAAGCCTCCAGGAGACCCCACATCTCTGGGGCATTTGGTGGGAAGAAAGAACTGAAGGCCCTCACTGGATGACCAGTTTGGTACTGGAACTTGGCCAGTTCCCTGTGATCTGTTCCAGGCCCACAGGATAAACTCGAGGGGACAGATCTGCCCTGTGATCCCAGGGCTGGTCAGGGTGTCCCAACCTGCTCCTTCCAGCTGCAGCTCCCAGAAATCACTGGGATGCCATAAAACCTTCCCAGCCAAACTGTCCCAGCTTTGGAGGAACTGGGACCACAAGGACACTACAAAGGTCACTCAACAGCTCCACCTTCCCTGCTAGGCCCTGACCAGCTTTGACCACTCTCTGTTCCAAAATCACTTCAATAGGGTTGTGAGACTGGTAAGAGGGACAAAACCAAGGAACAGAGGAAGGAGAATGGTCTAAAAACTCATCCAGGAGCTCCTGGAATAGACCATTCGCAGCCCTTGGTGTGTCCCCATATCCTACAGGAACAACCCCATCCATGCTCCTGGAAACCTCAATCCAGGTTCCAATCCATGCCCCTGGAAACCCAAATCCAGGTTCCAATCCATGCCCCTGGAAACCCAAATCCAGGTTCCAATCCATGCTCCTGGAAACCCAAACCCAGGTTCCAATCCATGCTCCTGGAAACCTCAATCCAGGTTCCAATCCATGCTCCTGGAAACCCAAATCCAGGTTCCAATCCATGCTCCTGGAAACCCAAACCCAGGTTCCAATCCATGCTCCTGGAAACCTCAATCCAGGTTCCAATCCATGCTCCTGGAAACCCAAATCCAGGTTCCAATCCATGCTCCTGGAAACCTAAGATGAGGTTTCAAGCTTTTTCAGGACCCTTTCCAGCTGCTGTGGTGGACCCTGGTTCCTCCCAGTGCTGCTCCCAGCCTTCTCCAGCTGATCCCTGCTGTCCTGCGCCTCCCCCAGAGCCAAACTCCCCTGTCCAAGGGTGCTTTTGCGATCCTTGCTGTGGATCTCACAACACCAGGGCCAAATTCTCATTTCCTTTCCCAAATCCTTACATACACAACTAAGGAATTTCTCCTCCAGCTCCAGGTTGGTCCTACACTCCAGACCATGGCTGGTGGAGCAGGCCAAACATGCAGATTTTGTTTATATTTGGGCAAGTCCTAAAAAAAAATTCATCCTTTTTCAAGCAAACCTCAATGCAATCTTCAACCTATGAGAAGAGGAGGGAATTTTCTTCCAGGCTGCCCACATGGATGCTGAATATTCCCAGCTCTCCAGGCTTGTATGGACACTCACATGCAGATTCCCTGTTACATCCTTACAATACATCATTTAACATCTTAAATGAAGGTGATGATGATGGAACAAGAGGAAATGGTCTCAAGTTGCTCCAGAGGAGGTTTAGGTTGGATTTAAGGGAAATTTTCTCCATGGAAAGGGTTGTCCAGCCCTGGCACAGCTGCCCAGGGCAGTGGTGAGTCCCATTCCCAGAGGGATTTAAAAGCCCTGTGGATGTTGCACTTGGGGACATGGTCCCCAGTGGTGGCCTGGGCAGTGCTGGGGAATGGTCTGAGAGGGTTTTTCCAACCCAGATGGTTCTGGGATTCTCTAACAGATGATTTCTTTCTCTAAAAAGTGGACAAACCCTACAATACCAGTGAGGTGGCTCAGGCTGCTTCACTACCACTCCTCAAATTCCATCATCCCTCACAGTGAGTATGGAAAAAATGACTGAGAGTTGGGATTTGAGGACTGAGAAATCTTTCTGTTATATTACAGACTAAATACTCCATGTTTTCTGTGCCTACCAACCTGTCCTTGCAGGGACACTGATGCAGGAATAAGGAATGAACCCAATCCAATGTGTCAGAGTTACTGAAAGCAGCTGTTAATTGGAGTTAAAATTCAGGCACCACTGTAATTTTCTCCTTTTCTTTTTAAATCCAAGAAATCTGCCATCCTGGCTCACTCACACCACCTCCTTTTTATCCTGCTGTCCCTCTGGAAGCCACGGACACAGAGCATTCAAAGCCTGTAGGGAACACCCCAGCGGGTGCTCTGACACCTAATTCTTGGCAGAAAAAGATCTTTAACACAAAGCTCTGCACTGACATGGTTTAAAGCATCACAGATGGTTCACAGAGGCCTCAGAAAACCAGCTGGGGTGGGAATTCCTCCTGCTCTCCTCCCACTTCAGCCAGGCCCACACGGGATCCAAGCCCTGAGCAGGAGCAGCACAAGGGAGACTTTCCCTGATTTAAATATATAAGGCTTTAATTTCTCCCATTTCTCACACAAGCACAGAGTTAAAAAACCAGATATAGAGGTATTTTTGGTAGCAGACACATCCTCACTGCCACAGCCTCCCACGTGATGCCAACGTGCTGGTGCCTGTGCCAGCCAGAGCTTCCCCTCTCCCTCTTCCCTCTTTGTGCTCCAGGGGAAGTGGGTTTGGTGAAAAAGTCATGCAGATGCACACTGAGGAACCAAAAGTGGTGCAAGCCACTGCTATATTTATCAGCAGATAAGGACAGGCAGCAGCTGGAGAGAGTCTCTCCCACACTTCCCTGTCTGGGGCTCCCAGGATTTTGGCACAGGGACAGAACTGGATGTTGCAGAAGCTGCTGTGAAAGAGCACAAAGGGCCACTTCCCTCTTACCTTCACTGTGGCACAAGGCACTTCGAGAGGAAAAGTGAATGGGCAGCTAAAAATGAAAGGCATTTGGAACATAAATAATTGGGCTGTGGTGTTTTAGGCCCAGGATCAGGAGGCAGACACAGCTCAGGCACAGGAAACTCTGGAATTAGAGCTGCTGAGGGTCAATCCCACTCACCATGAAGTCTATGTTGTTGTCCTCGTTTCTGAAGTGCTCCATGAGCTTCTCGAAGCGCTGCTTCTCCCCACACACCTACAAAAAACAAGCACCACACCTTTGGTCAAGCACAGCTTGGGCAAAAAAACCCAAACATTGAAAATGTAGATTTTTCTGCTCGTTCAAAACCCCTTTGTCCAGGTTGAAAATATTCTTTGTCAAAAAAATCCAGCTGAACAATTCTCTGTCAACACCTGCAGTGCAAGTCTGAGGAGTCAGGGACAATTATTATATAGATACAATCATAAAATAGCTCTTTGTGGGTCTTTTCCCCTCACAAATTTCATCATTCTGAGTGTAAGAGTTGCACCAGGCCACGCCACAGGGAAGGCTCAGCCTCTCTCCTGGCTCTTCACTGTAATATCATGTAATTAGGAAGAAAAGCAAATTACAGGGAAGACAAAGGGAAAATTATCCCTGGCTAAACAAGGAGTGAAAATACATCAGTGTAACAATCAGGGTTACAGAGCTGTAGTATGGGCTGCTGGCAGGAAACAAAAGCAATCTGGGGGAGAAAGAAGATCTAAGATAAAGCAGCTCTCAGGATATTGCTGAAATCTTAATATTCCCAGTAGCTCCTCTGGCTCAGTCCTGCTTCCCTCAGCACACAAATGATCTGCAGTAATCCCCAAAAAGCCACAAAAGAGTAAATAAGTTTGGGAAAGACACTTCCCATCCCTGTAAGTGTTCGAGGAGCCCCCTGGTTTAATGGAAGGTGTCCTGCCCATGGCAGGAGGTTTAAGCTTCCCTGTTTTCAGAAGGACAGAAGCAGCTCTGAAAGAAGCTGTTTTCACCTTAAAGGTCCTGGAAAAACAGATTCCAGTCATCTGGAGGACTGAAAGTTCCCTTCTGCTGAGAAACAAAACCCTTGGTGAGCCCTTGGCTTGCTGAAGTTGCATTTCAGTGTCTCCAGCTGAACCTTGAAGCCTCACCAGGTAAAATAAACCCTCAAACAACAAAGCATGAACCTCATGAAAAACAAATTATACTTGTTGCTCAAGCAAATTATCCTGATTTTAAACCCAAAGGACTCATCTCTCTCTGCAGGCCACGGCATGAAAGTGAAGCATTAAACACTTTTCCATGGGCTGCTCCACTAAAACCCAAAAAAACCCCGCACTGAAGTCTAAAATAGAGCAAACCAGACCCACTCTGGGATGGAGGAGTACTTTGGTGAAGCACAAATGACCTGTCTGATGGGATCCCAGGAAAAGGCTGGGGGAGTTTGGAGATCACCACCCTCCTGGTTGTGAATCTCCAGTCTAATCCCAGGCTTTCCTTCAGGAGCAATCCTTGGAAAGCCTCCCTGCAGCATCAGGAATGGCCTTGCTGGGAGATCAAAGCCCAAACCCCACACACACCTCATTGATGGTCAGAGCAGCACCAAGCAAAACCCAGGGCAAGGGATGTGGCCGAGTTTCAGGAAGCCCCTGGCAGTGCAGGGATCAAAGGCAGCAGCTGCTCCATGGGATCATTGGGTTTGGGAGGCGTGGGCTGGGCTGGATCCAACCCCTGCTCCAAGCAAACCCCAGGAACCCTCTCCTTCATCACTCTTTAATTGCTCTGTGTTATATCCCACATGATTTTTCCCTGCTGGAGCAACCTGGGCTAGTGGAAGGTGTCCCTGGCCATGGCAGGGGGTGGAATGGGGTGGGATTAAAGGTCCCTTCCAACCCAAACCAGTCTGGGATTCCACGATTTCTCTTGTACCCACGTCACAAGAAACGGAGCCGATTTAACCAAAACCCTGGACTGTGGAACCAAACAGAACAATGGTGCATCTGATCCCTCACCAGTAAAGCCAGAAGGACTGATTTCTGGGAAATCTAATGCAAACCATTCCACAGGGATGAGAAAAGCTGACACAAACAACTCGGAGCCATTTAGGGCTGACTAATTAAACCGGGAGCAACCCAGAGTGCCCTGGCAGAGCAGATCCCGGGCTGGAGCAGCCCTGGCTGGCTGGGATACAGCAGCTGAGGAAGAGGAAAAGCAACAACCACCTGTGGCTTTCGGTGGCTGCTCTCAGATAGTTGAGATGAGTCAGGGCTGGGCCGTGTGTGTTTGAGGAGGCAGCAGAACTGACTTTCACGAAATGATATAATTTATCCTGGAAGATTAAAGAGAGTGAAACCAGAGCTGGAGCCTCCAGCCTGAAGACTGGCCCAAAGCCAAGGAGAATGCTGAAATCAAATCCCACCACATAAAACCATATGTTGCCATTTCTATTGGAATAAATTCCCGAGGCCTGTCATTTGGAAGCACGGCTGGGCCGAGGAGAGGCAGAGCTTTCTTTTATTGGCTTTATTCTGTGTAAGAAGCAAGATTAAACGAGTTACCACAGCTATAAAAACCCTCTGTCTCTGCTTAGGCTGTGAAAAAGCCCACTTTAGGTCCCATTAAGCCCACGTCATTCTGGAAGAACAATGTGGCTTTATGGAAAACCACCCACGGAGGGTCCTTTCTCCGGGTGCTAACGAAGGAAATCCAGCACGGATCCGTTACAAAGCCACGACACAATCCCGTAAGGAAGCAAAAGGATCTGTTATGAAAAATTTCCTGAGGATTGCACCCATATCCACCTGGCAGTGGTCACACAGTTCCCATCCAGACCACCCAAGAGCAAAGCTCAACTACGACGACCCTCGCGCTGTTCCCACTCTCGGGGCCGGATCATTGGAAGATGCTCCAGAATCACGGAATGGTTTGAGGGGGAAAGGACCCTAAAGCCCATCTCATTCCAACGGGCAGGGACACCTTCCACTATCCTAATCTGCTCCAAGACCCATCCAACCTGGCCGTGGACACTTCCAGGGATCCAGGGGAGTCCACAACCCCTCTGGGCACCTCGAACAGCAACCTGGGCAGGGAGCAGCAGACAAGGGGATTTGGGAAAACTGAAGATATTTTCATATGCAGTGTCAGGCAGAAGGTGAAACCCCGGGCTGGTAGAAGCACATCCATTACCCTCCCACCTCAGAAACTCATCTCACACCACCACCTCAGTTTGCTGGAGAATGGAGCTCGTAACTAAATGTCACCACAAGCAGAGCCAGCGTGTTCCATATGGAGAGGGCAGTGAATCCAGGCAGGATTTCTGAGACACAGCTGCCAGACTGTGAACTCCTCCACATCTGGAGGACTGTCCCGGTACAAGGAGGAATGGCCTTAAGCTGAAGGAGGGCAGGGTTAGATGGGATGTTGGGAAGGAATTCCTGGCTGGGAGGGTGGGGAGGCCCTGGCACAGGTTGCCCAGAGAAGCTGTGGCTGCCCCTGGATCCCTGGAAGTGCCCAAGGCCAGGCTGGATGGGGCTTGGAGCAACCTGGGACAGTGGAAGGTGTCCCTGCCCATGGCAAGGGGTGGGATGGGATGAGTTTTAAGGTCATTTCGAATCAGGAAACACCTGGTGGTCCCAAACTCCAGACAGAAAATGAAACCCTCTGGTTGCAGTTCCCTCGAGGTGAACTCAGCACCCCAAGGCAGGAAAATTACCCTCTGATGGAGCAAATTTAAAACACCTAAACTATAGGAGAGGCTTTGCAATACAAGACACGTTCTGCCAGTGCCAATGTTAAAATGACCCCCCCAAAGGCTGTTTTAAGCTTCTCCTCCTCCTCCAGTAACTCCTGGAGTCCTCCAAGAGAGAGAGGCAGAGCAAACACAGAGCGTGCGGACGAGCCCAGCCCATACAGGGTGTGCTGTCTCACACAGCCTGATGGATCTGCAGCCCAAAAATCCCTGGGAGCCTTTGTGCCCCCTTCTCCTGTCTGTGCCCCTTTGTCCAGCAGCACAATGCTGGCTTTCTGTCCCCCACAAGAGCCCAGTGTGAGCAGCAGCTCCCACCGCCGGCCCACGACCCTCCACAGGGACACTTTGTTTGCCCTCCCCGTGCTGACATTCCTGCACTTCGCGGGAGAACAAAAAAATCCGTTTTCCCGTTAAGTTTCTGGTCAAGCAAACAGTTATTTAATACTTACTAGGTTAAAATACCTTTTTTTACTTCTCCACAGCAGGGTTAAGTCACTCTCAAAAGCCAACAAACAACAACTGCATTTACATTTTCCAGCGCTTTGCAAAGAGCTTCTTCCAGCACGGGTTATTCTGCTGGTCCACAAGGATAACTCATCCCTGGAAGTATCCAGGTTGCTCCAAGCCCCATCCAACCTGGCCTTGGACACTTCCAGGGATCCAGGGGCAGCCACAGCTTCTCTGGGCAACCTGGACCAGGGCCTCCCCACCCTCACAGGGAAGAAATTCTTCCAGATATCCAAGCTAAATTTCCCCTCTTCCAGTCTGACCCCATTCCCTGTGTCCTGCCACTGCAGTTCCTGATGACCATCCCTCTCTGTATTCCTTGGGGGCCCTTCAGATACCAGAAGGGGCTCTGAGGTCTCCATTTTCAACTGAAAAATCTCCCTTGACAAGAACCAAACCCTGCCCTCGTTTCCATCAGAGCAAAGCTCAAAGCCTGATGAACCATCTGATGTTCACCCCCATGGAAACGAGAGCAGAACTTGGTGCTAAACATCCTGTTTTCCCTCCTGACTTTATTAGATTTCATTAGGCAGGAGTTCAGCTTCCTTTTGAAGTTGTTTCATGGCAAAGAGATGGAGTGGCAGAGATCTAATTCAATAAGTCAAATCTGCCCTAAATATGCATGAAAGAACCGTGGCAGCCCTGAACTGCAGAGCTACAGCAGCCACACAAAGATTATGGAGCTCACAGCAATTTGAATTGGATGTGCAGGGCTGGAAAGCCAAGCCTGGGTACTTGACTTGTCAGCAACTCGAGGGGTTTATAAAATAAAAGTGAAAACTTGAAATCATTCCTGAAAACTCCACCCAGGAGGAAGGTGGAAAACAACAGCACAGAGCAAGAAATAAGCAGCATAATTGGGTAAAAAGGGCAGCTAAATGCAGAACTGAGGAATGAAAGAGCAGTTAAATGCAGAATTGAGGAAGAGAAGAGCATCCAAATGCAGAATTGAGGAAAAAAAGAGCATCTAAATGTAGAATTGAGAAAGAGAAGAGCATCCAAATGCAGAACTGAGGAAGGTAAATCCCCTCCCTGACCTCACTTAACCTGCAACAGCCGACAGTTCCACCATCACTTGCTCAGACCCCAAAGGAATGGAATAAATAACTAATTCCACACAAACTGAATGGGTTCCACGGGAATATTTGTCTCAGCAGGAGATGACAGAGCACCTGGAAGGACATGAAGGAACAAAACCTTGACTGAGGATGTCAGGAAGGTAAGAAAGCACCTGGGGTTTCCACACCCTTCCCTGGGAGGTGTCCAATGAGCCTCACAGACCATCCCAACCAGTGGGATTTGGCTGCAGCCACTATTTATCCCCAATTCCCTCCCTGCTGAGCCCTGTTCCTTCCATAACAGAGCAGGAAAACCCAGGAGAATTTAACCCTGGGCTAACAACGTTGTGATCTGCACATTTACAGAGCTTTTTCCCCACTGAAAGCCCTTCTCTCAAATTGTTCTTCCCAACAATCCCACTGCATTTGCCTCCTGATCCCTTGGGTTCCCAAAGGTGCAAACAAAGACATGACACGACACAGATGAACCAAGGGAAGACCCAAACCATAATTCCCAGTTTTTGCCTGCACTGAAGGTCCCCAGACCTTTCCCCAATTCCCATTTTCTGAGTGCCCCTCCCACTAGTGTCACCCCAAGCCAGGCTCTCTCCGTGGTCACACACTTCCAACCCAACTTCCACTTCCCAGCAGTGCTGTTCCCATTCCCTCTGTCCTCAGGACAACCTTCCCACACCCAGGACAGGCCTGGACTTGCAGAGAGCTGAGCTTTCCACAACAGGCCCACGCTGGAGGTCACTCAAACCTTTTGCTCTGGATGATGTCGAGCACCTCCAAAATTCCCTCATTTACCTACAACATGAAAATCCTTCCGAGGTCAGAAATTATTCCCCAAACAAAAAACATCAAAAAATTACCAACTTGGCTCCTGGATCATCTGCATTAACCCACTTACAGCTTCAAGGAAACACACCCTGTGTCCAGTTGGGACTCATCAAATCCAACAATTCTGGAGCTGGGAAGTCTAATTTATTCCTTTTTAATTTGATATTAACCCCACACATTTAGACAATATCCAAAGGAAACTAAGACAGCAGCATTCTAGGACTTGCTTCCCCCTCCCAGTGCTTCCAAACTTTCACACAATATTCCCAAATCCTTTTAATCACTGTGTGCAAACTGGAAAATACACCTATAAATGACACCTGAGCCAACTGGAATTCCTGGATGAATTCCAGCAGTCCCTGTGACTGACAGAGACTTGATTCTGTAATTTCTACACAGACAAAATTCCCACTGAGGGTAAATCCGGGAACTTTGTGTTTCAAGGGCCTGTGGAAATGGCTTTGGAAACGGGAGAGCTAACCCAGCATTCCTGGTTGTTCCAGAGACAGAGCAACTGGAGTCAAGCTTTCAAAATGTCCTAAAACGATGGGACATCATTTGACTGAGCAAAGGGAGCTCAAATTCCCAGTCTGGATCCGCCCTGTTGGAGTTACAGCTCTTCCCCACAGACACGAAAACGACGGAATGGTCACCACGGAGCTGCTTTGCACCTCCAAGGAAAGCCTGTAGTTCATGGAAAATCCTGATTCCAGGGAATTTAGCTGGATGAGAAAGCTCCAGGCAATAATAAGAGAGGGAATAACACCCAAATTAAATGAGTTGGGCCAAGGTACCTCCTTGAAGTTATCAAAGGCCGACAGGATGATCTCGTGTCCCCCTCGGACGAGGCAAACGGCTGCCAAGAGTTCCAAGACAAGGGCCTTTGTCCTGTGGAGAGAGGAAAAGGTGGCACTCAGTGACCAGCACCTGCTTCCAAACCTGTGGGAGAATGTGGGAGATGGAGCTTCATCCCCTGTGGGTTTAATTCCCTTGAATCAATAAACCTGCCGAGCGTCCCTGATCCAGGGAATTCGGCCTCTCCCGGGATCATGCACTTCTTCCCCTGTTTAATGCTGCTCAAAACATGCAGGAATTGAAACCACAACTCAGAAACTCAAGCAAAAAGGCAGTTGCAGAACTCTGGGAAAGGCAGATCACTGACAGCTCCTACTCCTGGAGAACTCCCCTGCACACACCCGGGGGAGGCAGATTCCCACACCCCAACTGGCCTCCTCTGATCCCACTTTTTAAGGGGAGTGCACATAATTCCAATCTGCATTTTTCCTGGTACAAATCTGAATTATTCTCTGTGTTATTCAGAGCCACACACACACACACAGTTCACTGCAGGAACACAGGATGCCTCAGCACATCCTTCTCCCTAGAAATCAGAAATCAATCTGCCACAGAGAGAAAACACCAGATCACTGAGAGAAAACCATGCAGCAAACTGGGTGTTACCCTAAGGAAAATAATCCAGAGTATTTCCTTACGGGATTCGTGGAAAGCAAAAGATTTCCTGGCCAGCTGAGCTCTGAGCAGAGTCAAACCATGCAGACACATAAAATTAGTCTCATGCCAAAGCAGAGTCTCAAACCAGATGTTACAGAACAAGAAATACCTTTTGGCTTTCAAAGGGTCAGGGTTATCTTTGGGAACCACATAAAATGTTCACTTCCCTAGGAAATTTTAAACGGGTCATGTTCAAGGCTTACTCATCCAGGGGGGTTCTGTCAGACAGGATCAAGGAGCTCCTGTATGGATCTTCAGGAATATCCCATCCCAGGGTGGGTTGTGAGGGGTTGTGGGGGCAGGGAGAGGGGATCTCTGGGATCAGAGGGATTCCCAGGTCTCTGGTGCAATGGGGACAAGAGAGGACAGTTCCAGCTGTGTCTGTGGGATCTCTTTGGGAAGAACCAGGAGATGGAGTCCCCCCAGTCCCTCTCCACCTGCTGCCCACCCAGCTCCACAGTGGGAATGGGATCAGCTCCACATCCCATTCCCAGAGCTGCTGCTTCCCCTTGGCACATCTCACCCACCCTAAGCACTCAAACCTCTGGATTCTTCAATTATGGGGCTGAACCAAACACAGATTGGGGTTTTGAACAGCACTAACATCCAGTTTTGTCCTCAGACTATTTCAGTCACATTTTAAAGCAACATTTTTAGAAACAGAAATCGAAATAACCCCCTTGTTTCAAAACTGAAAACTGGGGTTGTCCCTCGACCACCCGATTTCCAGGCACAAAAGTGATTAAAAAGTGATTTAAAAATAATAAACTTCCCATGTCCTTCCTATTTATCTGTGCATGTGTTTGCTGACTTAGGGCTGACTACAAGAAAGGAAGGATGTCCCTGTTTCCACCAGGACAAGGTTCGTGCTCTGTCAGCCCAGAGCCTAAGCCAAGGCCCTGTAAACACACACAGAGTTTTGTTCAGTCATCTCAGCCCCCAGTTTGACCTTTCCTTGGAAAAATGTCTGTGCCAGGTTTGGTTTTGTAAGACAAGGAAAGGTTGAGAACTCCAGGGTCTGCTGGAAGTGGCTGCTGGGATCACAAGTGTGGGAGAGGAGGGACAGGGATTCACAGCCAGCGGTTGCACTGTGGAATCACATTATGGCTGTGGCTGCACAGCAACCTGACCCAGGACGGGAATGGAACCTTCTCCCAAGGAAATTCAAACCTAAGGATCCTTGGATAACATTTCTAAGGAAGATTCTCCCTTTCTTCAGGAAAATCCCATGTTAAGCTGCTCATTATCAGGGGGGTTTCTCTGCACTGCAACAGAGCTGAGGGGCTTCAGCAGCTCAATCACAGAATCCCAGAATGGTTTGATTGGAAGGGATCTTAAAGCCCATCCAGTGCCACTCCCTGCCATGGGCAGGGACACCTTCCACCAGCCCAGGTTGCTCCAAGCCCCGTCCA
>NW_016690285.1:1941688-1964165 GCF_001604755.1 Lepidothrix coronata | reverse complement strand
TTCGAGGGATCCAGGGGCAGCCATAGCTTCTCTGGGCAACCTGTGCCAGGGCCTCCCCACCCTCACAGGGAAGGATTTCTCCCCAGTATCCAACCCAAATTCCCCCCCTGTCAGTTCAAAGCCATTATCAAAGCTGCAGAATCAGCAGCTCCCGAACCCACTGGAATCAGACAACAACTGCTCATCTACCTGCACCACTACACAGATTTAATCCGATTTTTGCCACAGGTTTGTGCACAAACACACCCTTTTGAAGGTGAAAACCCCTTCCCAAGTCCTCTTTACTTACCTGCTTGTCCAACTCTCCAAAAGCAAGAGCACCTACCTGGGGTTCTTGTTGTTCAGACTCAGGGCGATCTCGTTGACGGCGTGGGGGTGGGACATGACCATGTTGAATCCATACTGGGGACAGAAGGGAAAGAAAGTCCTGCTGCAGTTCTGACACCCCAAATTATTACTCAGGAACCCAACAAATCCCACCACCCTGACCAGACCCCCGTGGCAGTTCTTTAAGCCAAACAAAACCTCGTGGAGTTTACTGGTTAAACCGAAATATTTCATCCTCCCACCGTTCCTAAAAACTTCCAACTCTGGATATTCCATGATCCTACAACTCCCTGCCACTGGCAGTGTTGAAAATACTCCTTTTGGCCATGTCAGCCAACAAAAGAGCTGCTCCTACATTATTTCCAGCCCCTCTGCTTGTCCTTTTCTCCCTCCAGCCCCTTTTTAATTGTGACAGTCAAGTGCATGATTTACTCCCTGAAGAGGACTTTGAAGTTCAGTTGTTGTTACTCTCCAAAAATGAAAACAGAATTCCTTTGGAAAATACTCCACTGGTTTTTAGGACTGTGGCTTGTCTCCTTCCCAATCCCTGTAAATCCCAGGAAGCTGGTACCCCCCAGGGCAGAGGGGGGTTACAAACACCTCCTACACCCCTCAGGAACTCCTAAGAAAGGTGTTCCCCACAGGCTTCCCTTGTTTTAGCAAAAAATCCCAAATCCTTGGAGCTCCCTGGACAAACTGCACAATCCCTGTATCCCACTGAAGAAAAAAAAACCCTCAGGAAAATCAGGTTAGCTTTGGGTTAGTTGGTTCACTCCCACTTGTCCCATTGCCCTGCCATAAACACTTACTGAGGAAAAACAAGGATTCTTCTGGAAAAAAATCTCCTGTTTTTAAGCATTAAGACTAAATGCTGAGACTAATTAGAACCTGATTGGCTGCAGGTTTAATTAGTTAGTGCCCAATGAGCACATCATGCACAGGCTCACCTGTGCCTTCCCACCTGCAATAAATCACCTGCACAGGTAAATCAGAACTGTGTCCTGCTGCTTCCCATTTTAATAATGACAATGTAAATATTTGCATCGGTTTTACCTTCCAAATTCACCCCTAACTTCTCCTCCCCCCTCCCAACACTGAAAAAGTTCTGTGGTGTCAAAAGGCAATTAATTACCTGGTAGTTCATTATGGCCCTCAAGCACATGATGCAGACGTGAACATCGTCCTTTTTACTCACTAATCTGGAGTTTTTTAGTGTTCTTCGGCTTGGCAAGGTGTTGTACCTGCAGAGAGAAGCAGCTCTCATCAACCACAGGGCTGGTTTTAGGGGGTGAGAAGGAAGGAAGAGAAATATCCCTCCACTGGGTGAGAAGGAAGGTGTTTCTCAGGTGAACACGGGGCAATATTCATGGAAATAAAGCAGGAAAAGGGGCTGGGATGTTCACACAAAAAATGCAGATGTTTGGCTCCACAGACCAGGAGCTGCAGTGCCAGTGCAGGGGACAGTAAATATTCATAATAAAGACATAAACAAGTAATACCACACTGAATTATTGTGATTCACTACTCTCTGACACAAACACCTCCACATTCCCTCCCTTCAAATGTCCAAACCAAGAGGAACGAGGGGGGTCGTGGAGCTCTGCCCATGGAGAGCCCACAACCCTCAGCCTTCAGCAACTCCTCCCCTTGGCTTTCATTTTCCAGCAGTGCCAAGATGAAAGAAATCCCAAAATTCAAAGCAGGATTCAATCAAAAGACTTCTTTCCCCCCCCTCCCATAAATATGAATGAATAAATCAGCTCAGGGCACTGCAGGAGGATTTCAGGGCTCTGGGAAAGATTGACCCAGTTTTGGCTGAGAACAGAGGGTGGTTTCAGCTGAATTTTGGGGAGTGGATCCTGTGGATGGGACCAGGATTGTGCCTTGGAGAACCAGGACAGGATGAGGCTGATGGCTCCAAGCTCCTTGGATTGGGGCTCTGCACCTGGAAACTCTGGCAGCTCCTGCTGGGAATGGGGCTGCCAAGGAGCTGCAGCCAGGACTGTCCCACCATCCTGCCTCCTTCCCCATGGATCAGCTCACTGCCCACACAGACCCTGCACCCAGGGACTCCTTCACTTCCCAAATGTCCCTTCCTGAGATAAAAGAGGAGCAGAGCAGCCTTCAACTGGGAGTCTGAACTGGGAAGTGTGGAATTGCTGCCAGTGCTGGCTGGAGAATGTGGAACCACACCACACCAGCCCATTTCAGACATTCATTTCTCCAAGTGAGAAAACCCGGCAATAAAAGGATTTTAAAGTCATTTCCAGTCAGAGATTATCCCTACAACGACTTATCTCAGCTTTAAACCACTAAAGGCTGCAGACATTCTTTTCCTTCACATTTTAAATCAGCAGATTAATGAGATCTTAATCATGGAACTGATAGGAGAATAAACTTCCTCAGTGCACCAGCTCCTAAATTTCAGAATGCCTTTAGCCATCTGACAGTTAAGAAATGGGAAGAGTCTCCTTAAACTAATAAAAGATGACGATAAAGCCAGAATTTGGCATTTCCAGATTGGTCTCTTCCAACCCAAACTGTGATCCTCCAATCACAACCTGGCACTGCAGAGCAATGTGGGCACCAGAAGGAAGGTCTGAGGTGAAGCCAACACTCCCTTCCTCCAGAGAGGTGGAAAAGCCCCACAGAAACCCAGCAGGGCTGCACAGATCCCATACGGCCCCACCTGCCCCCAGCCAGGAAAGCTGCTGGTTTGGAGCCTGGAGATGTTCCCTGGGGGGATCCTCATGAGCAGCTGAACGGGCAAAGCCAGGGGCAGAGGTTTTGTTCTCCTCCCACATCCCCAGATGACCCTCCCCGTGGGGACTGTCCCAAGGCACAGCTCCATCCCTGAGCTCCTCTGCCTTTCCCACAAATCCCGAGGCAGTGACACTCAGAGCCCACAGGGCGGGTTGGAGGGGCCCACAGTGGGTCACCTGCTCCAGCAGGGCCATCCCAGAGCACAGAGCACAGGGCTGTGTCCACATCATTCTGGGATATCTCCACTGAGGGAGACTCCAACCCTCTGTGGGCAACCTGTCACCTCACTGTTCTTCCTCACGTTCAGGTGGAACTTCCTGGCATCAGTCTGTGCCCGTTCCCTCTTCTCCTACTGCCTGGCATCACCAAGCAGAGCCTGGCTCCAGCCCCTTGGCACATTCCCACTCCCACCCGTGTCAGTGTCCCACTGGGGTGAGACCCAGGCATGGAACCTGCCCTGAGGAGCAGATCCAATCCCTACATTTCCATCCCTTCCCTTCCCCAGATGCAAATCCCCTCACATGGACCCGAGTGCCAAAAATTCACGAGATTTTGCACAGCAACTCCTGAACAACAACAACAGAGCCGAGGCTGGAGATGCTTCCCCTGCATCAGTGGTGATCCCAACAATTCCCAGTGTTTCTGCTCCCTCCCCAGAGCAGGGCAGGCTGGTGGGAGCTCCGACACCTCCCTCCAGCCAAGGGAAGGGTGGCTGAGCTTCTCCTTGCTTTTCCTTCATTCCTGGTTCCTGAACACTTGGCCGAGCCCAGCAGCTTGGATGACTCGTTGGGTTTGATTTCCTGTCTGCTGCAGGTCAAGGATTATGTCACCACGAGTATATTTATCCTGCTAATTCAACTCAGATGGTTCCTCTTTTTATTTCCTCGGCCCCTCCTTTAGAGGGGAACCATAAACCCCTTCTCCCAAAAAAAAAGCAGGGGCAGAGAAGCTGAGTGTGTGGAAGCTCCTGCAGTGGATAATGGGTTCCTCCTGCCACTCTGGACCCTCTCACACGTGGGGAAGGAGTTACTCCATAGTTTTGGGACTTTATGCTGCTGGAGGATGGGGGGAAAAATGCAAGATCCAGGATTTCCACAGCTGGGATTCTGCAGCCATGTGGGAAAACAGACAACCATTAAACCCAAGGCTAATCCTGTGCTGAAATACAGAGTTTTAGGGTTCTTTTCTCACCCACATCTAACAGAAGAACTTTCTGTTCAAGAATAACTGATTTATCATTTTTATTTCCTTAGGGACATGGAGATGCACCCAGGGCTGGAGCCCCTCTGCTCTGGAGCCAGGCTGGGAGAGCTGGGGGGGTTCCCCTGGGGAAGAGAAGGATCCAGGGAGAGCTGAGAGCCCCTTGCAGGGCCTAAAGGGGCTCCAGGAGAGCTGGAGAGGGACTGGGGACAAGGCATGGAGGGACAGGACACAGGGAATGGCTTCCCACTGCCAGAGGGCAGGGAGAGATGGGAGATTGGGAAGGAATTGCTGGCTGGGAGGGTGGGGAGGCTCTGGCACAGGTTGCCCAGAGAAGCTGTGGCTGCCCCTGGATCCCTGGAAGTGTCCAAGGCCAGGTTGGACGGGGCTTGGAGCAACCTGGGCTGGTGGAAGGTGTCCCTGCCCGTGGCAGGGGGTGGCACTGGATGGGATTTAAGGTCCCTTCCAACCCAACTCATTCTGAGATTCCATGACATGTGCCCAATCCAATGCAGATTTACAATGCACCACATTAATTCCAATTACAGCTGCTCTCTCCTCTCATTTTTACCTCGTTTTCTGCTAAAAAAGCCCCTCATCTCTCCCCTGGCTCCCTGGAGAGCAGAGGGCAGCCCAGGATGGATCTCACCACCCCCTGGCAGCTGGCCCAGCTCTCCATGGGCTGGGACTGCTGGTTTTCCTTGGGGTTGGGTGGGTTTTGGGCGACATTCCTGCAAATGGATTGGTGGTGGTTTGGAAACTGGGGGGGGTTGTATTATCAACGTCCTCCTGACAGCAGAAAGTGGCTTTAGAGGAGGAAGGTTTTGGCACATCCCACAAATTTGGGCTTTCTCTGATCCCTCAGAGCTGATCACAAACATGCTCTGTTAAATGAGGAAACATCTGACCAAAAGGATGTTTCTCAGGTCCCTGAGCAGTGAAAGTGTTAATGGCAAAGCCCAATTTAAAGGACTGTAGCACAGGAAGCCGTGTCAAATTAAAGTCCAATTAGTGAAGGCACTCAAAGCCCATCTATGGATTGAGCTCCCTGGGCCTGGATCCTTCTCTCCTCGTGGAGATTTTGAAGAATTGAAGTTTCTCACTTCAATCCACATTAAAAACTCCAGTATTTGACTGGGAAGAAAGGGAATTTCTAATGGGCTGGGCCCCTGCAAAGGCTGCATTAATATTTATCTGACAGGAGACTCTGACTCTCAGCAATGCTCCCTCTCCCAAAAAAGCAGCAATAAAATCCCCGAAGCTTCAGCCCCTTTTTTATCCTCCTGCCCTCGTTTTGGAGTCGGTTTCCCAAATCCCTGTGCCTCCTCTTCAGGAAAAAGCCCTCAGTTGCCAAGGAAACCCAGAGAGCAGGGAATTGGCAGGGTTGAGCACTGTTAAAAAGAGCTCTGGGAAGGCAGTTGGAGTCGGGGTTGGAAAGGGATGGGCTGAGCCACCAAAGGGACACACAGAGCTCCGTGTCCACCCCAGGCCAGCTCCAGAATTTGGAATTATCCTGGTAAGATTTGACAGCCTTCTCCTTACTCATCCAAGAGGGAGGAGCACATCTTTCAGTCCAGCTGGGCTGCCCCTGAATCACTGGAAGTGTCCAAGGCCAGGCTGGACGGGGCTTGGAGCAACCTGGGCTAGCGGGAGGTGTCCCTGCCCATGCCAGGGGTGGAATGAGATGAGCTTTAGGGTCCCTTCCAACCCAAACCATCCTGGGATTCTGGGATTCCTCTCTCCCATTTCAATGGTTTCCATGACAAAGATAGAAGAGCAGCTTCCACACAGCAGAACCTACAGACACATCTGGGCGTCCACATCCCAGAATCCTCATTTACCACTCAGTGGCAGGGCAGGACCCTCCTGGTTTTGCCCAAAAACATGATCCTGCACAGCCTCCTCACTCGATGAGCACCTACCTTGCTCTCAGGAAAAGATTCTATTTCAATTATTTAGCAATTCCACAAAAAATACAAAAACCTTCTTAAAACCTCCCCACCTACCTTTAGCTTTTACTTTTTTAAACACACACAGTCCCCAGGTATTGAAAAATACACATTTTCAAAAACACGCATTTTAGAACACAGAGTTAAAAAAAACCCCAAACAACAACAAAGACCAATCCAAATGTGCCAATTCCACACAGTTTCTGCCTAAACTGCCCCAGTGCTGAGATGGCTCTGGAGGGACTTGGCTGGAGAACAGGGTGTTAAATCCCATTTCTGTGCCGGTCTGGGGTGTGAATAAAGTCTCTATTCATAACAAAAAGATGAAGTAAGATGGACAAAGACCAAAGGCTCTGTGTTTCAGGTCTAAAACTAACACCACTACTTGCAGCATGACAGAGGAAACTCGGATCTCGCTTCCAAGTCAAGCCCGTCTCACGTCCTCCGCGAAAATCCCGCCCTACGGAAGCCACTACTCTGGGAATTCTATAATGTGATAACCACACGCTTGGGATGCTGGGCACCCTCCTGGGGGGCAGCACCAACCCGTGTGGATATCAGATTATCCGGCATGGGGAGCAGTGCTGGCCCCTGGCTCCATGCCCTGCACAGCCCCGGCTCCGGAGGACCTTCCACTCGGGACTTACGGGATTTTCCGGCCGGGAGCCTCATCGGCAGAGCCCCAAGTGAAGCTGCTCCAGAGGCAGGTGGCTGACCAGCAGCTCTGGCAGCGTTTGAACTCAAGTTGCTCGGGCAGAGAAACCAATCTGATGGTGTGTGAGGGGAGGGAAGGATGAGAGAGAAGCGTTTGAGAGGGAGAAGGGAATGAAGGAGACATCGAGACGGGGAATCAAACAGGTGAGGAATAAAGGGAGATGTGAGAAAGGAAAAAGGATGGAAGGAAACGAAGAGAAACAATGTAAGAGACATGTAATGTATTCCCGACTCAGGCATTTCTAATCCCAAGCTCTCCTCCCAAAAACAGATGGAACCAGCACAGGGCTCTGCCATTCCTGTCAGAGCAATTACGGAGCAGAGAAAACAAAAAACACTCACAAAAATAATAAATCAACGGCTCAAGTGATTTTGCTGCACTCCAGAGCCTGGATTTCTTTACCAGAGCTGTGCCTGTCTCCTCCTCTCCACTGCCTGAGGGCTGGGAACTAAATTTTCCAGGTACTGCTCCGGAGCCACTCGGGCACTGAGCATCAACCCAAGGGTCACCTGCCTGGCAAAGCAAAACAATCTCTGCTGGAAGGAAAAAGCTGGAAGCCAGTTCTCACTGGCTCCATCTTTTTTTGGACTCTTCTACACTCACAGGGCTCTGTAGCAACCAAAAAAAATCCCAAGTCAGCCAGCACTCCAGGTAACACTGCTGGAGTCTGAGGGAGGTCCTCCCTGTGGTTTAAATAGTGGAGCATCCAAGGAATGGAACAGCCTTGTCTGTCAACCACTCCTGGGAAGTGATCCTGCCTTTTCCACACATTAAACAATAAGAAAAAGGCAAGATTGGGAAAGAGAGACTCCGTAGCAAAGCGTGGGGTGGTGGGAGAGGGACACAGGTTTGAAGGATGGAAGTGGCCTTTCAAAAAAACAACAGCTCCTGTTGGTGGCAGCGTGGAAGGAACATGCTGCTGGAAGAGATGGGACACAGATGAGAGCCCCAGACCGGCTGGGCCCATGGAAACCTTGAGACATGTTTTGGAGAAGAGGGAATGGCTTCCCCTGTGCTTTGTAACAGGTGGAGATGATCCTCAGGCCATCCTGCCCTTGGGAATGGGCAGAGTTATCCCTGTCCCTTCCCCAAGTGTGTAACGCTGTCCTGTGTCACCAGCTGGGCACTTCCCACCTCACACCACCAGCACAGCCACACGTTCCCTAGAAATGTCATGGCTCTGCTGGGAAAAGCGGGAAGGTGGAGGATACCCCAGTGGGAGAAGGCCCCCCATCCCAAGGCCTCGTACCGGAGCGTGGAGTGTCGGCCCGAGCGGGAGACACTGTTCCCAACCGGGGAGGGCAGGTTGGTGCCCCTGTGCAGGTCCTCGATGGAGCGGCTCCAGGGCTTGGACTTGTCCATGGAGTTCTCCACGCTGTTCTCCAGGCTCTCAAAGTCAAACCTGAAAGGGAAGAGGAATTCCAGCGCCAGGTCAGACACAAGAGGTGCCCCGAGTTTTCCTTCCTGTGGGTTTGAGGGGAATCACAAAGTCATCGGACAAAGCCAAGTCTGACAAAATCAAATGAAAAGCCCTCCAAGACCATCGAGTCCAACCATTCCACCAGCTGTTCCAAGGGCCCTTCCCACCCAAACCAGCCTGGGACTGTGTGATCCCTGAGGTTGGAAAAGCCCTCCCAGCCCATGGATCCCCCCTGTGCCCGATGCCCACCTTGTCCCCCAGCCCAGAGCACTGAATGCCATGGCCAGGCCTTCCCGGGACACCTCCAGGGATGGGCACACCACCACCCCAAACATGTATGAGGTAAAGGGAATGCTAATGGTTAATAACATTCCTTATGTGATCCAGTGAAATAGTGATGGAAAAGGAGACCTAAAGACAATGTGGGGCTTGAGGGACACGGTAAAGTCCAGGGAAACGGGATGAGCTCCAGAGGGGGGAAGGAAATCCCAGAATCACAGATTCTTTCAGCCTGGAAAAGGCCTCCAAGATCATCAAGTCCAACCATCTCCCAGCACTGCCAAGGCCACCATTAACCATGTCCCCAAGTGCCACATCCACGTGGATTTTCCACCCTTCCAGGATCAAACAGCTCCATATTATTCCACCTCAACACAACACAAATCCAGCACTGGCTGCTCTGCCCAGGGAACAGCTCTGCCTTAAAGGAAAGAGTGGGAATGCTGGGACCCCTCTCCACTTCATCTCAACAAATCAGTTGTCCAAGCACCGGTTTGGTTTCCTCCAACACCATGTTGGCCTCACAAATCTCCCAGCACGTGCAATAAATCACCATCACCATCCCAGCCCCTTCCCTGCCCCTTGTTCTGCTATTCCAAGCAGGAATTCTTGTTCCCTTTACAGCTTTGGAGGTTGTTACTCATGTTTACCATGTCAGGGGGGAAAAATCCAGCGAGTCACTTGCGGACATTTGTATAAATTTAGGAAGAGAGTCTTCCTCTAAACACTTCTTTTTGCTCTGCACAGTTTTTTCCAGTTAGTCACATTTTAAAACATATAATTTCCCCTCATTCATTTTTCTGCAAGGCCACCAAAAATCCCTTTTCTGTGCAGTGATATACCATAAATGTGAGGGCAGCTTTGCTAAAAATAGATTATCAGTATCTTTAACCTAAGGCTTCTTTTTAGACACTTTTATATCAAAAAAATCTGCTACATACAATCCCCTGAATTAATGTGGATATAATGCCCCATTCCTGGAAGTGTCCAAGGCCTGGTCTAGTGGAAAGTGTCCTTGCCCATGGCAGGGATGGGCTTTAAGGTCCCTCCCAACCTAAACCAGTCTGGGACGATTCCATGACAATAAATAAATTAATAAAATAAAATTAATAAAATAAACAAATACTTAGATTTTTCTGCTGAAAATCTACTTCCAATTCTGTGACATAACAACTCACAAAAGCTCATTTTCCCACTCTGCTTTCAGAACACGTGTCATGATTTATCACCCACACAACTAAATAAACGTGACCCCCAACTACCCAGATGTCAGAAGGGAAAAAACTTGGTTTCCAGCCTTCCCAACTTGCAAAATGCCCCCCCCTGGAATTCCTCCTGTTTTCCTGGAGCACATCTGCTGCCCAGGACACCCCCAGCTCTGCCTGTGAGCCGTGGCTGGGGTGTGGATGTGCCCTTTGAACACAGCAGGAACACAATTCCTTAGGGTTGGGCACCGATTCCAAACCTCTTTCCAAGGGAGCCTCCAGCCTTCCACACATTTGTTTTATGCACCCCTGAGATGATCAGAGGCCAAAGCTAAAAAAAATGTGTCAGTGCAGCCCTGGAGATAAAAAATCTCAAGGTTTAAATTCAGGCTTGGGGTGAAATAATTCCAGACTCAAGTTACCATTTTCTCTGCTCTTTAGACCCAGAATCATGGAATTACTAAAGCTGGAAAAGGCCTGCAAGATCATCAAGTCCAACCTTTGAGCAAACACCACCTTGGCAACCAAACCACATCCCCAAGTGCCACATCCACTCGTTTTTGAAGTGGTGACACCCCCACTGTCCTGGGCAGCCCCTTCCAATGCCTGACCACTCTCCCAGTGATGAAATATTCCCTAATATCCACCAGGATCGTGTATTTTCTGGCAGGAAAGCCCCAGGAATGTGTTACTCACGTGACTGCATATTGTGCAAAGGACAGGTACTCCACCAGAACATCCAGGCCCTTGTTCTCCTCATTCAGGAACTCCCTGACCCACCTGTCAAAAAAACAGCAGAGCCTTTCAGGGCCTTTGGGAAGCCACCGGAATTCCCAGATAAACTGGACAAGCTGCACCACTGAGCAAAACCTTAATTCTCACTCAGGAAAAAAAAAAAAAAAAAAAAGGCTTTTTAAAATACCCTTTATTATTTAGGAGACTTTAAAAAGCAGCCCTTTAAATGGCTTTACAAATGTACTAAACCCAGGGGGGGTTTTTTTTGGGATGGTCACCTCCAAACACACAAAGTCACAGGGACCTGGCTTAGTTTTTATCACATCTTGATCTCTGAAGGTCTGTAAAAGCCTGGAGGTAGCACAGCAGGGAAAGAATAATCTGATGGATATCCTGGATGTGCATCCAGCAGTAATTTTGCCTTCTCTTTTTAAAACCTATTAACCTGTTCCAGTGAATTTTGGCCCCTGAGTTTCACAAAAGAATTCAGAAAAGTCAATTATCTTCCTAAGATTTTGAAGATGCCAAGTGAAAGTTTGGAATTCCATCCATTTAGGGGCAAAGCCAGGGGGCCAAAGAGGCTCAGCCCAGCCCAGTTCAGCTCTGAACCCCAACCAGGTAAGAAAATCCCCTTGGGAGTGGGGAGGTACCACTGGAATTACTGGGGATCCAGGGAGGGAAAGGGAGCCCCAATCTCCCAGGGTGGGAATTCATCACCTCTGAGTTATTCTGGTCTTCAGGCTTTGAATCTTTCTGTTTACCTGCTAAAATAACCAGCCTGGTGCTCGATAAAGTGGATTTGAAGCTCATCCTTCAGCCAAGTGAAGCAAATAAATGAACATTGGTCCTGGAGCCTCTTTGCTTGAGCTGGGGCAGCACCACAGCTCCTCCTGCACATCCCAAATCCACGGGGCATCAGCCCAAATCCACAGGGCATCATCCCAAATCCACAGGGCAACACGCTCAGGTGCCTCAGTGCTCTGCTGGGAAATCCTCAGTGTGGGAAAATGAGGTGGGAACGTCAGTGGGAATGGGATGTCTGACAAAAAACTAAACCTCTGGTGATTCTTTGGCTATTTGAGAGGAATTTTCTGCTTTGTGGAAGAGAAACCCTGGTAATTTTACTCCCATCCAGGTTTCATGAACTGCACCATATTACAGGTATTAAACAGCAGGGGGAAGTTATAAATAAATAAATAAATAAATATATATATATATAGTTAGCTCTATTATTATTCTAGACACAACCACGGGCTGAGCACGAGCAGAAGTTGCTTCAATGTCTCCTCAGCCTTCACAGAGATGTGGATGAACCTCTCAGGAAAGGATTAAAGCTGAATTATTCTCCTGAGGATGCCCAGCTCTGCTCAGCTGAGCCCCACGGGCTTTAACAATCAGTCAAGTGCCATCACTGCTCGACAGGCAAAGAGATGTTTTCTCAAAGACATCCATCAGCAGACGTGAAAAAATAAATCTGAGAGCAGAGGCACCAAAATTTCTTACCCTATGTGGTTTGTCCTTAAAGAAATTTCCAGTTCTCGCAGCACCTGAGTCGACTCTTGGACTCGCCTTCTGAACTTCTGGAACGGAGTGAGCAGCAAAAATAACAGTTAGAGTCATGGGGTGCTATTAAAGAATAGCAACATCTCAGATTGAATAAAGAAAACAGTTCCCAGGTAAACTGAGAACTCTTCCAAATCCCCAGGAATGCAACAACAACACTCCAGCAGTCAACAAAAACACGCGTGGAGAAACCACTTCTGTTCCCGGGGACATTCTGGAGTTTCCAGGATTAAGAAAATTAAAAGCCTGTCGATAAATAAACATTTCTTTATGAAACAAGCTTTGATTCAGCATCAAACTCTCTGTTGAGGGCTGGAGCAGATCCTCTCCTTCCTCTGCAAAATCAGGTGTAGAGAGAGACAACGAGGTCACCTCCTCTCCCATCTGGAGAAGGATTGTCTTCTTCTCCCCTGCCCGTGGAAAAGTGCTAAAACACCTGGATAAATTCTAGCAAATCCTCATTTTTGAACAAGGGAAATGAGAGCCAAAGTGGATGAAGAATGAGAAGGGATATTGGGAAGGAATTCTTGGCTGGGAGGGTGGTGAGGCCCTGGCACAGGTTGCCCAGAGAAGCTGTGGCTGCCCCTGGATCCCTGGAAGTGTCCAAGGCCAGGTTGGAGGGGGCTTGGAGCAACCTGGGCTAGTGGAAGGTGTCCCTGCCCATGACTCAGACTCAGCTTCTCTGCACCTCTTTAATTAGCCCAGAGCACACAAACCCAGCACCTTCTCCCCCCCAGAGCTCTCACATTGTAACTCCAGCAATACAAAATCTTCCCTCCCCAGAAATCAAGGTCAAATATTGATGTTTAAAGAGGCAGATGGTCCATGGGCTGGGAGGGCACAGCAGGAACCAGCAGCACATTCCCACATGGAACTGTCACCCCCAGCAAGGCCAGGCTGCTCTGCCACCACAGCAGGGAGCAATCAGAGAATCCTGGAATATCCTGAGCTTGAAGGGACCCACAGGGATCATCCATCCAACCCCTGGCCCTGCACAGACACCCCAACAATCCACCCTGTCCCTCAAAGCGTTGTCCAAACCCTCCTGGAGCTCTGGCAGCTTTGGGGCTGTGCCCACTGCCCTGGGGAGCCTGGTCAGTGCCAACCACCCTCTGGGGGAAGAACGTTTTGCTGAGATCCAACCTGACCCTGCCCTGGCACAGCTCCAGCCATTCCCTGGGTGCTGTCCCTGCTCACACAGAGCAGAGATTGGAGCTGCCCCTCCTGAGGAAGCTGCAGACCCCTGAGGTCCCCCCTCAGTCTCTTCCAGCTGAACACTCCAAGTGCCCTCAGCCCCTTAATGACCCAATTTGGTGCTTAACGAGCTCCAAGAGCCACCAAACTGCAGCTGCTTTAAAAAAACGTGTCATTTCAACACCTTTTTATTCCCTGCTCCAAAACTCAGCTCAGCCAAAAAGCAATTGTTTTCCCGGGAAGAGCCATTCCAACCCCAATTAGGAGCTGGAACAACACACTTTCAGCAGCCTGGAGCCACCTCCTCTTGGCCACGCTGGGGATCGGCAGCAAAACCACTGACACCACCTCAATCCCAGCAATAATCCCAGTAAGAGGAGCTCTCCCATCTCCATGTGTAAATCTTTCCATCCCACAGCCCGGGCTGAGGAAAGGCTGCGGGTGATATGGAACAACACCACGAAGAGGAACTCCTTGTTATTTTTAGGGGTTATTTTTAGGCCCCTTCGGGTTTGTCACTGGTCATGGGACCCTCAGAGAGGCATCAGGATAAGAAAGGCCTCAATGTGGGCCTCAAGGGAGCGAAGCCAAACACTCCATGAACCTCAGAACCCCTCAGGAGGAAAAACACAAAGACCTTGTTCACCGGGTGCTCAAAACAACTCTGATCGGCCCCCGGCAAATCCAAAGGTTTCCAACTAAATGGGTTCCTACTAAACAGGCTCCTCCTCATGGTCAGAGGCTCCAACAAGAGGAGCACTGTCCCAGGGCACTAGGAAACACGAGCTGGAGCACAGGGCTCTCCATGGCCCCTGTTGCCACCCCGGGGATGGAGCAGCACCTCCACGGAAGCCCCGTGTCAGGATCCGTGTTTTCCTGCAGGGCTTATTTCTGGCAGCACAAAGCTGGGATTGTTGAGGACGAGGCAGAGCCAGTCCAAGGCAGGATTGGATTTGCTCTGCTGCCTCTTTTTGTTGTTTTCCAGAGGCTCTTCCAGCTGTCCCACAGGATGTGAGCTGATGGCCAACAGGGTTAAATCCCAAAGGTTCAGCCACGGACTTCTAAATGGGATAAAAGTTTACTGGAAGTCTAAAATCTTGGAGGATATTCCGAAGTTTGCCCTGTGAGGGACTGGCACAGGTTACCCAGAGAAGCTGTGGATGTCCCTGGATCCCTGGGAGTGTCCATGCCCAGGCTGGAGCAACCTGGTCCAGTGCTCACAGCAGGGGGTGGAATGGGATGACCTTTAAGGTCCCTTCCAACCCAAACCATTCTAGAATCCTGTGATTCCATGATTTTATAACAAACCCACCAGAGCTGGGCTTAGTAATCTCAGAACCAGCCTCAAACACATCCCAGCACAGAATCCACACTCAGGGACACACAAAGGTCGAGTGAAGTGTCTGAGTCTCCCACAAGTGATTTCCAAACTATTTGGGATAAAATAACAGGCAAAAGGATGGAGGAGGCTGTGCCATGTAAACACAGCCCAGAGGGGGTGAACTGTGCCAGCTGCACTGAAACTCTGCCCTGCAAATCCCCAGGGAAAAGGACTCCAAACTCAACAGCCCCTTCACCGGGGTGAGCAAAGTGCCCTCAGACAGTGGTTTTAATCCCTGCCCACACAAGAGCCAGGCCTGGAGCTCAGCTCAGTGATAAATTGTCCAATTTTTACTGGAGCTGACGTTGTTCAAACAAGTTGTGTTGTGTGTCAGATGGTCCTTTGCTTTCCAACATCTGCTGCCCTCCCCGAGCTGTGAAAACTGCAGCAAATTCCCAGTTCCTTTCCGAAGGGAGACTTTGCAGGGGATTTACACAAAGGCAGGAAGGAACCTGGACCCCCAGGACCATCCTGGATGAGGGATGAGGGACAGCAAGAGGAAACAGGATGCTCCTCACCTTCCTGGTGACTGCTGGGTCCAGATAGCCCTTTAATTTCTGGATGTATGTGTGTGGAGGATTCTTCACTTGGAATCTTTCCTGCAAAGGAGACAAGAATAAACATCAGCCACTTCAGAACATCTTTTGTATTTACTTATTCTATATATAAACCACGTGCACACACATATATTTGAAGACTATATAATTAGGATATAGTTTGATATGTACATGCCTTATATTCCTAAGGATGTAATTTATGCACATCCTTAGGAATGATATGCATGCAAATAAAATATATTTATATGTATCTTGATAGTCTGGAATTGGATCTTTATATCAGATGCATAAAAATACACGTTACATATTCAGGGACAATTCTGAATTTTAATTACACAAACAAACACACACATCTGGAGTTATGGGGTTTCTGCTCTGCAGGAGAGGAAGGAGAAGGGATAGAAAAGTGGATGCAGGTCCATGTTTGATTGAAACCATCACCACAAAAGCCAAGACACCTCTTTTATCACTTGGGAAAAGCCCAAAACCACATTGCATGGGCATGGGAAAAAAGACTCATCATTCCTTGTTGGGATCACAGGAAGATGAACCAAAGAGCAGCGTTATGAGCAAGAAGAACAGTTTATCCCACCAAAGCTGCTGGGAAACACGAGTTGTTCCATGAGGAGTGAGCTCTGTCCAAACCTGTGAAGAGCATTACCAAAAGTCCTGATACTATTTGTATCTTGGAAGAGTTTTAAAACTATTCTGCCCCCCTTCCCTTGAGGAAAGACCTCATACCAATTTCCTCCTGAAATGTCCCATTTTATAACTGTTATCTGAACCCTCCCTTTATTAGGTCAGGATGAAGTCTTGACTACATTATCCCAAAGTTATTCCAGAATGAACAGGACTCTTCTGCCCAGTCACCAGAACTGTCTGAACACCACAAGTTCTTCCTGTTTTTATCTTGCTGTAAAAAAAGTAATTCATGGTGGTCAGCAGGAAAAAATGAACACAGGAGCCTGCCCTGGTCCCTCAGCCCTGGTGAGAGCTCTGAGGACACGGAGCAGACTCGCCTTTCCTCTTTTACAACCAGATCCTTTTTCCAGGCACATTCACACCTACGGGCCAAACACGGCTCTGGAATTGGCATTTCCTTTTTTTATCTAAAAAACAGTCCAGAAAATGCAAAGTTCTTCACTGACAGCTCCTCTCTGGCCACAGTGACACCGACAGGGCCTGTCCTGCTCCATCCTCCCCCGGCACGGTGTCCATGGCCACGATTTCCTCTTGGCTCCACAGCACAGATTCCTGGAGCCAGTCTCCTCTCAGATGGTTCCCATGGCTCAGACAGACCCTTTCCTGGAATCACAGAATCCCAGGACGGTTTGGGTTGGAAGGGACCTTAAATTCCATCCCCTGCCATGGGCAGGGACACCTTCCACCAGCCCAGGTTGCTCCAAGCCCCGTCCAACCTGGCCTTGGACACTTCCAGGGATCCAGGGGCAACCAGAGCTTCTCTGGGCAACCTGTGCCAGGGCCTCCTCACCCTCCCAGCCAGGAATTCCCTCCCAATATCCAACCTAAATTCCCCTCTGTCAGTCTGGCAGGATGCTGCTGGGCCGTTCTGAGTCAGCCTTACAGCCCCCCCAGGACAGTGAGGTTTTACACTGGGCATAAATATAAGTTATTTAGCAGCATTTTCCACCCATTAACCCCTTTTAAAGCTCCTTCCCACTGGCAAACAGACAAAAAAGCACTTTGTAAATGAGAGTCTGGGCCATGGTTGGCCAGTAAAGAGCTGTGGAGGTATCTGGACCTCAGAGACCACCACCATTCCTCATTTCCCCCTCAACAGTTCCATATGAGCTCCAGAGACGCTGCAGCACTTGAATAAGCCCATCATTTCCTACAAAACCCACCAAGGTCAAAGTGTTCTCACTGTGCCACTTGGCATTCATGCCCAAATACTGTTCTTTGCATCTCCAAGTGGTGGAGCACCGAGCCAAAGGTCACAGAATGATCCCAGAAGGGTTTGGGTTGGAAGAGACCCGAAGGATCATCCACTTCCAACCCCCTGCTCCTCCTGACAGCAGCATCCCAGCCCACCAAGGCTCCACCTCCCCTCTCCCCTTTACCCCTCCCTTTTTGGGGGGTTCTCTCCTGCTGGGTTTAGTCTAATCCTCCAGAGGAGCTACTTTGCTCTTAAGGATTTATTTCTCTTCCCAACTAATCAGCTGCTGAAGTGACAGGAGCTTTTCCCAACTGCCAGTTTTAATAGTTGGAGTCTTCAAAATGAAACGTTTAAGGAGACTCAACGAGCACATTTTGCAGTCTGGGCTGCAGATACTCAGTGTTTGTGTTTATTTTCTTAAAACCTGGCTGTAATTATGTATTTATGTAACAATCTCTACAGCAGTTTCAGTTAAAAAGATGCTGCTTATTCCCATGGAGTGGAATCCTTTGGGCTGAAGGATTTTAAAGCCATTATCCACGAAGATCAGCCACCAGCAATGCTTTTCCCTAACAAGTGACCAAGAGCCACTTGTGGGAAACATCTCCTAGTCCTGGAAAGATTTTTACAGCCCCTTAAAGTGGTTGTTTGGTGGGGTTTTTTCCTGGTTTGGAAAGCCATGAGGGATTAGCCTTTAAAACTGCCCTTTCCTGGCTGTGATGACTGTCTGGGTTTATCCAGTTTTGACTCTTTTACATTAGAGGCTCATTAAGAAGCTGCCAGAACCAGGGCTTGGTGCTGCGCAGAGAGGGCAGCCCAAGGCTTCCTGAAGCTTCTGGATCACCCTCAGTGCCTGGTTACAACTCTCCTGCTCCCAAAAAACTGACTGGGAGCTCCCACTGGAGCTGGGAGCTGGTTGGAGGCTGGTACTCCCCTTCCCATGAATGCCATGGAGTTGGAGTCCTCTCATGGTCCTTCCCGGGAGCGTCCCCACAACCACAATTCCCAGCCAACACCAAGGCCCTTCTCTGCAAAACCATGTGCCTCAGAAACCAGAAATAAAGAGCTAAAAGTCATTGCTTTCTCCTGCCTGCTCCCCCTCTCCACTCCTGGCAATTCCCAGCCGCTCCCTGGCCAAACCTGCTCTCGAAATCCCGATTTTTATGGTGAGGCTTTGACACTCTTTGAAGGAGGGGGGGGGAGGGTTTTACCACACACACATAAAGTTTAAACCCCAGCTCTGAGCAGCCAAACTTTGCTCAGCAAACAGCCTAAGCCAGGAGGTGACATCACGACTGGGACATGGTGGCTTCTCCTCCTGGTCCTGCCAGGATTGAGCCGTTCAGACACAACAAAGTTAATCCATCCCGATGGAACCTGTTTTATCTCCTCTGTGTGACTCATGTGAGCACCAACATTATCTGCAGTCCTGAAAGGAGAGAGGCAGAGCAGCAATAACTCACCACTGCCTTTGTCAGCCACCTACAAAGCAAACTAACTTAATTCCCGAGGATAAAGGCCCCTTTTTCACTCGGAAAATCGCCGAGGATGTGGCTGCCCCATGCCTGGAATGTCCAAGGCCGGGTTGGACGGGGCTTGGAGCAACCTGGGCTAGTGGAAGGTGTCCCTGCCCATGGCAGGGGGTGGAATGAGATATCTTTAAGATCCCTTCCAACCCAAACAATTCCATGATTCTGTAATCCAGGGAAAGAGCACGAATGCAGCAGCACAACACGCTCCTGTGCCTCTTTTATCAGCAATATCCAGAATTAGCCCTTTTATTTCCAGATGGATTCAAAAAAATGGGGGCTGGGGGAGGGGTTACTTCAGCAGCCAAGAGGAAGTGCTGGATTTCTGCATTTCCTCTTCCACAGGATCGCACAAAGACCTCGATGCATCCCTTGGTCACGCGGATCTGGAAAACGGATTAATTCCGTAACCAGGAAATCGCGGCTTTTCCAACAACCTCTGGCTTCCAAAAAACATTCAGGACATTTTTCTGCATCAGCACATATGTTACTATCATCATTATCGTTATCCTTGCTAAGCTGTTTCATTCCTAGGATTCACAAATGCTCGGCGAGCACACGGAGCATCCGATGGGATCGGAACCCCACAGGCTGTCGGCGCCTGCTGGGAGAGCAGAGAGCCCATGGATGGAGATCACTGGGGAAGGAGATGGACAAGCAGGGCTGGACACCAGTGTCTTCTCCTTCCTGAGGCACTAACGCACCATAAGTGTGGTTCATAATTCCCACAGAGCCAGAGTGTGGCTCAGTCCTGCCCCGAAATCCAGCCAGGCCCACCAGCAGGACAACATGGCACATGTAAGTCTCCTCATGGAATGAGACGACAGCAGTTGCTCATCTCTGCACTGATTAGGAGGCAGAATGAGCCATTTCCACCACAATGACTTTCCTGCCAAGCCAGGCCACCAGCACCTCTGGAAGGGACCCGGCCAAGCTGTGTGAGGGAGGGATGCTCCAAGGCTGGAGACCAGCCTCACCACACTGAGCCTTGGACCCCTTGTGCCTCATCTCCAACCACTCCATCCCTCTGTGTTTGATGTTCCCCAAGTCTCCTCTCAGGGCCACCCAGTCAGGCAAATGAAGGCACGAGCGTCTCCAAGTTCAAGAGAGTCCATTAAAACACATTATTTTCCCCCTGTATTTTCCCACAGCAGAGGAGATTCACTGAGACTCACTATTTTTTTTTAAGAAAAGGCTCTCAACCCAGAGGTGCAAATGCTGCCCTTGGAAAGAGATGGAAAATGCTTGGTTGGATATTGGCTAATTGGATCTCTGGTGCCCAAGGGTCAGTGGCACCCCGTGTTACCCTGTGGTAACATGGCCCCTCCAGCACATCTCTGAGGGGAGGTTTGGGACAAACAGGTAGCACAACATTCCCACAAAACCCTGCTCCTCACTCCATCACCATCCATGGAGATCCATGGATCCTTGGGCAGAGCTGGGGGGTCACCCAGCCAGGGACTGGCACAGCACAAGCTCCTCACCTGGGGCTGTGCATCCAACATTCCCACACACTTCCCAGTCCCACGTGGAAACAATTCCTGACGTGGCACGTGGAGCCCCCACAAGGCACCCAGAGGGGCTTGTCTGGGGTGAAATTTCCCCCAGAAGAGGCGTGGAGGGGTCAGAGCCCGTTGGAGCAAAGCTGAGGGGTGGCACAGGACCCCACCCATGAGCTGCTGGACAAACCCACCAGCACCCCGTGAGCTCCACGTGGCCACCAGCACCCAAACCAACCAGCCTCCAAACCAACCAGCCTCCTTCCAAACCAACCAGCCTCCTTCCAAACCAACCAGCCTCCTTCCAAACCAACCAGCCTCCTTCCAAACCAACCAGCCTCCTTCCAAACCAACCACCTCCCAAACCAACCAGCCCCCCAACCAACCAGCCCCCCAACCAACCACCCTCCAAACTAACCACCCTCCAAAACAACCAGCCCCAGCCTCCTTTATGAGCTTCAGCAGGTTCTCCAACCCCCCAGTGGGGATATTCTGGGTGTGAACCACACCCCTTTCATTCCAGCCCCTCAATCCCCACACCCCTCCCGTGCCTGCAGAGGTGAGGACTTGGTGATGCCCCTGCCACCATTTGCCATTAGAGGGCAATGAAGAACCTTGGAAGATGTTCCCAACCTCTCCCCTTGGCATCCCTGTCCCTCTGGAACACCTCATGGCACCCAGCTGGGGAGAGAGGCCTCGAGGACACCAAAAGAGGCCTCGAGGATCCCATTTCCTGGCTTTCCATACCAAGAAACAGCATCCTCTTCCCTGCCTGGATCCTTCTCAATGCCAACCCCACAGATGACCAGCCTTGACCCTCTCCAGGGTGGGCAACAGGTTTCCTGGCTTTGCTCTTCTCCTCCTCCTTGCCCCCTAAGCAGGGGTAGGGAGCAAGCTCTGAGGACACCAGTGCAATGCTGAGATGCTTCCAAGGTTTACAGACAAAGGAACACAAAATTCCACATGGGATGAGTCCTCCACAACCAGCCCTGCAACCCTTACAATGATTCACCAAGGAGCACATAATCCTACTCATGGCAAATTATTATGATTATTCTTATCATTATTATTATTACTAGCATCAGCAGCAGGAGACCTGTAGTTTCCCACTCTTGTTAATCCCACTTTTGCAAAAGTGAAAGTTCCTTTAGGGGGCCAAACTCTCTCTAATATTCTCAAGATATTCCACATGCAAACATCCAGGATCTGATTTTCAGACTACTTAGAAAATATCACTGCAGATCAATCTCTGGGTACTGTCTCCTTTCAAATATAAGCTGGAAACCAGCACAGGAGACAAAGAGTTATTTCCCTCAAGCTGTTCCATTCATTTACAAGCAAAACCAGGTGAAAATGGTGTAGAGGTTGAAACCAAGACAAAAAAAAAAAATACCAGTGAAAATCTGCCCCCACACCAAACTCAGCCACTGTGCACAAACCCTGCTCCTGGCAGTGCTTTTGGCCCCGGAATTCCAGGGACACACATCAATATTTCACACCCCATATGCTGCCTTTCCGTGCTTTTCCCAACACCTGCTCAGGATGATCTGATTTAGAGGGGCTGGGACTGACCCCAGAGAGCCCCTCTCTGCCCAGGAGTGTCCCCCTGGATGGCTGGACACGGGAAGGGTGGCACATGGTCACCTCCCCTCCTCCTCCTCCTCGCAGTGCTGGTTCCATCAGCCCTGAGCCGCTTCCCTGCCTCTCCAGGCGATGGGAAGCGGCCTCATCCCAACCCGGGGGTGGACTGGAGTTGTGCAAGGAGCTGTTGAGAGCCACAATTACTCCAGATTGCAGATTTCCTTCCCATCTGCTCAGCCCTCCCATCCCCGAGCTCGGCAGTGAATCAGCAGCAGCTGCACAGGGTGGATCAGCTCCGAGGTGGGAATTTGCACATCCAGGCTGGGATCAAACTGCTTCTGCCTGTCCTGCTGCCAACTCAGAGCAAGGGCAGCACACGGACTCCAGCATGGAGCTCACGCTTCCCTGAGCTCTGAAAACACCCAGGAAACAAATCACGGAAATACAGAATCCCAGAATTGTCTGGGTTGGAAGGGACTTAAACCTCATCCAGTGCCACCCCCTGCCATGGGCAGGGACACCTTCCACTAGCCCAGGTTGTTCCGAGCCCCGTCCAACCTGGCCTTGGACACTTCCAGGGATGCAGGGGAGTCTACAATCACTCACAGTAGTTCCTGCAATTTTTCAGTGTCTCACTAAACCAAAACTTTAAATAGGGCGAGCTTTACATTCTCTGCAGAGAA
>NW_016690285.1:1927270-1940958 GCF_001604755.1 Lepidothrix coronata | reverse complement strand
GATATTGGGAAGGAATTCCTGGCTGGGAGGATGGGGAGGCCCTGGCACAGGTTGGGCAGAGAAGCTGTGGCTGCCCCATCCCTGGAAGTGTCCAAGCTTGGATGGGGCTTGGAGCAACCTGGGCTAGTGGAAGGTGTCCCTGCCCATGGCAGGAGAGTGGGATGGGATTAAGGTCCCTTCCAACCCAAACCATCCTGGGATTCTACAATTTTTTCAGAGGCTCCACCACTGTATCAGATAAATAGGAAATGTCCCATACATGTATTTATCCAAATATTCCTGACCTCCCAGCATGACTCCTGCCAAACTCCCACCCTGGTATTCCTGTGTTTTATATTCCAATGAACCACCCTCCTTTTCCAGCCCTGGATCAATTATTTCCATCAGCCCTTCCTGCTGCACTTCCCGGCAGATCCCCATTTTGCTGCTGGCTCCCAAATGCACATCCCACCTTTTTCCCACTCCGTTTTCCCCAGCAATGCCACTTCTGTTTATGCACCGTGGCAGAGCCAACCTGTTAATTGTTGTGTGCCCTGCCAGGCCTGCCCAGCTCCCACACAGAGATGCCTCAGCATCTGTCGCTGCCTAATCCGAGGTTGTCTCCAGCCTCTGGAGGTGAACAGGAGTTCAGGCAGCATCACCAGCCTCCTGTGCCTCAAGGTGACAGCTACTGCTGGCAGGGACAATGCTTGGGATGTGGGGACCCAAATACTCTCTGGATTGAGAGAATTTGCTCACGACACAGGTCAGGACAGACCCGACTGAGAGGTGACTGCAGGGGCAAAATCAGCAGCACTGGGCACCCAGAGGACACACAGGGTGACTGTAACATCAGAGGGGCAAAAAGAAAGGAATTATTATGAGTAGTGACTGAAAGCAGAGCGTAAGGCCAAAGAAATGAGTGTTTCAGCTCCTCAACACTGGTCCTCTGGGAGGTCCCTTCTCAGCCCAGGGACGCTCCGAGGAAGCAGTTGGTGCTCTCAGTGAAAACAGCTCCCAAAATCCCCCCAGAGCCCCCTCACCTGGTCACAGATGAGCTCCCACTTCTTCTCGTTGTCGTACTGCCGCAGGAGCCGGGCCTTGTCGGGAGGCAGGTTCATGGAATTCTGTGGGGAGAGGGAAACACCCGTGAGGGACTGGCGGGCAGGGAAAGGCCGGAGCGAACCACGGCGGCAGGGCTGCGGTTGGGGAATTGGTTCCTGAGAGCTCCTGGTGATAGAATTACTCAGAAAAATCTCCTCTGGATGTTGGTTTTGGCCCCAAAAGCACCAGTGAATCACGGGGCACCCGGGGGCAGGGCTGGGTGCGGGGCCACGCGAGGTGAGAGACTGAGGACCCGTCCTGAGCTCCAGTTCCCTTTTTTTTTAGGAAAACGTTCTTCCCTGTGAGGGTGGGGAGGCCCTGGCACCCTGGCATAGGTTGCCCAGAGAAACTGTGGCTGCCCCATCCCTGGAAGTGTCCAAGGCCATGCTGGATGGAGACCCAAGCAACCTGGGCTAGTGAAAGGTGTCCCTGCCCATGGCAAGGGGTTGGAACAAGATGGGCTTTAAGGTTCCTCCCAACCCAAACCATCCGGGGATTCTATGACCAGCCACCTCCATCCAGCAGAAAGGACAGGAATTCCCTGAGCTGCCACAGCACAGGAGTCACCTCCCATCCCAGAAGGGTCCCTGGGGTGCTCCAGATGTCCTTCCCTTCCCCTGAGCACACTCCTGAGGGACACACAATCTCCCCTGCAGGCTGGGGGCTGCACAAGGCCACTTCTCTCCCAACCAGACCATGAAATGCCATTTCATTTTATTCCAACTCTTCAGGTTGTTAAACGTCACCACCTGGACCTTATCTGGGTACCAGAGATCCCAGGGGTGGGACTGCTGCTGCCCAACCCCCTGAGATAACAATCCCAGCCTGGGAAGGCCCAGAGTCAGGAGGAAGGGGAGAGGCAGCAATTAGGTGATGCCTATCGTTTGCTGGCTCCTTTGATGTCAGCACAGATCTCCTTCCACCCTTCCAGGGCCACTTCTCCAGGGAAGGGCGGCACAGGCTGGCCACTGGCTCCCAAGGCAGCTTTCCACACCTGTGCTCCTGGAGAACTGGGGAATGCAAACCAGGAATGCAAGCACCAGGGCTGGAGAGGATCCCTATCGGCCCAGCAGCACAGAGCAGGGGCAAGTGCTTGGGTGGAAAACCTGCTGAGCACCTCTTGGTCTTCAGCACCTCTCGGTCTCCACCACTTTTTGGGCTCCAGTTTAAATTCCCAGACTGGCCCCAGCTATGCCCAGTTAACCCCTGAGGAGCACAGTCCATCCAGGACTGCTCCCAGGGCATGAGGAAGAGCCAGCTGGTCCCTGTGTGTGTGGTGCAGCAGGAACCAATAAATCCATGGCTTGGCACCAAACCCTCCCTCCAGGATCACACCCCTTCCCAAGCTGTGCCATGGGCAGTCATACAGCTTTATCACAAGAGGATCCTCAGGACCATCCCAGATCCACACTCTGCTACACCCCTGAGCCCAGAGCTCCTCTGTTTCCTCACACAAACCCCATCCCAGGGAAGGGAAGAGGAGGGATGTGGACAGTCTGAGCTGCCACCAGTCCCACCAAGAGCAGCTGCCAGGGTCAGACACCCCAGGCTGCTCAATGGCACCTGGAAAATCAGGATTTCAATAAACCCCTGGCAGGACTGCAGGTGCCCAGGGATCCCTGTGCCAGGACGTGGTTTGTGTAGTGCTGACCACACTGCTGGGCACCACAACAGCCAGGAGAGCCCTGGGGGATGAGGGATTGCTGAGAGGGAACTGGCCATCCATGGTAAAGATTCCCAGCAGGGTCTGGGTCCGAGATTTTCCCTGCTCAAATCCCAGTGCTTGGGTCTGACACAGGACACTTCCCAGGGCTTTTCCATCTCAGCTGAGGGTCTCCCCACTCCCAGCCCAGCCCTGGGGGCAGCAGTGCTGCCCTGACCCAGCTCCCTCCCAGCTGCTGGTCCAGCTTTCCCTCTCCCTGGGTTTCCCGGCTGGAAAGCGGGAGGGCTCAGTGTGATCCAGGAGCACAGGTGGCATCTGTCTTCAACCTGGAGGAGGCTCAGCACAGGGGTCCCCCCCACCCCAGGGCATCCCCAGGAGCACTGCTGGGATGCAGCCACCACCTGCCACCACCACCAAGCACAGGAGCAGTGACACCATCCACAAGTTCCATGTGACAGCAAACTCCTATTTCTGGGAATACTGGGGACCCCAAGGGACCCCTCCAGTGCACTTGTACCTCCTGCTCCACTCAGAAGCACGGAGGGGGTGAGGACAGCGAGGGTCCCCAGCCCATTCTGCCACCTGCACATTGTGTTTTCTCCTCTGCCCTCCCTCCATCCCTCTGGAGCATCACCTGCTCCCAGGGATCTCCTCCACCAGCTCCCAGGGATCCCCCCACGCTTGCTGCTGTGATCCCTGCTCTTCCTAAAGCTTGCTCTCCATCAGATAACAAATACTCTTCCTTTTGCTCATCTGTGCTGTCATGTTGACAGTATTTACAGGCTCTGATGGTATCTGTGCCTGATTCTCCTCTCAGTCCCTCACCAGGCTCCTTATCAGTTCTACTTATCATTCAGTGCACTCCTCGGTATTTTTCCTGGGGGTTCTTCCCTCATTCCTCACCTCTGAGGATGCAAACATATTTCACAGCTACACTGGAGCTCAGCTGTAGGAAAAGCTTCCCTGTTTACCTGCAGTACCCCCCCTGTCAAGCTCTGATCTCCTTAGAGCTAATCAGCTTAGGCACCAGGCTGGCACTGGGACAAGAAACCTGCCTGGAAACCCCTGCACAACCCAGGCATGGCAAGAGTTCAGCAGGGCTGAGAGCCTGGAACAGGGCAAACAAGAGCCAGGCAGCAGGTCCCAGTGATCTCATCCCACAATGAATTCCATGTGAGCTCACTCTGCTCCAGGGACTCCTTCTCTCCACGTTGCTTTGCTGCACAAACCACCTCAGGTACCACTGGGGCTCAGGTCAGACCCCCCTGCCCTCTCCAGCAGGAAAAGTTCTTCCTGAATTATTTATGAACTGTTTGTGCACCTCGTGTGCAGCCAGGTTAGGTTCAAACCCCAGTGGGTGATTTGCACCTATCACTGCTCAGGGAGGGATTTAAAGCAGTTCTGACACCTGCCTGTGTTCAAGTCCCTGACCATGGCATGGACAGGACCCAGGTCACCCCAGAGTCCCTCCAGTCCCTCACTTCCTCTCTGCTGGAGGGAACTGGGAAGCAAACTGCCACCTTGGTTCCATGTCCAGCCTAACGCAGGTGTGGATCTATTAGAGAGCATCCAAAGGAGGCCACGAGGTGGGGAAGGGTCTGGGGAGGCCACGTGAGGAGCAGCTGAGGGCACTCGGCTTGTCCAGCTGGAGGAGCCTGAGGGGAGACTCATCGAGTCTGCAGCTTCCTCAGGAGGGGCAGTGGAGGGGCAGCTCCAATCTCTGCTCTCTAGGAGCAGGGACAGCACCCAGGGAATGGCTGGAGCTGTGCCAGGGCAGGGTCAGGTTGGATCTCAGCAAACGGTTCTTCCCCCAGAGGGTGGTTGGCACTGACCAGGCTCCCCAGGGCAGTGGGCACAGCCCCAAGGCTGCCAGAGCTCCAGGAGGGTTTGGACAAGGTGGGATTGTTGGGGTGTCTGTGCAGGGCCAGGAGTTGGACAGGATGGTCCTTGTGGGTCCCTTCCAGCTCAGGATATTCCATGACTCTCTGATTCTACATGATCCCTTCCCTCAAACCTGCACCACCACTGTTCTTCAGCTGGTCTTACTCTTAACAACCACTCCCTGCTGGAAAACTAGTTCCTAAGCCGTGATATTTTTACTTAAATGGGAAGCAATATATTTTCTTTCCATCTCTGCATGGCCCTGCACCAACAGGCTTCCTGAAATCCAAGTGTGCTGCTCCTCATTGCGTAACTCCGGCTGTTCCAGCAGGATCCATGGCAAGGAAGGCTCCTGGACTGGCCAGCTCAGCCTCACCAGCTCCAGCAGTTTGGACTCCAGTCATACCCAAGCAGATGACTCGGTGTCTGGGTTTCTTGTTCTCAGTGTTTCAGTGGAATGACTCACAAACGTCTCCCGGCCACTTCCAGCCCTCAGGACTGTGGCCTTCACACATCCCAGAGCTTCCAGTTAACTACAGGCCTGTGACCTGTGGTTTCTATTTCCATCTTTACCCAATTAGAGTTTTGAGGGCTTTTGAGAGTGGAAACAATCCCAACTGCTGGCAGAAGGGATGGCCCCACTCCCCCCTCTCCTGCCTGTGTCCCCCCGGGTCTCCTGTGTCACCACCAACACTTGCACAGCTGGAGACCCTTTGCCAGCAGAGCAGAATTCCATCAGCTCAGGAAGAGCTGAACCTTTATATTGGATACTCAGCTTCCATTAGGATTCCTTGCAAACCCACTTCTGCCAGTGGCAACAGCAGCTGAAGCTGCCCCACTGTGTTGCACCCACTGCTCTGCATCCCCATCCCCATCCTCATTCCCTCCTCATCCCCATCCTCATTCCCATCCCCTCCCTCATTCCCAGCTGGCCCTGGGAATGCTGGACCCACACACTGGTGTGGCTCACACCAAACACGATCCAGAGCAGAAATAACCATTTTTGGCCAAACTCTTTGCCCCCAGCCGAGCCCCCGTGCCCAGGTGAGCTCCGAGGCTCTGCTCTGCTCCTCCCTCCTGCAGCCTGAGGAAACCAGGCCCGCCTTCCCCACCACACTCCAAATTTCCACTACCTCACAGTGCTTCTAGGACTGAAGAGGGGGGAAGAAGCCAAAGAGCCAAGCTCTGGCACATCATCCTGCCTGGCTGTCTCCGAGGAACTCGGTGCTCCACTGCCTCCGAGTGCGGCTTCCGACCCCTCAGAAACACCCACAAACACCAGCCCAGGGCTCTGCACCCAGGGGAACTCCAGCCTGATCCTCCACAGCATCCTGCTGTCTGCAAGGGCTGCTTTCCAACCCCACTTCGGCTCCAAAAACACAGAACTCCTCTTTTCCCCCCCAAATTCCGAAGTTATTCATGTCTGCTGGGCCGTGCCAAATAATATAGGTGAGGTTTCCATTCCGTGTGCTCTGGGCTGGCAATAGAAAGCTAAAACTTCAATTAATCACGGCAGCAGATGGAAAACTGGGGGAAATACTAGCAGGGCTACAAAACATTAAATTGCTTAAGAGTTAAAAATAAAACCAAGAGCACATCAAGGAAATATATGTGTTTTTAACCTATGAAACAAAGCCCAGCTCTGTCCAAGCTGGCACCGTCTCTAATTCCAGCTTTTGGCACTAAAATCTAATTTTATGGACTGATCTGCAAGAAGTGGGCACCACCACTTCACCCCTGACCTCAAAAATGCCCCCTGGGGATTGTCATGATGTTCCCTTCCATGGAAAAGGGGCACTGGGAGCTGGTGGTGGCCACACTTGGTGGCCCCAGGCCTTGGGGGCAAAGTGCTCCTGCAGGCAGCATGGCCAAGGGAAAATGGGAAAACACCATCCCAGGGGATAAAGCACCCGAGTGGAAAGGGAAGGACCAGCACGTGCCTCCAGGTGGGACCTGCAGACCGGGTCATACTGGCACCAGCTCTGGTGGTGGGAAGACTGAGCTGGGCTTTTCCCAACTTCTTCCTCACTTTAATGACAATTAAAAGGCTCAATGTTTTGGAAAATGAGTGTAGCAGCAACCTGACTGAGTCAAAAGCCTGAGCATTGTTAATTAATAGCATCAGGCTGTTGCTCTGATTGATTGTATCGTCTTTAAGTCTACAACCCTTTTATTAATGAAACATGACATTAATGAGCTGGCAGTGAACATGACAGAATCCTTCTGATCCATTTGTTCCCAGGAACAGCCTTACTAAGAGCACATGAAGCCCTAAAATGTGAGATGTTTCCACCATCCCCCGGATGGTGATGGAAAAAGCCAGCCCTGCACAGCTCCAGGTGCTGGGAGGGCAGCAAAGGTGGCAAGGAAAGGTGAGTCAGTCACCACTGTCAGAGCTGCAGGAAGGGGAATTTAAAAGCCTTTCCAGCAAAGAGTTAAACTTCCCACTCCCATAAAGGCACTGTTAACCTTGAAAGAAATCAAGGTATCCCAAGGAAACCTTATCTGGAAGGACACACCCTTAGGAGGGTGAAGGTAATTCCCACTCCTCAGGGAAACAGAGGTGCTCACATTCCTAAAGCCTAATTCCCAGCTCGCTTTCTCCTCCCATCCTTCCTCTCACTGGGATTATTCCCTCCTTGCACCACCACCAGAGAGACAGAAAAACAAACCTGGGGCATTTCTGGCTTTGCAAAGATCAGGCTTTAATTCCTTTAAAACAATAGCCCTGGTCCTGGCAAATGAGATTCAGATTTACACAGGGACATCAAAGCTCTGCTCCTCATTCCAGGCTCCAAGGACCCGCTGTCCTCACCTGGAATTTCCCAACCTGAGCTCATTCCCCAGCTCAGCAGCTGAACTCCTCAATCCCTCCTTTCAGAACAGCTCTCCTGGCTTTATTTCCACCACCAAGAGCTGCAATCCCAATTTTTCCTGCATTAGGGACAGGGCTGTTTCAAGGCACTGCCTGAGCTATTTTTAACTTTCATTAATATCCAGTGAGTTCCTACAAAAGAGACCCAAAATTGGGTCATAAGTCAAATCCATACCTCCCACCTCCAGAACACTGGGACAGAGCAGCCCCTTCCCTGCCTGGAGTGAGCCCAAGAACCAAACCCCAGCTCCTGAGTGGATCCAGGTTTACTTCTTGGTCTTCCCAGAAAACAGGATCCAAAAGCAACCAAATTCCAAAAACTTTAAAAAGGGAATGAAAAGCAATATAAGACAGTTCAGATGTGCCCATGGACATTCACAAAGACAGTGACACTGTCACCCTTGGACATCAGAGATGCAATTTCTGGGTCTGTAAACGTTTCTTCCCATTCTCTACATTTAGTTGGTGTGAAAAGAATCCAGTTTGGAACGTCCCAAAGAGGAGGCAGAGGGTGCAGCAGCAACTCAGGGTTCTCTCCTCATCCTTCAAGGTTTGAGCAATGAGGACAACTCACCCCTACTCAACTTCATCCTCTGCTGGGACAACCAGGAGACAGGGGCTGTTTGGTGTTGACTTGGAGCCATGAAGTGTCACAAGTGAGACCTCCTCGCTCATCCCACTCAGCCCAGTTACTTCTAACCTGAGGCCTACTAAAGATCTACAACACCTAAAGCCTTTTACCAGCAGTGAGGTGTGGATGTGGCACTTGGGGACATGGGTCAGTGGTGGCCTTGGCAGTGCTGGGGAATGGTTGGATTTGATGATCCTGGAGGGCTTTCCCAACCTGAATGATTCCATAATTCTTCATCCCAGGTGAAACACACGCCCACCACATCACCCAAGGCAGGTGGTAGGTGGCAATCGGGTCTGTTTAGCCTGGGGTAAAATCCACAGAATCACAGGGTTGGAAGAGACCTTCAAATCATCCAGTCCCACCATCACCCAGCTCCACCAGAATCACCCCTAAACCACATCCCCACGGGCCACATCCAGATGCCTCCAGAGACAGCGACCCCACACTTCCCTGGGCAGCTCACTCCAAGGCCTGACTGCTCTTTCAGGGAAAAAAAGAATTTAATCTCTAATCTGAACCTCTCCTGGTGCAACTTGAGGCCATTTCCTCTCGTCCTTTCCCTTGAGACATAGCAAACAGCCTGACCCCCCCCTCACTCCACCTCCTCTCAGGGAGTTGGACAGAGCACTGAGGTTCCCCCTGATCCTCCTCTTGTCCAGACAAAAATTCCATAAGAAAACACAACATTCCATAAGAACCTGGCCCCAAACTCACCTCACTTGCCACTGCTGGAGAAGGTCCCTCACCCTGCCCTAACTCTGACCCTTCCTGCAAGGGAGACACAGAAAAAAACCCTCTTTGTAGCTCCAGCAGCTGCCTACAAAAACAACCTCCGATATTTCTGCACAGCATTAAAATTGAATTCCAGGACCTGGCCCATAAAACAGCCCTTAATATGCTCCTCCAATATTAAAATGTAACTTTTTGCAATTTTCTATGCTACTTAACTGCTCGGTCCTGCCACGGTGTGTTTATTTAGGGAAGCCAGAGGCGACTGAAGCGATCCCAAAGTTCGTTGACTTTCTGAGGAATCCAAGCTAGGCTAAAATTAAATGTACTTATTGTTCTAATCCTCCTTCTTCTCCTCTGTTTTTTTTTTTTTTTTTTTTTATTAAACTGGTCTTTGATCTAAAAATACCAACGCTCCGGCTGCACAAGGCCCTTCTCCTCCTGAACACGCCCCAGATCCGCAGGGAAGAGCAGGAGAAGCCTCTTCAGTGTGGTGGGACCTGCTGAGGGTGCAGTGTCTCCACTCAGGAGGCACATCACGGTCCAGGGCTGTGGTGGGGACACTCATGTGGAGCTTATCCTTGGGAAGAACCAGGCAAATGAACCCCAGATCCACGATTCCCCACGTACACCTCGGTGGGGTGGAACATCCAGGAACATCCACTTGGCACCCTGAAGGGGAAAGCTGGGATGCAGGAAACTGCTGTGAGAACCTGCAGTTCCCCAGCTAAGGAAGGACTAAACCATCCAGAAATCCAGTGGCAGGGAAGGGTAAACACCTCCTGGGGGGTCAGCACCTCCTGGGTGTTTACAGACAACTGGCCCTGGTTGTCTGTTCTCCATCCCGAATCCTGATGGAGCACGGCCTGGAGATGCTGCCAGGGAGACAACCAAGGGGTTCTTGCCCCACATGGCCACAGTGGACGATGTCCACGTGCAAGGCTGACACTCAGGTGCCCACGTTTTTCCCGCCAGTGTGGTTCTCCACAGCTTCTCCGAGCCTCTCCAGCCTGGTCGCACTCGGAGCTCTTCCCACGTGCCGCTCCCTTTGATCAGCACCCACATTTGCATATTTGTAATAAATTAGCATTTCACTTCAAAGCCCTTCACGGAGGTTAATCCCCACTCCAGAAACACGAGCACAGAAACACGAGTACAGATGAAAGCACCATGAAAGCACCGACACGGAGACGTTTAAGGCTGCACACGGAGCTGGTGGAATCTCGGTGTTCCCCTCGTGCTGCCATGGGCTCATTCCTCAAGTCCCGGGTTAGTGATGGGACAGACTGGATATTAGGGACAATTTCTTCATGGAAAGGGTGGTCAGGCATTGAAAGGGCTGCCCGGGGCACTGGAGTCACCATCCCTGGAGGGATTTCAAAGCCGTGTGGATGTGGCACTTGGGGACATGGTCAGTGGTGGCCTTGGCAGTGCCGGGGGAAAAGTTGGACTTGGTGATCTCAGAGGGCTTTTCCAACCTTAAGGACTCTCTGATTCTACGATTTTAAAACCCTTTCACCTCACACAGTGAGTGGGGCCTCACTGGGACAGCCAAGACAACTCCATCTGGGAAACCTCTGGAAGGTTTTGGGGACCAAGGGCTGCTGAGACCACGGAGCTGTTTGTTCCTTTCAAAAATACAGACTCAGCCTAATGGCTTCACGTTTTGGACAAGCTGAAACCTCATTAATTCACCACTGAAAAATAGCTGCATGCTACAAAAGCTTCAAAGCCCAGCTCAGCCCTGACTCACCCAGCTGGAATATTGCTCCGGGCAGGGCCCGGGGCTTTATTCAATCACTCAAAGGCACTGGCTGTTGATAAGGCCAACCACAAAATACAAAATTAAAGCCCTTTTAGTGAAATGTCTGAGCAAGTGGCTTCCAAAGAACCAGAACGTATATTCCAAAGGCTGTGCAGAGGTTGTGGTCAATCCCTGTGATTCCAGGGTGAGAAGGGTCCTCACTCCAGGGCATCCCACCACAGCACTGCATGTGCCGGGTGCTGCAGGGCAGAGAAAGGGTGGAAGACACACAGAAAAAGGGTTCCAGCAGTTTTTCCATCTTTTCCACCCCTGTGCTGGCTCGCAGCACTACAGACAGAGGGGTGAAGTCTAAGCATCCCTACAATTATCCCAAACATGCCGATGGGTTTTGGTTTCTCGAACTTTTACCCAGATCTTATAAAAAAAACCCCTTTGCTGTGACTCAGAGGATCCCATCCCTTCATGACGTTCCCTACAAACCCTCTGGAAACAGGAGCATATGTTACCTGTGTAACTGCACTGCTGCTCATCAATCATCTGCTGGGAAGGAAAATTCAAATTAAGGGCGGCAGCTCCGAGCAGCAGCTGCCAAACCCCATCTGCCAGCTGGGCACTGCAGAATCCCTGGATCCAAGAGCTGCACAGGACTGCTCAAAGGCCATGGTCCTTCCACAGCTACAAACCTCAGCTGGGAAGTAAAGCAGGGCTGGGGACCAGAGGAGAGGCAGCCCCAAGAGAGCTGGACAAGGGACGGAGGGACAGGACACAGGGAATGGCTTCCCACTGCCAGAGGGCAGGGAGAGATAGGATATTGGGAAGGAATTCCTGGCTGGGAGGGTGGGGAGGCCCTGGCACAGGCTGCCCAGAGAAGCTGTGGCTGCCCCTGGATCCCTGGAAGTGTCCAAGGCCAGGCTGGACAGGGCTTGGAGCAACCTGGGCTAGTGGAAGGTGTCCCTGCCCATGGCAGGGGGTGGGATGAGATGGGCTTTAAGGTCCCCTCCAACCCAAACCATTTTGGGATTCTACGATTTACATAATATTCCTGAGGATGACAGGAGGAATTTGCAGAGGGTGGGTGGAACACAACCCCTCCAGCATCCCCTCACATGGAGGACTCCTCACTTCCCCACAGCCCAAAGCAATGAGCTGGTCACACAGTCTGCAAAGAAAACTGTTGAGGAAAAGCTGGATAAAGCTCTCATCCAAACAGCAGTTAAACTTCACCTCACTGCCACTTTAAACATCATAAATTGTCCTACATGCGCTTCTGTCATAGAAATAATTCTTTTCCCTACAAAAATCACAGACTTATAGAATCCCAGAATGGTTTGGGGTGGAAGGGACCTTAAAGCTCATCTCACTCCACCCCCTGCCATGGGCAGGGACACCTTCCACTACCCACACATATGGATAAAAAGACATAGAATTTGTTCAGAGTGAGTTTCTTTTGCAAATGCAAAGTCTTTGAACTAAAGCACCCACAAAAAAACCCACACACAGCAAAATCCAACCACCATCAGCACACAGGCGTGGGCATGAAACCCCCCACAACCCAGAATAAAACCCACAAATGACACATTTAAAATAGACACAAATAAAAACTAAGAGCAAATCAACCCCACAGGGGCACCAGGGTCTGGTCCCAGGACAGAGGAAACGGGGCTGGATGGGAGCTTCCCTGAGGGATGTCAGGCTGGAAACAAAATCTCCATTGGAATAATATTAAGGGTTGAATAAACCAAGAAAAATAAATGAAGTCAGGGATAAAAAGCCTGGCCCGGGGCCCAGGCCCAGGTTTTCTGTCTCCAATGGTTGTCAGCAGAGCCCTCCTCGCAGACAAAACTCCTCTGCTTCGAAGGCAGGCAGGAATCACCATCAGATGCTCAAGTTGGAGCCTTCAGAGCCTACTTTTAATTTTCCCTGAGCTCTCCTCCCTGCCCAGCACCTCCCAGTAACTCCAGGTCTCTGCACCAGGTAAGTCCCAAGCACTTCTTAAGAAATGCAAATTATTCACATCCCTCTTTTCTGCACTCAAGTACCTGAGGAAGAGGGGAAGGAATTTACTTGGCAGTTTATGACACCTAAAAATGCAAACACGAGGAAAGGCTCTCCTACACCAAGCTCCCATCCCAAGGGAATCTTTAAAGGCAAGTTACAAACTGGGAAACATTTACAGGTCTCACTGCTGCAGGCACCACTCCAGCCCAGCAGAAGAGCTGCAGGGGAGCCAAAATAAACCCCAAACCTGCGATTTTCCAGCCATAATCAGAAATAATTCCCACAGCGGGGCTGCTGTGTCCTGCACTCCGCTGTGACTGTCCCCAAGGCATTAGAGTGGACAAGTGACATCAGAGGTGATACTGGGTCGACTCAATAAATGTGTGACACACGAGCACATGTGCATCACATAAATAACGTTAAATGGCTAAAATGAGGCGCCTTCAGCCCCGATTTTTGCTGGTTTGGGCACATTTTCATGTCACCTCCTTGAAGGATTATTCTTTTCGTTGCCTTTGAGCGTTCAAGGCTCCACGTCTTAGCCAAGAATGAGGCATCAGGATTCCAGGGAACACATGTGGCCGCTGAGCAAACACCTCTGTCTTTGTTCCTTTCCTAGAAATCCTGCCCTTGACGGCACCAGCTGCCCTTGCCGTGTCCTAATTCCAAAGGTGTCCTAATTCCGAAGGCATCCACGCGTCTCGCCCGGCCCAGCTCCCTCCTCCTCATCCTCCTCCTCATCCTCCCTGCTCCACAGGCACATTTCACAGCACTGCAGGTGTCAGACCCAGGAACATCCACCCCGGTGTTTATGGAGCCAGACGACTCGGCATGAAATATAAATGAGGAGCTGCGGGAAGAGGGGAAATCACAGCAAGGATGGGGAAGGGCCTGGAGGGGAAACTGTCTGAGGAGCAGCTGAGGGCACTTGGAGTGTTCAGCTGGAGAAGGGGAGACTGAGTGGAGACCTCAGTGCAGTTCCAACTCCCTCAGGAATGGTAGAGGAGGGGCAGGGACTGAGCTCTGCTCTGGGGGGACCAGGGACAGCACCCAGGGAATG
>NW_016690285.1:1911381-1926418 GCF_001604755.1 Lepidothrix coronata | reverse complement strand
CCAGAGCTCCAGGAGGGTTTGGCTGATCCTCTGGGGCACAGGGTGGGACTCTTGGGGCTGTCCTGTGCAGGGCTGAGGGTTGGAATGGATAGTCCTTGTGGGTCCCTTCCAGCTCAGGATATTCCACAATTCTAAGATGCTACAAAGCCACCAGCTGCTCCTTGGTTAAGTACATGAATTATAACAAATGAAAACATCTCTCCCTCATCCACGTGGGTTTTAACTCTGCAGTCTCAATATAAGCAGCATTGTCACCCAGTCACCCAGTGTGGGCACAGCTGACCCTCCCTCATCAAAGTGATGCTTTCATTGTTCTCCTCCCCAAAATCTGGGCTCAAGGACCCACAGCCTGGCCCACTGAGCTGGCTGGGAGGTACCAAGAGGGTCACAGCTTTATGGACGCCCCGCTGAGCTCCAGGCGTGGGACAAACCTCCTCAGAAAACACACCTGGCTTATTCTTTAAGCACTTTGACTGCAGCCGTCCCAAATCCAGTCCTGAAGGTAGGTGCTAGACCAATAAATGTTTGATCTCCCTCATAAAGGCTCCCACCACGTTAGTTTTTCCAAATCAAGCCCTGGCGGCGCTCGCCGGGCTCCCATTTACGAGTAGCACTTGGAGTTTCCAGCACACCCCAGTCACACTCCACCACCCTCAGATCTCCCTGCAAGGCTCTGAGTCACTGCTAATAAATGACATTTATGACACCACAGCACCTCACAGGATCCCAGAGTCACTGAGGGTGGAAAAGCCCTCCCAGCCCATGGATCCCCCCTGTGCCCGATGCCCACCTTGTCCCCCAGCCCAGAGCACTGAGTGCCACAGCCAGGGGTCCTTGGACACCTCCAGGGATGGGCACTCCAAACCTCACCTGACCATACCTGACCTAACACCAGGCTCAGACACACACTGAACAAAGTGTTGGGAGTGCAGAGACTCGAGCACTGAAGTTCAGTTGAGTTTCTGGTTTAACTGAACTCGTGTAAAATGGGTCTGTTGGAAAACGATGAGGCAAGTCCTGATGCTGTTTTTAAAGTCTGTAAAAAGATGAATCCCAAGTTTCTGGACACTTAACGTGTGTATCAAACATTCAGATGCTCAGAAATAGAAGGGAAAGGAAAAGGAAGAGGAAGGGGAAGGCAGAACCTTCCAATGGAAGGTGTCCCTGCCCATGGCAGGAGGTGGAACAAGATGAACTTTAAGGTCCTTTCCAATCCAAACCCTTCTGGGATTCAGTCTATGACTCCATGAAATACAGGTTTCATTCTTTACACACAGTGTACACAGAGCTAGAAGTGCTCTGAGTATTAAATCAGGGTTTCACTCTGCACACAAATTAAACCCAGGGCGCTGCAACGGGTTTAAACATTTCTGACTTTGTTTTCCTGTTCTCACTGCAGGACAGTTCTCATCTGAGTCCTGCCAGGACATGAGGAGAAAACTCATTCCCTAAAGGCCTGTTCCACCCTGCCAGCCAGCAGATTCCTCTCTAGCTCCAGTCATCCCGGGGTCATCCTTATTCCTGAATCCCACGGGATTTCTCACCTGATGATAACACACGCACTACAATCCCCTTTGTTTATCCTTAAACACATTTCTAATTGAACCTTTTCATCTCAGAGACACTTCACCTGCTCACCCTCCAAGACATCCACCCCATGACTTTCCCGGTGCACGAAGCCTGGGAACACACAAAACTTGTATTTCATCAAAACTCCCTTTGAAGAATGTTTATAAACTGCAGAGCAGCTGGAACAGGGGTGGAGAATTGCACTGCAACACCACACACTCCCAGCTCCTGCCTGGAGCACTCCTGGAGCTGGCAAGGGCAGGACTCAACTGCCTCAATCAGGAAATTGGAGAATCACTGAGGTTGGAAAAGACCTCCAAGATCATCGAGTCCAACCTGTGACCGATCCCCACCCTGTCACCCAGCCCAGAGCACAGAAATGGGAACATTATTCCACACACCCGCTCTTCCTCAGCTCCTTTAAGGCAGAACTGTCCTAATTCCTGACTATAACCTACCTCTAAATTAATTAGAGAGGATAGTTACAGAGGAGGAATTCAATTATGTTTCTGTTTTTCACTGAGTACCCAAGGACCTTGACAAAAATAAACTGCTGCCCATTTAAGTAAAAATATCCCAGTTTAGGAAGTAGTTTTCCAGCAGGGAGTGGTTGCTGAGAGTAAGATCAGCTGAAGAACAGCATTAGTCCAGGTTCCAGGGAAGTTATGATGTAGAATCATGGAATGTCCTGAGTTGGGAGGGACCCACAAGGATCATGGATCCAACTCCTGGCCCTGCACAGACACCCCACCAATCCCACGTGCAGATCCCAGGCAGAGGGAGCCGGGCTGGCTGTCAGCACAACCAGGAACTGGAGAGACTGGGGCTTAGAGAGCTGAAAATTATTTATAAGGAGACTTTTCTGGTAATATTTGAGCCCCTGTCACACCCTGAGTAGCTCCTTCAGCTGGAGGCAGGTGAATGAACAACTCCAGGCACTTATTTATCCCTCTACCCCCTCCTGCACACCCCACGTGGCACCTGCACGGGCAGAAGCACCCATGAGTGCAACTCCGGGTTTTCCATGGCCGGGGCACTTGGGCTGCACTGCAGTGAGAGTTGAAGATATCCCTGTCCAAAGGAGCCCTGCCTCTCCTCGGCTTCCCACGCCGGGAGCTCGGGAATGGGATGGGAATTAGGTTAAAGAGCTCGTGGGCTCCCGCTGAAGCCGAGCATGGCCTGGAATGACAACGAGCCCGTGCAGGAGCCAAAGCTCTCCAGTGGCACATGACTGGGATGACCAGCAGAATTAATTCCACACTGGCACCGGGACCAGCAGCAACCAGCCCCCCCAGCCTGGACACGGGCACAGGCTGGAATACCTCAAATTCCATCTTAAACGGTACAAAAAAACCCCTTTTATATGCTAAGTATGATCCAGGTCTGGCACAGGCTGCCCAGAGAGAATGTGCAGCCACATCCCTGGAGGCCAAATGGGATCCAGCCCTGAGCAACCTGCTGGGAGCACCTCAGCCCATCACTGACTCTGGGATAACTCAGCTTCTCACAGGAGAAGCAGCAGCAGCCCCACAGCAAAGTACACTCTCCCTGACAGACCTTTAACTTTAGCTGGAGTTGGCAAAGAAAAGCAGATTCTTCCCAGCAATGGTACATCCTTATCCCGCTCACACCTCATTATCCTGATCTGCAAGAACTCCAAGATGTTATCGGCCACGTCCCCACCACACACTTCCGTGGCCGACGGTGTCTCGGGGAAGAAGTGCCAAAACCCAGCCAAATTCACAAGCAGGAGTTCAGACACAGTTGCTTTCTGTGGTGTATCGGGAAGCAGTGGGATCAGCTCCCTTTCCAAGCCTCGGCACAGGTCCCAGTGCCAACAAAAACTCCCGGCCCACGACGGAGACGCTCCCTGCCTGGGAGCCGTGTGTTCCCGGAGCTGCTGTTCCTTCAGGATCATGTCTCAGCTCCAGGGCTTCAACACAAGGCCAGCCCATGCATTCTGCAGCTCTGAGAACCAAGGGAGGGTGTCTGGAAGCCTTGTTGGAAGCATTCCTACGAGACCCAAATTTTGGGCCCCTTGCAACGCGACATGGTGCACACCTGGAAAACTTTGGGAATTCTCTTCCCTGTGCTTCCCTGCTCCCAGCTTCCCCTACACTCACGTGCCTTTCCATTCTTTGGGAACCTCTGAGGGGTGGCCAGCACGACCTGAGGGTTCATTTTTGCAGCCCAAAGTCAGGGGACATAAAGGGAGCCCCAACCAATGGCAGAGCTGTGGATCCGACTGGCACCACCAGCTGCCGCCAACTGGGAGCAGCAACACTGAATTCCCACAGGACCGGGGGAGTGATGGCACGGACAGGGGAGCAGCTGCCTCCAGAAGGAATGCAAATGCACTCATGGATGGCAATGGATCTCCTGGATGGTGTTTCACCATGACAGCCCATGGAGGGGGTGGCACCACCAGCCCCCGCCAGGTCCCAGCTGGCGAGGTGCCACCAGCACCCCCATTCCCGGTTGGAATCAGCCAGCCCCAGCCTTTCAGAAGGCTGCAGGCTGCCTCTGGGAGCATCTTCTCCACCCTGACAGGCACCAGAGATTACAGGGAGACTGTAAATCCCAGAATTACCAAGGTTGCAACCAATTGCTCCTAATGACGCCCCTCGGAACATATGCTCGGCCTTCTGTCGGCACACACCGAGTGGGCTCTGGGAGCAGGCGGAGCAGAACAGCCCCGGCACAGCCCCCCAAACGGGATTTCACACTCCCAGTGTGGAATGCTGCCTTTGATCAGCAGCACTGGGGGTGACAGCACCATCCCACAGCACCCCCGGGGCACCCACACGGCTCCACATGGATCCAAATGGCCACGGGGAGACCGGGGGAGAGTTTGAAGAACTCACCTCCTCGAAATTAGGCTCTTGAATTGAGGTTTCAGTGGCCTAAACACTCAGAGGGTGACAGGGTTGGCAACGTGGTTGTCTTACCACGCTGATTTGTGACTGTCCTGCTCACTGCAGGTCTCTGAGGCTGAGGCCCAAACACCTGAGGTGAGACAGAGCCCATCCTGATGTTTAATCGACCGAGGATTCAAAAATAACAACAGTGGGGGATGAAGCTGAGGCCAAAATTCTGGGGGAAACGGCTACAAAAGCATTGGAAGGGGCTGCCCAGGGAGGTTTGGAGTCCCCAGCCCTGGAGGTGCCCACTGGCCGTGGCACTCAGTGCTCTGGGCTGGGGGACAAGGTGGGCATCAGGCACGGGATGAAAACATGGGGGGGAATCTGGGACCCCCAGAGCAGGGAGAACACCCTCAGTGGGAGCAGCAGCACAGCCCTGGCAGCTCCAACCATCCCAGCCAGCCCTGGCTCTGCTCCTGGGAACAGCACACACGGAGCCACACTGAGCACAGCACAGCTAATTAGTCCTCCTTTTCTGCCCGGCTAATGAGCCCCCGGTGCTGCCACCGTGATGTCTGTATTTCAGGAGGGCTGGAAAGGACATTTTCCCAGCCTGAGTTGCTGGGAAAGACTGGGATAAGTTAGGGTGGACAGGTCCTTACACCTCCCCAGGTCTGGGGGGAGAAGCAAACCCCTCTCTGTGTTTCAGGGGGTGACAGCAGCAAAGAGCTCTCAAACCTGCTGCTCCTACACCCACAGAGCATCCTTTAACCCCAGCAGGGAAAATCCCGAATTAGGGACATTGTTTCCTCTGGATACCCAATCAAGAGGGTTTTCCTGCAAACAAAGGTGCCCCCACTGAGCTGGCATACGGGGAGGGCAGTTGGGGCTATTGGGGAGAAAATCTGTCAAACCAAACCTCACATAAAGCACCAATTTCCTAATACTTCTTAACACAACTTCCTAACACATCTTCCCATTTCCTTGGGGCAGTGAGGTCTCTCCCCACTTTAAAAGGCCAGTGGCTCCATCCTTTTGCATAATCCAATTAATTTCCGTGTTTTTCTGATTGTGTTTTAGCCTTTTAAGCACTGTAAGATAAAGGTACACCTGTAATCCCTGTTAAATGTCCGTGTTTCAGACCAACCCACGGGACACGGGGCAGCCCCAAAACACCTTTAGCTCAAATGTCACCTAAACAAATGCTAGAGAAGCAGGAACCCAGGAGGGACAGCTGACAGGAAAGGTTTCCACAGGCTTTCTTTGAACTTTCCTGGAGAATTATGTGGCATCAAAACCGACTTGGCACCAACAACAATTGTCGAATTAGGCCAGGACCCGGACACGGCCTTTTCCTGTACTTTCAGCAGCTATTTGGGGAATCTGAGCTGACACACTGGATTTAAACAGCAGTTTGGTTTGTGTTTCTAAGGCAAAAGGTTGATTTGATGGACAAGGATTTATGTCAGGAACTCCTCAAAGGCTGAGGTGAGAACAAATCCTTAAATTTGAGCAAAACAGTGGAAAATGATTTGCACACAACAGTAAAAATATCTATTGACAGGTAAGTTTGGTGGGGTGGAGGAATTTGCTGATGAGGATGTGGGTGGACCAAGGAAAGGGGGCACAGGGCAGCAGCTCAAATCACCATAAAATCATGGAATCACAGAATCATTTAAGTTGGAAAAGACCTCCAAGGTCACCAAGTCCAACCATTCCCACAGCACTGCCAAGCCCAGCGGCACAGCACATTATGCCAAGGCATGGTCAGAACTCTGCCTTTCAAACCTACCCAGAATTGAGGGAATTCAACCCAAAACCTCATGATCAAGGTCACCTGAACACCAGGGAAGCTCAGCTGCACCTTCAAATGCAGTGGCCATGGGATGCACACAAATCCACAGGAGCTGTCGGCCCACAGCAGATCCAGAGAGGAACAAGGAGAGTGGCTGGGACTGTTCCAGCTGGGAAATGGGTCACTGAGACAGGACTTAGTTCATAATTAAAACCCCTGCATTAATCATGGGAAGGGTAGAAACCACCAGGAGTAGCTGCAGGAGGCCCTGCCCGATGTCCACCAGCACCCAGAGGTCCTGTCCCAACACCCTCCGGCACCGGGGCAGGAAAGGGGATGCCAGCAGCACACAGAAGGCAGGCAGGAGCCCTGGCCCACAGGGAATGTTTATACCTCCCAGTCATTAGTCAGGAGTTTGGCTCAAGCCTTGAAACAGGATTTACAGCCCCTGAAAGAAATGCCGGCTCTCGGGAGCAGCGGGAGCCGGAGCGCGGGCCCGGCGCTCCCCCCGCCCAGGAATTCTCTGCCGTGCCATGCCAACCTGTGAATGGGGCTGGCCTTCAGGGGAAGCAAGGAAATTTTCCACGGGGAAAAGACACAATCCTGCACGTGCTAAGAGCTTAGCAGGCACCCAGGCCGATCCATATGGCAGCTCCGTAAGGGAATGTGACCGGAGTGTTGTGACCGGAGCGTTGTCCCTGCGCTCCCACCCTCGTTTTGTAGGTTTAATATCTTGGCTTTGCCTGTAAAATTAGAATATAATCAAAACACAGCGTGTGGGGACTAAATAACTGTTTGCTTTTTTTCTTTAAGGCAGCAAAACAATTAAAATAAATCTAATATTTAGAGAAAAATGTTGGGTTTTTGCTCCTGGATGCCCAACTTTCCACCGCTGGCAGGTGCTGGGGAGCAGGGATTGAAGGATGTTTGCAGTCCAAACATGCCAAAATCCCTCGCTGCCTCCTCACCTGCCTCTCAGCTTCCCCAGCTTCCTCCCCAGCTCACACTTTGGGAAGGAAAACAAGCATCCCTCCTGGGAAAGGGCCAGGGAACGCTCTCTGCTCCGGGCTAACAGACCGGGAGGTTTCACTGCACGGATGACTGTGGCCAAGATGTTATTTTTATAACTATTTCCAAAGCTTAATTACAATGAAAATATTCCAAACATTATTTTTTTTTTCCTTGTAGAAAGTGGCCACTGAAACCTGTTGCTAAAGATTCCCTTGGAGGGGTTGGAACCCAACCGACCGGAGCGCGAGGAAATGCAAACGCTCGGTAAACAAGGGAAAGGCAAAGATCGGCCTCTGGAACAGCTCCTGTGTCCAAACACAGACAGGAAAACAAGCACAGATGAAAGGGAAAATCAGGTCAAAGAACAAGGAGTGGTGAAACTGCCCCGTGTGGGTTCAGGGCAGGCGGGTGGATGGAGCCCTTTGCCAGGCAGATGGGAATGGCCTCATCCCAGATGGACGCACGGCTCCGACGGGCCATCACAGAGCAGGAGGCCACAACAACGTGACAGCAGGGCTGGAGCGTGGCCAGGGAAGGGAACAGAGCTGGGGAAGGGGCTGGAGCAGCAGGAGGGGCTGAGGGAGCTGGGGGGGCTCAGCCTGGAGAAAAGGAGGCTCAGGGGGGACCTTCTGGCTCTGCAACTCCCTGACAGGAGGGGGGAGCCGGGGGGGGGTCGGGCTCTGCTCCCAGGGAACAAGGGACAGGAGGAGAGGGAACGGCCTCAGGCTGTGCCAGGGGAGGCTCAGGTTGGATACTGGGGAAAATTCCTTCCTGGAAAGGGTTGTCCAGCCCTGGCATAGCTGCCCAGAGCACTGGAGTCCCCACCCCTGGAAGGATTTAAAACCCCTGTGGATGTGGCACTTGGGGACAGGGGTCAGTGGTGGCCTGGGAAGTGCTGGGGTACAGCTGGACTTGATGGTCTCAGAGGGCTTTTCCAACCCAGTCAATCCTATGGTTCCATGACACCAAGTCCCCTGGACAAGAACAGCCCCATCCTCTGCAAACAAATGGTACCTCCCCTTCTTCACTCAAAGAACTGTTTTCAAGCCTTTTGCTCATTCCAGCTAATCCTGGATGTCCTTGGGCCAGGCCAAGAAGGAGTTCCTGGCTATCCCTGTGCCCAAAATGCCCAGTAGCCAGGCTGGTAGGAAAAGGGAACACAAACAACTGGAGGTAAAGTTTTAGATTCCACAGCCAGTTTTCCCCATTAATTGCAATTTATGTCATTAAAAAGGGCATTTTACTGCTCAGCCACACAATTAATACCAGCTAAAATTCTGGGCTGTTGGTTTAACATGAGACCAAAAGAGAGCATTATAAAGCCAGTGTGAAACCCTCCAACACCACATCCATCTTCACTCCTCTCTGCAGGAGCAAAAGCAGGACCTGCTGGGTAATGCCCATCCTAACGCCGTGCCAAAAAAACCACAACCAGCAGCTCCATTAGAGCACCCTGGGACCAGCAAAGATGATCAATTCCCACGTCACCACACTCAAAACATCATCCTTAATGCTTCTTCCAGGCAGAGATACCCACTCCCAGGACAGCAGGGAGCTAATGGTCAATGGTCTGCAGCGCTCTCCCGAGCAGGGGAACCCCAGATTCCTGATGGCATCCTAAATGTGATCCTGATGGCATCCTAAATGTGATTCTGATGGCATCCTAAATATGATCAGAGATGTGGCTAATGCTCTTTTGCACTCAAAATTCCTTCTGCTAGAGCTGCAGCACAGCAAAGGATGCTCGGAAAGAACAGCTCCCAGCATTCCAAGCTCTCAGTCTGAGAGCTGTGCTTGGAGCTGAAGGACACCCACATGCAAAAGGAGAACCTGTGTTGCCTAAAATGACAAAGAAATACCAGAAGACACACAAAAGGTCACACTGGACAACAAAAATGACCATCTGTGAAAGAGGAGAACAAGCCAATACTGTTCTTTAATCACAGAATTCCAGAATCCCAGACTGGTTTGGGTCGGAAGGGACTCAGAGCCCACCTCGTTCCATCCCTGCCATGGGTAGGGACACCTTCCACTATCCCAGGTTGCTCCAAGCCCCATCCAACCTGGCCTTGGACACTGTATTTCTTGCATCTCCCTCTGTGCCTCTGTCTGGGAGGGGGCTGTGAAAACACCTCTCCTGGTGCTTCATTAACAAATCTTCCACAAGTGCTCCGAGTCTCCGGGTTAAACTCGATCCTTACCATTCACACCAGAAAAGAAGCGATCGGATCAGCTCTGGAAACACATTCCAGGGAACACTGCTTCAGAGCCCTGCTCAGTTTAACTGGAAAGCAGGAATTGGGCCCTCCCTCAGCCCTCAAAGCCACAGCCCTGCACCCCGACAGGGTGGTGATTACTCAGCTTGTGCAAGAGTTCAGCACCACCCCGAGAAACACAGGCCTTTGTCCAAAAGCATTTGTCAGAAGAAAAACAGAACCACCCAAAATTGAACATCACTCAAGCACTTAAAAAAGGAGAAAGGGCTGCAAGGAGCAGACAGGGATGGACAGTGTCAGCCACAGCAGCCGGAGGGGGGTTGGGGTGGAAGGGACCTTAAAGGTCACCTCGTGGAGATGCTCACAAACTGTGGAATGAAAGAGGCAGGAGAGGGATTTATGGAGTGTTTTCTACAGGTTGGCAATATTAATATCAGTGAGACACAGTTTCCCACCAGGCAGGGGCTGAGGTGACAGTGGGAGCTGTGTTACCCACCAAAACATTCCAGGGAAAAACCCCTTCATGCTAAAAATCCCCCGACACAAACCGACCGCTCCAAACCACTCCAAAAGCAGGATCAGGAGCACTTAAGTCCTTAAGACTAAAGACCACTGGAGCTCTAGAAAAAATACTTTAACAAGCAATAACACAAACACCAGAGCTGATCTGAATCTCTAAATTTGACCTGGTTTTCCCTTCTCCAGCACAGGCCACAGAGCAGCCACCAGGATTGTATTTAGGATGCCATCAGGAATCTGGGGTTCCCCTGCTCAGGAAAGCACTGCTGGCACATTTACACTGTGGGGAGGGGATCCCAAAGGATAAGGGACTGAAGATGTGCTCTGGGATGACCCTGCTTGAGCAGGGAGCTTGGACCCGATGACCCCACTGGTGGTCCCTCCCAACCTGACCCCTTCTGTGAGAACCCCCAGAAATGCTGTGAGGGGCAGGGACTGAGCTCTGCTCTGGGGGAACCAGGGACAGCACCCAGGGAAGGGCTGGAGCTGTGCCAGGGCAGGGTCAGGTTGGATCTCAGCAAAAGGTTCTTCCCCCACAGGGTGATTGGGCACTGACCAGGCTCCCCAGGGCAGTGGGCACAGCCCCAAGGCTGCCAGAGCTCCAGGATGGTTTGGATGATCCCCTGGGGCACAGGGTGGGATTGTTGGGTCTGTCCTTTGCAGGGCTGAGGGTTGGACTGGATGATCCTTGTGGGTCCCTTCCAGCTCAGGATATTCTGGGATTCTGTGATTCTAGCAAGGGAAGCTCCAGCCTGGAGATTCCTGGGATATGTTATCCTGCCCACAAGCAGGACCAGGCAGAGAGGAGGTCACCGGTGAGCTGGAGGGACATGCCCAGGCTCCAGCCCCTGCCCAGGACTGTGCAGGTGTGGGAAAAACCCAGTGGAGCTTTCCCAGCCCATTAGCTCCGACAGCCTGTGGCTTTGCTAAGGAAGCAGGGCCGGCCAGGCCCTCATCCCAGAGTCCAGCTGGCCCCGAGCTCCTCACGGATACACCCAGGCAAAGCTCAGGCCAGCGCGATCCGGGCGGAGCCCTGCGGGGATTTCGGCGTTCCTGCCTTCCCATCTTCCCTGACAAACCCTGGCTCTGCACGAAGCCAAGCAGGAGGGCAGGGGCTGTTTGCAGAGAACATGTTTTCCCAATTAGGACCTCGTGGTATCCAGCAAAACATCCAGCCCAACACAGCAAGGCCATTAATAAAGTCGACACACGTAGCGGGGTTTTAGACCCTGCGAGCTCCACATCCTTCTTCTCCTGCCTCCAACATCATCAGAACCCCGTGAAGCTGCTTAAATGGCTTTATTTAATTATAGTCGTTATCCAAGTCGTGCCATTTCCCTGTTTAAATATGTTTAGAGCTTCATTATTTCATCCCAGGATTCTCTCCCAGTGCAGATTCCCACATGTGGCTCTGCCATGGCCACTTTCTGCTCCAAGAGGGATAAAAACCTCTGGGTCCTCCAAGATGCCCAGGGAGGGAGACAACTGGCTGCATCCAACACTTGGCAAAGGCTGTTAAGGGAGGAATACCAGGAATTCTGAATAACGCTGAGCTACCAGCACTGACCAAGGCCTGTCAGGATTTCATTTAGCAGAAAACAGGACTCATTCTGCCTGTTAGCAAACCAAAAACCCCTTCCCACCTCGTGCTGTTCAGTCAAACACAACAAGCTCATGGAGTGTGACTCCACCTGGCAGCCAAGATGCCCCTTCCACACTCCAGGGATCCCAGGGACCACTGTTAAATGCCTTCAATGCAGTCTTAAGGGAGATTTATTTATCAGTATTTAGTTTCCTTCTGTTTTTCCTGGAGTCTGACAGTTTTACTGAACTTTTAGCTTCATTTCTGGTACATACAGCTGGGTCAGCCACCCATCCCACCCCACATCTGAGCATCCTGGTCCAGTGGAAGGTGTCCCTGCCCATGGCAGGGGGTTGGAACAAGATGAGCTTTAAGGTCCCTTCCAACCCAAACCACTCCATAATTCTATGATTTTATGAAATCCATTCAATCTTACAGATGGGAATCCATCTCAGCATATTCCTCTTTTAATTCCTCAATCCAAGTGACATCAACCAAGCTGCTCCAGCACCTCTTTGCCAGATGAATCTCTGTCCTTCTAAAAACCCTGCTGGACACTGAGCCCTGAGCAGCAGCAGCAGCAAAATACAGCAGTAAAACAAGCTCCAGAGTCCTCATCCGTGACTTTAATCTGCATCCAGCCCCTCTCTGCACTTTTGGGGCTCTCTGATATCCTGAGTTTTGCAGCCAGGCTTGGTGAGCCTCAGCCTTTGGAAGCAGGACACCACCAGGAGGGAGCCCAGAGCGGTCTGAGTTTGGCACGGGGAGAACCCTCATCCCAGGATCCATCACACACCCCAACACCAACCCAGAGCCCTCATTCTTAGCAAAAAGACAGGCAGTTTTCTCAGGATTCAGCAAACAGGCTCCCTTTGCCAGCTATGCAAATCTCATGGAGATGGATCCCAACAGCCCTGGCCAGTCCCGCCGAGGCAGAGCCAACCGCAGCCTCCTGATCCTATCGGCCCCGTCTCGCTGCTCCAGGAGGGGGGATCCGGAGCCAAAACCACACCAGAGCCCTGACACGCCCAGGAATCACTCCCCCCACTGCCCCCCAAACCTCCAAGCACCCCACCCCACCATCTGCATCCCCTTCCCTTTGCATTTCCAAGGTTGTGCTTGGCTTCCCTCTGGCAGGACGGGCAAAGCACCCACGTGCCCACAGACCCTTCCCACTCCATCCTGCACCCAGGGAGGGGGAGAACCTACAAACACAGAGGGGGACTGAGCATTCCTCACACCAAAAACCCCAGTTCAGCCCCAAAATCCAGCGGGAGCACACGCCGGTTGTGGGAGGGATGTGACACAGCGCTGAGGGGAGGGGGGACCAACATGAAACCCGTCATCTCCAACCCCTTCCATCCACACTCCTGCTCTTCCCAGGGCAAATATTTCACCCTCTAAAGGCTCTGGCACCACCTGGGTGTTAAGTCATGGCTGTGTGACTCAGTTCCCAGGCAGAGCGTGGCTCTGATTTGGAACTGTGTCCTATTGATTTCCTGGCACACGCCGCATGCCGAGACCGGCACTGGGATTCGTTTCCTGTAGGAGCTGTTGTAAGAAGCCAAATTAAAGTCTCATCATTAGGCTGAGGTTCATGTTGCTCATACAAATAAATAGTGGGGGTTTATTCTTGTTATTGAAAGAAAAATCTGATAGAATGATTTGGTTACGTTCCTCGGGGTCAAGAGCTACCTGACAAACAGCACACGCCAAAAACTCCCACGGAAGCTTCACCATCCTGATGGTTTTCCCAACCAGCACTTGGGACGGACCATCCCCTGCCCTTACATAACAAGTCCCTGCTGCAATTCCCTTTATAAACCCACATCCACACGTACTTTGGAAAATCTGACTCGTGAGATGTTCCAGATGAGCCCTTTTGGAGACCAAGGCGGCCCCTCCCGGGGTCACACCTGCAGCACACGGGACTGGGGGCTCCCTCCCTTCCTGCTCAGGGGAACTTTGCAACCCTCACTTGAACGTGCTCCAGGGACAGGATTAGGACTGGGATCAGGACCTGGATGTCCTCAAAGCCGAGCCCAGCTTTCAAGTGGGCTGCTGACCAGCTCTGTGTTAGGAACCTACAGACACACCCTTGGGACAGGAATACACTTGTTTTTGGAATCACTTATAGATTTGGGGATCTATCTTTAGATCCCAGGAAGTTTTCTTAACTGCTGAGGAAGCAGTGGCCAAATTTTTAGGAATAGTGAAAGGACTGAGAGCAGAATAACATGCTGACACACAGAAAGAAGATACAACAGGATGTATCCAACAGAGGCTCAACATCCACTGCTTGGATAACTCTCTCATCCTCTATTCTGCCCAGATAACGTTCCTCTTATCCCCACAGCACCAGGGACCATGTTAGGAGAGCTCAGGAGTCCACCCCTACCACACATGCCCAACACAGACTTCATATTTCTCCAACTATTTCTCATTTCGGTGGCCCAATCTCTGTTATCCCCCCAAAAAAAGGATAACAGCCTAAAACCCTTAAAAGGAACAACAAAAACAGCCTTGAAACGAACAACACCTTAAAAAACCCCAAAACTTAAAATTCAACTAGTGAGCAAATTTTTCACCTCTTGAGAAAGGCCCAAAGTGTAAAACTCCAACATCAGCACCACCAAAGCCCCAAACCTCCTTAAGATCCCTCTTTAATTAGATTTGTTTACATTAGCAATAGTGCCGTCCTGGAGATATTCCGGGAAGGCTCCTGCCAGCAGTGATTTACCTTCCTCAGTGGGAAAGGTCAGGCAGGGTGCAGATTTAGCACTTCCACGGACATCTGCTGATGCATCCGGAACACAAAGGAGGAGGCAGGAAAGGCTGCACTCAGCCAAACCCTCCCAAACATCTTTATTGTCCAAACAATATGATTTTTTTTTTTATTTTTTATTTTATTTTTTTTTGTATCCCAAGAACAATAAAGTAAACTTGGCTGGGCGTGTTTCAGTGCTTATTAAACTGGCAGTTTGCTCTCTGAATTCCCTCTGATTGCGAAATCAGGCTGGGACTGAGGGGTGATGTCAGGCTTTGACAGGCTCAGACGGGTGGGTGTAGGGGAGACACTCGTTTAGACCCAGCTCAACTCAACAGGAGACGTTTGGGAACCGGGAAAAACCATCCCAATCACTGCTTGTGTACGAAGAACACAAATTAATCACTGCCACACAACCTCCAAATAAAGGGTAATTGTCACTGGGAATTGCTCCTGTCTGTTGGATGCCTTTCATTCTTGGATCAAAGTTCTTCATAAACCTGAATCAATTAAGGCTCACTAAGCCCATGTGAATCATGCACCCTTTTATTAGGGATTCTTCCAGCAGAGCTGAGCTGGAGAGGAGACACTCGTGTGGCTTTGAAGGTTATTTAGTTATTCAGGATCCACAGGTGAGAGGTGTCTGTGAACTCCCTATCCCTGGAAGTGTCCAAGGCCAGGTTGGACGGGCTTGGAGCAACCTGGGCTGGTGGAAGG
>NW_016690285.1:1852309-1905965 GCF_001604755.1 Lepidothrix coronata | reverse complement strand
CCCCGGCTCCCCCCTCCTGTCAGGGGGTTGCAGAGCCAGAAGGTCCCCCCTGAGCCTCCTTTTCTCCAGGCTGAGCCCCCCCAGCTCCCTCAGCCCCTCCTGCTGCTCCAGCCCCTCCATGTCCTTGTCATGAAAAGAAAATAAAAAAGTGGGAAAAAAAAGCGAGGGGGGAAAAAAAGCCGAAGGAGGTTTGGGAAGGGCTCTCCTCTGTGTCCCCTCCGGATTCTCCAAGATGCATGTTGGGAATCACAGCAGCTCCAGAGCAGATGATCCCTGCCAGCTTCTGCTCAGCCACATCTGGTGCCCCTCATTTCCACACCTGCATTCCCAGCCCTGCTGGAAAACCTGACCTGCAGCTCCGCCGGTGCACAAATAAATGGAAACTGCAGGGGCCTTGGGGAAAAGGGAAAAAGCAAGCTCTGTAAATACACAGTCCTGGGTGGTCTTCCAGGAAATCCAGCGTCCCTTGGAGGCAGCGGGATGAGCACTCTGGGGTGCTCTGAACTACTGCAGCACCATTTCTCCAGGTAACTCCGGGATACCCCTGGGTTCCACACTGGGAAATGTGCTCAGGAGAGACACATTCCCAATAAACCAGAAAAACACCACCAGTATTCCAGAGTCCTTCAGGTCTGACATCAACTTTCACTCCCAGATTTCCTCATTCCCACGACAACTTAACCCACATGGTTTTGTCTTTACCCTGTTACAGAGAAGTGCAAGGGAAGTATTTCAGGCTTTATGGAGTCACTTCCCACATGCCATGTGTGGAGTACAGGGAGTACTTTGCCGTGTCCCAGCTGCTCCCTGAGCTAAATCCTTTCTGATTCACCTTTCTGACCCTCCTTGGCAGCCCAAAAAGCCAACCCAGGCATGTGGGGCAAAGAGAAGACAGAGGGGTTTGGTTTTGTGTATGTGTGTGACTACAGGGCTTTTATTTTGTTCTGTTTTTCCATAAAATATCAGAAAAAATGCTGACAAACCCACTTTAAACTGTGAACAAAGTATCTTGCTGGTTTACTATAAATTAACCCCAAAATGTTGTATATACACACTCCACACACAGCCCCACAACCCTCCTGGGTTCTGAGCCTCACTGAGATCCAGGACAAGTCCCAGGAGCTCTTTTGAACCTCCACCACTCTCAGTGGGAGCAGAATCTGGCCCCAAATCCTCCCAGCCAGCTGCTGGTGCCATGTGTACATATTTGCAATGGTAAAGTAAACACGGACTTTTTGGACAGAAATCAGAATAACAACTTTAAATCAGGCTTTTGGCATCCCTTTCCTGAGCAGTTCCTGCAGCAAAAACGCAAATCCCTGCTTAAAAAATGACCCTGGAAAACTGAGCAGAACTGGAAAAAGGTAATAAAAGCTGTTTTAAGCCAAGCTGTTGTTGCAATATTAACACACATTTATGTCTGTGGACTGTCTGCAGAGGAGAGGGATTGTGTTTGTGGAGCAGCACCTGGAGATGTCCCACCAGGCTGTGCTGGTTGTGTCCTTCATCGAGGCAACCCTACAATCCCATTGTGGTATTACTGCTATTTACAGCCCTCACGGAGCTCTGGTGGCCACCCTGCCCTGGCTGCTCCTGCCTCTCCCAGCCCAGAGCCCTGAAAAACCCTCCCAGCTCGTGATTCCAGACCTGCCCCCACCAGGATCCTCTTTTCTTCTCCAGGAGCTGCCCTGACAGTGGCAATCCCAACACATGGCATTCATGGGAGGGTTTTTCCCCTGGAGAGCTCCAAACTCTCCCTGTGGATTCCCTAAAGGAGGGGCACAACCAAAGCAGGGCTCCGAAGATGGGGAAGGGTCTGGAGGGGCCACATGAGGAGCAGTTGAGGGCACTTGGTTTGTTGGAGAAGAGGAGCCTGAGGGGAGACTCATGGGGGTCTGCAGCTTCCTCAGGAGGGGCAGCACCACCTCTGCTCTCTGGGAGCAGGGACAGAACCCAAGGAATGGCTGGAGCTGTGCCAGGGCAGGGTCAGGTTGGATCTCAGCAAAAGGTTCTTCCCCCAGAGGCTGGTTGGCACTGACCAGGCTCCCCAGGGCAGTGGGCACAGCCCCAAGGCTGCCAGAGCTCCAGGAGGGTTTGGACAACGCTCTGAGGGACAGGGGGAGATCACTGGGGTGTCTGTGCAGGGCCAGGGGTTGGATGGATGATCCTTGTGTGTCCCTTCCAGCTCAGGATATTCCATGGACCCCACAACAGCATGGACCATGCTTGTGGCTCCCATGAGCTCACAAAGCAACTGAGCAGCTTCACTCATCCACCCCTGTCATCTGTGCTCTGCAAGAACCCAAGTGCCAGACCACAACCCAGGCAAATTCATCAGGAATTAATTTGGCTTTTCACTACGGCTGCTGTTGCTGCTTGAGCTCATTGTTTCCCCAGCTAAGACAAAAATAGCGTTCCTGACCCAATTAAACCATCATCCAAGATGACAAAAGGTGAGGAGAGGGTAGGGAGCAACTGGAGCAACTGAGCAACCTAAATTAACACAAATCAATTGGAAACACAGCTCTCCCTCCCAACTGCTGAGCCACCTACGAGGGAAATAAATGCGTGACTCTAAAAGGCTTCTCGGTCACCTCGTTGGTTTTAGGTGTTTCAGTGGCTCAGATTTACAGACAATTCTAATCTCTGGGGTTTGATCCTGTGTTCCCTGCTTCCCATGGACTTCCTTTCGAGGTCACTGGGAATTTTCCCGGTGTGGGATTGCGAGTCAGGCACCTCTTCCTGCCACTCGGCTCACACAGACACAGGAACTGCTCCGTGGAGTTAGGACCGGTCTTACACGAGATGGGAAGTGGCTCTTGAAGTACAACCAAGCCTGGAAATTTCTAAAAATTCTCAGCAGAGAACTGAAATCCTGGTCATTGAGAAGAAAAGAACCATAAACCCCCTCAGCTTATAACAAAATAAGATTTCACTGCCTGCATCTAACATTTTATCTTCTAACTTTCCTTATCGGGTACCAAAAAATCCCCCCAATTTTTTTGTGACTGTTTGTTTCGTGGCTGTTTTTAATAACAGATCTTTGTGATTACTTCTCCTTTATTCTCTCTGGAAAACTCTCAGTGTTCCAACACCCCAGGCAGTGTTTAACTCCTGGATGCCCCAGCTCTGCCTTCAACACACACACAGCCCACCTTCAGAAACCCTCCTCTGCTTTCAAAGCGCTGTTCAGGCAGTGGTTGTGTACAAAGCAGAGACAAATAAAGGCTGGAGAGCAGGAAGCTGGAGGCTCCAGCTCACACAAGCCTGTCCTACACCCACCCAAGAGCTTTGGGTCAGGAGTTCAGGCCAAGAACCTTTTCCATGAGGGCAGGCCAGGGATGTGCCTCAGAATCTTCCACCCCCCTCATCTCCTAAATCCACGCTGAGGGAAAGGTTCCTATTGATTTGCTTTGCATATTAATTGATTAAACCCTTATTGCTGTGACATCTAAAAGCTGTAATGTAATGACAAAAAAAAAAAACAACCAGGAATACAATGCCCTCCTTGGTGGGAAAAACAACTATTGTCTGTACCTGTGAACCAAACATAACAATAAACCCCTGAGGGAGAAGGTATGAGGAGAAGGAGAATAGAGGTGAGATGGGATACTAGGGAGGAATTCTTCCCTCTGAGGGTAGGTCAGTGAGGGGTTTGTGCATCACACAACACAGGGACACAGAATCCCAGAATATCCTCAGCTGGAAGGGACACACAAGGACCATCCAGTCCAAACCTCAGCCCTGCACAGACCCAGCCCCAAGAGTCCCAGAGGATCATCCCAACCCTCCTGGAGCTCCGGCAGCCTTGGGGCCGTGCCCACTGCCCTGGGGAGCCTGGTCAGTGCCAACCACCCTCTGGGGGAAGAACCTTTCCCTGAGATCCAACCTGACCCTGCCCTGACACAGCTCCAGCCATTCCCTGGGTGCTGTCCCTGGTCCCCCAGAGCAGAGCTCAGTGCCTGCCCCTCCTCTGCCCCTACCCAGGAAGCTGGAACTGCAGTGAGGTGCCTGATGCCCCCAGGACACTGCTGGCCCTCCTGGCTGTCCCCTGCCAGGGCAGGAGCTGGAATGCTGTGCTCCCCCCGGCTGGACACGGCGCAGGGTGACGCCGGAGCTGTTCCCGCTGTTCCTCATGGTGAGGTCACACCAAATAATTCCTGGAGGCGGCCAAAAAACTATGGATTGGAAACATCTGGCAATGGCTGCAGTGTTACCTCAGCTCCCCCAGCCTGGGCTGGCTGCAGACAGAGGAGCTCGGCCCCTCAGACACTGCTCCACCCCAACCCCTCTGCTGTGGGCCTGTCAAACCCCCACCCTGTCCCTCCACAAGGACCATCCCCATCTCCTTCTTTTCAACACCCCACCGTGCCCAGTGACATCAAGAGCCACCTGGATGAAAGGAGGCACCTCCAGTTTCCAGTTCCCTCCTTCATTATGTGAGGAAGCTGCACCACGTCCCTGTCCAAGGATGAGCTGCCCACGGAGCTGGTCCTGCCCATGGAGCTGGTCAAGCCCACTTAACTCCAGGGAACCGATTTTCATGGAATCCCAAAATGGTTTGGGTTGGAAGGGACCTTAAAGCCCATTTTGTTCCACCCCCTGCCACAGGCAGGGACACCTTTCACTATCCCAGGTTGCTCCAGGGGAATGCAGGATATGGATGCAATTTCTTGGCATTCTGGGAAAACATTCCCTATTTGTCATCCCCTCCTGACAGGGAGCTTCCTGCAGCAGCCTCTCAGGCACACACAGCAGGACTTTCAGCACCTCCACAGGAAAATCATGTTATTTAATTTCCTACACCTTTTTTTTTCCTAGAATATAAAGGGATAACACACATCACGTCCCTCCTTCCTTCCTTGGGTAGTTTTGGGGTCTCCACTCAAAATTCCTGCAGCAGAAAAGCTTTTGTGCTGCCTCAATCACTTTGTGTACCTCACATTCAGCATTTTTAACAGCAATAATGCAACATACCACCTACAGTCTATCTCATGTCCTTTGAATTCCATGGTTTTCAGGGAAAACCATGAAAACATTTGGAGTATTAATTTCATAAAGGTACCAAAACAGATTACAGGGTCCTCAATAATTTTAACACCTTGGTTTAAGCATCTGCTTAAACCCACACAGCCCTCACTCACAAAGCTCTTTGGAGCTTCAATTTAGTTGATGCTGAATTTCATGGAATCACAGAATCCCTTAGGATGGAAAAGCCCTCCAAGGTCATGGTGTCCACCCTGTGCCTGATGCCCCCTTGTCCCCCAGCCCAGAGCACTGAGTGCCACGGCCAGGCCTTCCTGGGACACCTCCAGGGTGGGCACTCCAAACCTCCCTGGGCAGCCCCTGCCAAGGCCTCACCACCCTTTCCAGGAGGAAATTCCTCCTGATGTCCAACCTGACCCTCCCCTGTCACAGCCTGAGGCCGTTCCCTCTCCTCCTGTCCCTTGTTCCCGGGGAGCAGAGCCCGACCCCCCCCCGGCTCCCCCCTCCTGTCAGGGAGTTGCAGAGCCAGAAGGTCCCCCCTGAGCCTCCTTTTCTCCAGGCTGAGCCCCCCCCAGCTCCCTCAGCCCCTCCTGCTGCTCCAGCCCCTTCCCCTTCACTGCCAGGTTCAACCCAGAAGATGCAGAACCTCAATGCAGATGTTGAACCTCAACACAGATGATGCTGAAGCTGAGAGAGCACAACAGAAAGGATGGGGGTTCCCCTCCCCTACAGATGTGGCCTGGACTGGGACACCTCTCCATGCACCTCTGAGGTCATGGACCTTTCTGTCCAACACAGGGGAAGGGGCACATCCAGCACCCCCCTCCCCAAGCCAAACTCACCCAGTCAAACGTCCCACAGTCCCTGTTTCTCCAAGGAGCCAGTTCAGATGTAAAAACCTCCATTTCAGACCCCAGAGGGAGAAGAACACCCTCCCTTTGCCCGGGGTGGGCAGTTCCCACCAGCAATTAGGGCCCAGCTGGAAGGGCTCAGCCTTTAACAGGATGGGATGCTGGGAAAATCTGGTTGTTCATTCACTACTTCAACAGGAGCTGAGCCCTTCTGAACATCTAGTCCTGACCAGGCACTGAGCTCCTGTAGAAAACTGGTCCCTAATCTCTCCACATCTTGGTTTCCTCACCTTTAATTAAAAGGTATTTAATATCTAAACTTCTTCCACTGAGGCAAAGAGCACTCGGGTTTCCCATCCTGGGAAGGGTTGTGCCAATATTCCCTCAGTGACAGACACAAAGGCACTGCTCCAAAATTGTGCAATCCCTAAAGAGAACCAAGGGGTCACTCCAATGGAAAACCAGTCATCGTATCCAAGGGATTTTTCTTATTTCATGGCCATGGGCACAGAGGGAGAGAGTCTGCTCATCCCTGTTCCCACAGTATTCCCTTAACTCCACATTGTGGAGCAGGAGAAGGTCTAGATCTGTGGTCACAGCTGGTCACAGCACGTGTCCTGCACCTGCAGAGCTCCAGGGAGAGGAAACCAGGAGGTCTGGCCAGCACATCCACCAGCCAGGGCCATGGATGCAGATATGGATTAGGTCACTAATAAAACAAGCCTTAAATTAATCCCGGGGGTGGGGGGGAGTTGCATCCTGGGCACAAAAAATCCCTGCATGTTCTGGCACTGATGAAAATCTCTGCCCAAGAAGGGCTGAGCAGGGAAAAGCAGGGCTGGGGGAGGGACTGGGGAGACTGGTCACCCTGGATCCGTGAGAGGTCTGCACCAACACTCACAGCCTGCACCTTCCCAGGCAGCAAAATCACTGTCTGCTGGAACCAGAAAGAGAAGAAACCAGAAACAACCAGGAATGCCAGGAGCTGGAGTGATTCAAGGGGGTCATAAACTGGTAATTAATTAACTGTTACAGTGCTACACCAATTAAATACACAGTGTGTGACCACCATTCCCAGATGGAAAGAGGCAGCGATGCACTGGGATGAATGGAGCCACACCAATTCCCACCTAATGATGATCCATCCCACACCAATTCCCACCTAATGATGATCCATCCCACACCAATTCCCACCTAATGATGATCCATCCCACACCAATTCCCACCTAATGATGATCCACCCCAGAAGGGTAACACAGATTTTTGCCTTAGGAAATACAATACTTGCACCTCCGGGGTCCTCTCCCATCTTCAAATTCCTCCATCCAGGTGGTGCCCAAGCCCCAGCTCCACAGAAAATGACAAAGTTGAGTGGGAAGTGGGCACAGAGGAGATGTGGGGATGAAGTGGGTTCTGCCTTCATGTGAAGCCCATTATTTAGATAAAACCCCAACTTTAAGCCAAGCACTGGATTGCATCACAACCATGAATAAACAGATGGATATCCCTGGCTCATCCCTGCCTTGTGGCTGCAGCCACCAGCCTGCCAAGGCTGTCCCATGGCTCAGCATTCCTGGCTTTCACAACTTTTGTTCCCTCTCCTTTGAGTCAGGAGAGCAAATCACTCCCTTTGAGTTTTCCATTGATCCCTCCCTGACACACAGCTTGGTCCTGCCATGACTAAGCACTTAGTGCATCCATGAATTTCCAGTTAACCCCTGCTTGTCCCCTCAATCCCTGTTTGGGATTAGCTCCATGCAGTTGGGAAGCCCAAGGTGAACATGGAGCTCTGCACCAGTCCAGCACCCACAGCAGGTACTGTCCCCCCTGGAATGGTGCAGGGTGGGGCTCCCCCCGAGCCACACACCCCAGTCACAGTTTTGTGCCCCACTTTTCTCCTCATTCCTTCCTCCCTGGGGTGTTTGTGCCTCAAACCTCGTTCTCCGAGGCACCACACGGCTTGGAAACCTTCCTGCTGTCCCAGGGAGCAGAGCTGGCACTCACACACACACCGAGGCTGAGACAAGCCACAGGAGGAGCAGGGACTGAGCCTTCCCAGTCCTGGAAGCCAAGAGACAAAATTCCCTCTGGCACCACACAGATGCCAGCTGGTGGAACACACCACACCCAGCTCCCGGGGCTCCATGGCTCCCTGGATCCAAGAATTCCTATGGGTAAAGGATGCAATTGCAAACCAGATCCTTGTCACATATAAAGCTGTGTCTTCACTGCTCTTATCAGCCCATAAAGTCACTTCAGCTCTCACCTGTTTTGAAAGGAGTGATTATTGCTGTTGCTTCGAGGTGAGTATTCCCATTAAAAGTGAGGAAACAACGTGGGGTTTCTCCTCCAACGTTCCAAGTGGTGACAGAACCCCCAGCAAGTCCCAGCCTGTCTTGTCTTCAATGCAAAGGCAGGACAACACACGAACCTACAGCTACAGTTTATAGGAAGAACGTGACGGTTGCCAAAACCCCCCCAGTAAACCAGGAAGAGGTTTTTATGGATTTGTCCTGACGTTTTCCACGCCGGGGGTTGCAGGTCGGGATGCTCGGCTGGGCTGCTGAGGGGTTTCCACACAGCTCTCCCTGCACAGGAGCTGGATAACCACCTGCACCTCCCAGGCCTTGGGGTGTCCATGGGGTGTCTCTAAATCCAACTTGCTCTTCCCAGGAATTGGGGCCGTGGAAGGCGCAGCGCCATGCGCTGCCAACCGCCTGGAATTTCATTCCTCCCCTGGAAATATGCGGGGGGACGGCGGCATCAATGCTCCTTTTGTGATCCCCTCAGCTGACTTCATTCCTAACATACATCCAAATGGAAGAAATTAGATTACATGACAAATCCATGACATTTTCCATCTGATGATGCCGAGGAGAAGAGCCCTCGCTGGGATGAATTAGGTTTCCTCGCTGCCAAGGATGGATCTCAAGGAAGCTGAGAGTTACTCTGCCAAAGGGTGGGGGGAGACCAGATTCCCTTCCTGTCTATAAATATTTTTGTGCCTTAAGCAGAGCTCTTCCAGATTCCTGTCGGAGGGAAGGAGCGTTGGGCCGACTCTGACGCAGAGCCTGGAGCAGCTCCAGAGAGATCAAACACCGGGACAAGGGAAGAATGGGGCACAACCCACACACATGATCCCCTATCCCTCAAAGACTTCCCCAAATCCCTGTGCCTGGCTTTGCCCCACAGCCCCCGGGGTGGCTGGGTCAGGGGGAGATGATTCCACCCCATCCGACACACCGACATTCCCTGAGGATGCCGCCGGACGCTCTCTGGTCCCTTATCCAGGGCTGGACTTGCAAAATCCAAGCAGCAGGTGGCTGGGAATGTGAAAAGAGGAAGCCTTAATCCGCCTCCTGCTTTTCTGGAGCCTCCACAGCCACTTCTGCAACGTGCAGGGGAGAGAAGCCCAGCAAGATCCCGCACTTTTTCCCCAAAAGGGAGCTCTCCGGGTCAGATGTTTGGAAAGCGAGCGCAGGAACTGCGAGGCAAACACTGGGGGCTTGTCCCTCCAATCTGCTCACCAGATGTGCACTTCAAACAGCCTCTGAGTACAAGTCAGCTGTAGAAAAGAGCCTTTAAAGTCCTGTGCTGTGTGACCTCCATCCCGGCCTCGTTCTTTACTCCTGCAGCAAAAACTCCTCCTTTTTTTCACTTGACCTCCGATTGTTTCCCGTTTTATCCCAAAGGCTTAAAAGCCATAAGAAAGTGCATTGCCAGCAATTTACAGGCAGGGAAGGGAGATGTGCAGCTCACATGAAAACCCTCCATTTCTCTGTTATACCCTCGAGGGCCCTGCACTTCCCAGACATCTCAAACCTCTACAAACCAACCCGAGCAGAGGAGCCGAACAAAGGCCGAGCGCGCCCTGGAAGTGCTGGGCTGGGATTTTCTCCCCAGGTACTCCGAGAAACACTGAATGGCAGGAGCATTAATGTCTAGTCCATTCTTCCAGCACGTTGGCTTGACCTCTTTGGGTGTTTAGAGCTGAGCAGGCTCTTGCTGTGCCCTCCCTGCCACCCCCAGGATGCTGCAGGATCCCTTCACGTGCCCGCACTGCAGCGGCTGCTGCGTGCACAGGTAGAGTCATGGAAAATCCTCAGCTGGAAAGGACCCACAAGGATCAGAGTCCAACCCCTGGCCCTGCACAGACATCCCAACAATCCCATCCTGTCCCTGAGAGGATAATCCAAACCCTCCTGGAGCTCTGGCAGCCTTGGGGCCGTGCCCACTGCCCTGGGGAGCCTGGGCAGTGCCCAACCACCCTCTGGGGGAAGAACCTTTGCCTGAGACCCAACCCTGGCACAGCTCCAGCCATTCCCTGCGCCCTGTCACTGCTCACACAGAGCAGGTCCTGCCCCTCCACTGCCCCCAGGAGCACAGGTGAACCCAGGGACACGTCCCTGTGCCACCCATGCCACCAACACCTCCCTGACCCCTCTGCAGGGGCTGCAGGAAGCTCTCAGAGCTCAGAAAGAGCTTCCCGACGCTGAGCCTGGAAAATACATGGCACGGTGCCAGGCAGCTCATCCAAAACAATCTTAAAACCCTGCAGCCTGGAGCTCGGTGCCAGGCCAGGATACGGACGTGCCACTAACCCAGTGACACAGTGACTGTGGGCACAGCTGGCACCGGGCAGCACCAGAGCCCTGGGAGAGGGGGGAAGGTGCTCCTGCTGCTAAAACCAAGAGGTGGATCAGGAGAAGCTGTGCTGGCAAACGCTCCTCCTGCACTGTGGGAAAGGGCCTCCTGCAGTGGAAAGGAAAAGTGAGACAGTAACGTAAAGAAAATAGGGGAAAAAAATGTTTCTGTCCGCCGGAGCCGTATCCCAAAGCTGTTTATCTTCCACCTATTTTTAAGGTTTTAAAGGAAATGTGTTTGCTGGCTCATTTGCAGTCAAGGTTTGGATCCTCTGCAGCAGCACAAACCCCTCCCAGTTACCACTCCAGGAAAAGCAGCATCACCAAGACCCAAAGCTGGACATGGAGCTGGGCCAAAGGGGGAAGCAGGAATAAGGTTTTAGAGAAGCCCTCCACTAACCCAGTGACACAGTGACTGCGGGCACAGCTGGCACCAGGCAGCACCAGAGCTCTGGAAGGATATTTAAGGTGCTCCTGCAGCCAAAACCAAGGGGTGGATCAAGAAAAGCTGCACTGGCAAATGCTCCTGCACTCTGGAAAAGGGGCTCCTGCAGTGAAAAGGAGAAGTGACACAATAATGTAAAGAAAATATGGGGAAAAAGTGTTTCTGTCCGCTGGAGCCATATTCTAAAGTTGTTTATCTTCCATCTATTTTTAAGGTTGAAAAGGAAATGTGTTTGCTGGCTCATTTGCAATCATGTTTTTCATCCTCTGCAGCAGCACAAACCCCTCCCAGTCACAACTCCAGGAGAAGCAGCACCACCAGGCCCCCAAAGCTGGATGTGGAGCTGAGCCAAAGGGGGAAAATTCCTAATCATGTTTTAGAAAAGCCCTCCCTGTTTGCATTCTTTGTGCAATGTCATCAAACCTGGCAGCAGCAGCAGGGCCCTGCTCTCCTCCTTCTCAGTAACAGCTCATGGTCTCAGCCCTGGAGCTGGGATTTTAGCCTTGGAGCAAGGATTTTTAGCCTTGGAGCTGGGATTTTTAGCCTTGGAGCTGGGATTTTAGCCTTGGAGCAGGGATATCAGAGCCATCCACAGGTCCCTTCCAGCCCCAGTCCCACTGAACTCCCCGAGCCTCCAATCTCCAACCCCAGCAAACACCAGGGGCTGGGATTCCCATCCTTCCACACATTCCCAGAACCAGCAGCACAAGGACACAAGGGCTTCACAGCATCACTGGAGCTTAAATTCCCTGTGTGAGTTATGCTGGGTACAGGTCCTAACTCCATCCCAGATTTGATTCTCCCTCCCCAAACACTCCTGAGCCGGTGCAGGATGTCAGCCAGGTCTGGGCCCTTGGCCTTCAGCAATGTGAGACAATGCCACTTCCCTCTATTTGCTGACATAATCCTTAAAATAGGAAACTTGTTCAGAATAAAAACAGACACACCCACATGTACAATGACAAAACCCTCTCCAGAATAATATCAACACTAAACCTGTGCTTTCTCCTTTCTCCCTTGTTTTCTTACAGGACTTTATTTGCACCAAAAGCACAAATACCTGCTTTATGCCCTTGATTTTTTCCTTGAATTTTATGATGAAAAATTGCAGGAGCAAACCTTACAGACACCAGCCTTTCACTGCAAACCCTCCAAACTGACTGGAGCTTATTTTAATTTCTTTGAAAAAATATAAAAGCAAACATTCAGGGGCACGGGGCTCGTACTTCTGAGGGGTTACATCTTTATTATTAAAGTCACTATTTTCTTATTTGCCAAAAGACCACTGCATGGAAAAAGACTAAAGCACTTGTCAGGATGATGAGCTATAGAATCACAGGATCATGGGATCACTGAGGTTGGAAAAGACCTGTCAGATCACTGAGATCAAGATTAACCCAGTGTTCACCACTAAACCACGTCCCCAGGTGCCACATCCAAGAGCCTTTGGAACACTTCCAGGGATGGTGACTCCACCACTTCCCTGGGCAGTCTGTCCCAATGTCTATGAAGACACCAAGAGGTGACTCCAACGAGGGTGACCCAAAGTGTGTCAACAAAACCCCATCAGACCACGTGGCGGTGCCGAGGTGGCAGGAGGTGCCAAGCACTTCCAAACTCCGACCCTGGGCTGGATGGGCATCCCTGTGTTTCCTCAGGCATCCAGGAAGGAAGGAAAGGATAAAAATTTCATGCAGACACCTTGACAGGAGCAGTTGTGAAGTCCCCTGAGGGTGACAGCAGCACTTATTGCCAGGTTGTAACACGGCATCTTCACACGGCCGAAGCCACCGCGAGGTTCCCGGGAGGACGGGTTTGACAGACAGCACAAAACCCTGTTCCCATGGAACACATTCCTGCTGGAAACCCAACTGGAAGGTGTGTTTCACCTCGTTTATAGCCTGCCCCAGAGCTGGCACCCCAAAGCCAGGGATATCAGTGTTAGCTGGATAAAAACCGGAGCAGCAAAGCCCGGCCGAGCAGAACAAGCACACACACGTGTGCTCAGGCACTTTTCCTTGAAATCCTGGCCACGTTTCAGCAGGAGCCCTGTCCCTCTGCCCACTCCTCCTCCCCTCCCTGGGAGGATTCATCACCCGTTCCCATAGGAACCACCAGCAAGTCACCAGCACATGTTGCCTCAGTGGCAGAGGGACAGAAAGGAGCCCACGGACTCTCCAAGCTCTGGCTGGAATCTCTTCCCTGAGCTCTCCTATGAAACACAGACAGACACTCACTGGGCCCTCATCACACAAAACCACAACAAAAGGGCCGGTTTGCAGGGGGATTTTTGGTAATGAAAGAGCCCTTTCAACTCCAGAAGGTACGAGGAGGAAGTAAACACGCTCGTGGGTGTAAGAAAATAAAGCCTTTTCATTTAAGCAACACTTAACATAATCTCTAAAACAACAAGAAAATCCAGGCGTGCTCCTGCTGTTCCGTACTTGGCCCAGCTGATGTTTTGTGTGAAGGTTGGGGTGTCTCCAAAACGTGCACAGAGCCTGCACCCCTCAGGTACCCCCGCAGAACATCCTCCCTGCTCTCCCTGGGAAGCTCTTCCAAAGCCACTGGAGTTAGAGCAGCTCTGGGTTGACTTTAAAGCTTTGTTGAAGCTTTAAGGAAAATTTGGGGCAGAAAGTTCACGCTGGGTCTCTTCCCTTGCCTCCATTTTGTCCAGTGGCCTCTTCCTCACGTCAGCTCAAGAGGCCAGGTCTGTGTCTCCTGATATCCCAGGAGCCCCAGCATCTCCTGCCAGCTCCAGAGAGGGGGCAGGACCACAGCTGAGCCCAGGATTTGGCCCATTGTGTTGTTTGGCCCATCCCTTGGGAAGACCTTCCACTTTGTTGTCTCTCTGCCCTGCCCTCAGATAAAGGGAAGTCAAACCCGGCGCCACATCCCTCAGGCACTCCGAGAGGGAACAACCAGGAAGGCACCACTGTCACCGCTGTCAACGGCAACAAAGGTCCCCTGGCCACACAGATAATTAAGGAATAATTAATAATTGATGATTTTGGCCCACAGTTATTGGATAATGTGGCCAACCCACTCCACAACCCCGGAGCACCCACCTGGGAGCCCAGTTTGCCATGAGCCATGAAGACAACTGCTCTGGAGGGTTTAATGAGGCCTGCAAGCAAGGTAATTAAGTCACTCCCTAATTGTCATCCCAGACAACTTCTTTACTCTAAGAAGTCACCTCTAAACACCAACAGATTTACACCAGAAAAGTAAATTTTTGGACCATTTCAGCTGAAATCCTTCCCCAAGGTGCAGCATTCTCCCCACCAAGGACCTTGTCCCTCAGCTGTCAGGGAGCTCCCGGCACTACAATTCCTGCTGTCCAGAGATCAGTGAGAGAGAAGGAACCTCAGAGGTGATGGTGGTGATGCCGAAGCTCTGAACAGCTCGGCCACTGTGCATCCGTCACCTGCTGAGCCCCGGGGAGGAGAGCACGGGGTGTGCTGCTGGGAGGAAATGTTCCCACCTGGACCTCACAGGGGACAGGGGCTGAGTGACCAAAAAATCCCTTCTCCAACTCCAAATCCCTCGGAAAATCAAGCACAGCAAAGGAGGCAAAGGTGAGGCTGGGGCACACCTTCCTTCCAAGGTGAGATCCCGTGCCCAAGGCCTTCCAGAGCACCCATAAGGATCACGAATCCCAGGAGATCCCCTTCCCTGCCCTGATCCCACAGTGAGGAATTTTCCCTACACACCAGAAGGGTTTGTGGTTTTCTTTCACTTTTCGTTTCCCAGCCTGCTGCTGCAAATCTCCCGACTGGATTTGGAGCAGGAGTTTACACATCAACCACCCCGGGCCAGGAGCCAAATTCCTGTCCCCTGGAGCCTCCGGTGCCGGGCCGGCCCCAGGCAGGTCATCTGCAGGCCTCCACCGAGGGGACACTGAGTGACACATCACAAATGCATCCAAAAGGGGTTTTCCAGATGTCCAGTAGGAAATCCAACCCCAACTGCCCACACGTCTCCTCTAAAAGTAAGGAAGTAAGAAGAATTCCAGGCTCCCTTTCCTCCTTTCACTCCATCCCCTGGAAAATCAAACCAAGCGCGAGCGCTCGCGTTCCTCCAACCACATCAAAGCCTGTCAGAGCCTCGTCCTCTCAGCATCAGAGTGGACACCCAGAATTCCAGAAAATCCCTCAGAGAAACAGAAGAACTCACAAACCCCTTTTTGAGTCCCTCAAATTCAAAGTGGTTTAAATTTCAAGTCACTCAGAGCTCCTGCATTTATTTTATGAAAGCGCGTTAAAGCAGCTCGTGCTTCAGCCAAACACCCCGGTGAGGATTCAGCACCTCCTTAAGAACACCCCCAGCTTTGATGCATTTTTACACTGCTTAAATAAGCCCAGAATCAGGGATCCTGATCGGCCTTGAACGTGAGCCCAGCTGCCCATTTCACAGACTCTAACTCTGTTAAATCAGAGCCTGCCTGGCTGAATTTGGGCTAATGTTCTTCCTGCTCTTTGCAGCATGTTTGGATGTGCAGCCCACATAATTATCACAGATAATATCCCTTGTCTATGACAATCACACAGAAATCAACATTCCTGAGTTGCCTGTTAATGGCTCCACAAAATACACGATTTTCTGGAAGGACCACGCCCACCTGACAGCATTTCCCCTCGGATTCTGCTTTACAGCAGGAATTTTGCACTTTTCAGCCTCAAATTTCCAAGTGTTTTATTAAGATGGATAGGCACTTCATGATATTTTCCGAATTTGAGGAGAAGCAGGGAAGGTTCAGCTGGTTTTATCTTTACAGCTGGGATTTGTTGCCCAGAGAAGCTGTGGCTGCCCCTGGATCCCTGTAAGTGTCCAAGGCCAGGCTGGAGCAACCTGGGCTAGTGGAAGGTGTCCCTGCCCATAGCAGGATGAGCTTTAAGGTTCCTTCCAACCCAAACCCTCCTGGGATTCCATGATTTATTAATATATTAACGCTCCAGACTTATGAAAGGTCCTCAGTGTAAGCCAGGTCAGGGCATCACAACATTCACCTCCCAGAGCAGATCCCCAGAGCCTGGATTTCCAACCTGCCACACCACAGCACCCCCAGCTCTGGGGACAAGGATCTGTTGAGGCAAGTCTGGGGCTGGAGCTGTAATTTCACAGAAGGAGGAAGAAGCGCCTGTGAAACGCCTTCCCAGGAATTGGGGCAGGTATTTACAGTTATCCCAGCCCAAAAAATGCAAAAATGATCTGTCCAGACATGTGGGCTGACTTGGAAGCACCAACGGGTTCGTGGTGCAAGTCTGCAAAAGTGGTTCAGGAAAGACACCCCTCTACTGGTATCACTGTCCTTTTTTATTATTTATTTTAATGTAATTTCTTTTGCTGATCCTTAATTTTTCATTAGGGCTCTTTTTAATCAGCGAGTATCTGGGAAATGGCTCAGAATCCCAAGCAATTCCGAATAAAGCATTTTAATCACCCTCTTGTTCACTTGAAGGTTACTGACTTGGGAGGGTTTTTATTTCATTTCCAGGCTGAGCAAACTCACTTCATTAAACTCAATGAGGCTTCAACGGGGAGCTTTTGTATCAGCATCTATAAATTACCTCCAGTAATAAAAAAGAAGGGAAGGAGACACCCCACACACACCATTCCTGGGATCCCTTTCCAAGGGGAAAAGAGTGGAACAGGCACAGGGACCCCTCACCACCACAACCACGGTGCTGCTGCTTTCCCAGCTCATTTCCCACCAAAGTCCTGCCAAATCTTCACCTTCATCCCATTGAAGGGATGCAAGAACGGCCTGGAGTGGCTACACCCATCCTAACATTGGAATCACCATCACCACCTGGAATCACCACCAATGGAAGGGTTTAAAATAGGTGTGGCTGTGGCACTTGGGGACATGGGGCAGTGGTGGCCCTGGGGGACAGTCGGACTCGATGGTCTTACAGGGCTTTTCCAGCCTCAGTAATTCTGTGATTCTAACACATCCCTCAAGATGGGACAGCTGCTGCTGCCTCCAGAATCCCCATTTTCCTCCTCCAAAGGCAGAGAGGTCTCCAAGGGCAGGCCCTGGTGTGGCTGCAGAGCCCCGTGCCAGCCCCACACCCTGCGAGCACTCGTGTCCCCGTCCCCACAACAGACGGCACCAGCTCCAGCCCTGCCAGCAGCTCCTGCACATGCCAAGAGTCCAAAGGCCCTCAGCATCCGTCAGGAATGGCCCAGCAGGCCCAGGTCGAGTCAGGACAGAGCCCAGCAGCTCCGACAGCTTTGCCGTGGTCAGAGAGCAACAAGGTCACCGCTGCTACAAATCCCTCTTGCTCCTCGGCAGGAACTCAGATGCAAAAAGCTGAGCTCACACATTTTCAAGTGTGAAAAAGGTCTTTTTGGGGGGTTTCTTTGGGAGGGTTGGTGCTTGGTCCTGCCATGCCTGGTTTGGAAGGTGTCACCTCACACCAACTAAAGAGCAGCTCCCTTTGGGCTTCCCCTTCACGGCTCACAGCATCCCACCAGGAGAACCAACAGCCCTGTGCCTGCTCCAGGCACCAGCAGGTTGGGAGATGGCACGTCCCCAAGAGTAACTTGGGCATGAAGAGAAGGAATCTGCTGCTTCTGGCCCTGTCCAGGGCACCTGCAACACCTCCAGGCACAGCGGGAGCACACGGAGCTCACTCCACGTTGGAATTAAGGGATCAGAGTGGGACAGTGTCAAAGCTGAAAGGGGCAACTCCTGAAAGGGGCAATTCCACATCCATTTACATCCAGGAAATGTGTCCCTAGACAGGGAACAGCCTTTTGTTTCCAAGTGACAAATGTGCATCCCAAAAACACCCAAAAACATGTCACCAAATGGAATCACAGAATCATGGAATGGTTTAGTTGGAAGGGACATTGAGGAACATTTAGTTCCACACCCTGCCATGGGCAGGGACGCCTTCCACCAGCCCAGGTTGCTCCAAGCCCTGTCCAACCTGGCCTTGGACACTTCCAGGGATCCAGGGGCAGCCACAGCTTCTCTGCCCAACCTGGGCCAGGGCCTGCCCACCCTCCCAGCCAGCAATTCCTTCCCAATATCCCATCTCTCCCTGCCCTCTGGCAGTGGGAAGCCATTCCCCCTTGTCCTTAACCAAACACAGGACAGATACAAACGCACAAACCCAAACCAAAAACCCCAAATGAGGAATAGGGAAGGAGCAAAGTCAGAAATTGTTAATATTCTGCTCCTGCAGAATTTAAACACAGAGCACTGCCTGCACTCCCCAGCCCTTGACCTCCCACCACAAACGCATTTGCAGAGTGTTCAACAATAACAGGGCAAGGACACAAACCAGATCTGTGTGGGACAGGAATAAATTTGGGTCTGAAATGAGGGGCATCTGTTCTTTGTAATGAGAGACACCAGAGTTCTGCAGCCACGAGCCAAAAGGAAAGCAATAAACGCACAAACCCCTTTTCCCCGTATCCAGCTTCTCCTGACGTCAACCCCGTTTGTCTCTGAGTTAACTAAAACCAGAATTTGACCACGAATATATAGGGAAGTGATCAGGAATTCAATGTAAATTGAACTCTTCTGAAGAGACTGGGTTCTGCTAAAAAAGAAAACACAGGAAATATGCAGGCTGAGGCTGATCACTGCAGAGAAGCCACCACAGGGACCAGATTTCCATCCCTCCTGAAAACACATCACAAACTGCAGAGACACGAATCCAACTCTTGTGCAATGGCTGGCAAATGGAAGGCTTTCATATGCACCCCTAAAATTTTTATGATATACTTCCAGAGTTGTAAGACACCCAGTGATGTAATTAAAAATGTATTGTGCTGTGCCATCATCTCTCGTGTCCTAAAAAATGGGAGAGGGTGTTGCAAGAGCCTGGGAAGAGTGAAAAGGTGACCTCAAACCATTGCTGAGAGACACCCCCAACATTAATTAATTAAATAACAGAAATAATGAAAGTAATTATGAAAATAATGAGGAAAATAGTGATGAAAATAATGAGGAAAATAGTGATGAAAATAATTAAAATAATTGAAATGATAAAAATGAAAATAATAATGAAATAATATATAATAACAAAACAATGAAATTATTATGATAACTATAGTAATAGTAATAATAATAATAAAGTGCCTGGACCAGTGTTAACTTACACCTTGATGGTCACAAACAAAAGGTGGCCAAACTGACCAAAGCCTGGCTTATCCCATGATAAAACCATTCCCAAATAAAGGATCACTAAGCCCAGGCTCACACTTACTTAACAGAAGCCTTTCACTCTCTTGCTGAGTGGCAGCAAGAAGGAAAATCCCCCAAATTCTACATTTCAGAGGTAAACCATTCAGGGTAAGGGCTTTTAGTACCTGCTGATGCCAGACTTTGCTACCATCCTGAAAATGGGGAATCAATGATTTTTTGCAGCTTGCTCATGCTCTGGGCTGGCACCACCACCTTTGCTCCTCCACAGGGATGACCTCAGGGCACGGATCAAGAACCCCCAGGAATGCAGCTCCATGGATGGCTGGTAATTCCAGAGCTGGCCCGAGGCAGGAGCAGGTGGATGCTCCACCTGGTGCCCACTCCAAAGGCAGCAGGAGGGCAGCTCCACCACTGACCCCGAGATCTTCCCATTCCAGGTGGATATTGGAAGTCCCAGGGCTTGGCATAAAGTCCAAGCCTGGCTGAGGGAGGAGATGCAGAGCCTACATGGATATAGGGGATTTGGGGTCCAAAGCCACACATTGAATCCAAGGATGCCATGAAAAAATGTGCCACGCTGGGGGGGAGAAGGGGAGGAACAGCACAGGAGTGGCACGGCCTTCCTGGAATGTTATGGCACAGAATTCCATGAAAAGGAGAAGGGACACTGTGCTCTGCATGGGAAGCTCTGGAGCAGCATGGAATGGTGTGAGCACGAGGAGAGGAAGGAGCCCTGTCCTGGGCATGGGAATGCTGCTTCTCCCTGTCCACTGGGGGTTTCTCAGCTCTTGCTGCTACATAAACCAAACATCACCAGTTAGAAACGTGTCCTGGCAGAAAAAAAGTCTATTTTGGGTTTTGCCTCTGCCCTATTTTATGAGAGAAGGTAACACCACAACCATGGAGAGAAATTCTTGGCTGGGAGGGTGGGGAGGCCCTGGCACAGGTTGCCCAGAGAAGCTGTGGATGCCCCTGGAAGTGTCCAAGGCCAGGTTGGACAGGGCTTGGAGCAACCTGGGCTGGTGGAAGGTGTCCCTGCCCATGGCAGGGGTGGAATGAGATGATCCCTAATGTCCCTTCAATCACTATTACTGTGTTTAATGATCTACAAACCTTTGTGTACTCAACTAATTTTGTTTGTTCTTCCCTTTCCTTTGGTACCAATCCTGCAGTGATTGTAAACGAAACTGAAATGTTGCTAGGAAAAAAAAAAAAAAGACAGAAAATCCCACGTTTGGGATCAGCCTTCAAGTTCTGAGAATTCCCTGAAAATCGGGGAAAGGACTTACAGCAAAATTCACCCCCAAAGCAGCAGAGTTGGATTCGGTTACATAGAGAACTTGCTCCTTAATATGAATTAAAAGTAGCACTGTAAAACATTCAGTCATGGAATGGCTTGGTTGGAAGGCACCTTAAAGCCCATCCAGTGCCACCCCTGCCATGGGCAGGGACACCTTCCACCAGCCCAGGTTGCTCCAAGCTCTGTCCAACCTGGCCTTGGACACTTCCAGGGGATCCAGGGGCAGCCACAGCTTCTCTGGGCAACCTGGGCCAGGGCCTCCCACCCTCCCAGCCAGGAATTCCTTCCCAATATCCCACCTAACCCTCCTCTTTCAGTCTGAATTGGAGAATAACAACGACTCTGTAACAATGGCAAAGAGAACCACAGAGCTTTTAAAAACCACTATTATTCAATCCATCCCCAGCCCCCCAAGGCCAGGACTTTGCAGGCACATCCAGATGGAATATTGGAGAGGAAAACAAAAACTCCACAGGAAGGTTTCTGCGAGCTGGGGATGTGCAGGAGGTACAAATGCACCTCAGAACACAACCCCAGGCCACCACCCCAACTGAGCAGGGCTCAGGGGCTGGCACAGGTGATCAGGGAGGTGAAATATTGCAGCAGGTACCCCGAAAGCACTGGTTGTGTGAGAGTCGGTTCTGAGGACAAAACCTGAGTTTCAAAGCGGGCAGAGGGAGAGAAAAGAGCCCTGGCACCTCACAAACAGCACAGGGAGCCAGAGCCACGGAGTCTGAGGCTGGAAAAGGGCCTTTGTGCTCGAGAGCTGTTTGTTAACTCGCTGTCATGTGTGTCTCTCGGGCCTTTTCTTGCCCAAATAAACTCATTTATTAAGTCCACCCAAACCCGCCTGTGCAGGTCGGAGGGATGAAAACCCACCACCAGCTTGTTCAGCTCTTGTTCCACGGCACAAAAGGGCTGAGAGCGAGCCAGGATCTCCCTGGAGCTGGAGGAGGGTTTGGAGCACAGGAAGATTTAGAGAGGGCTCCAGGAACAGATGGGAAATAAAGCCTAATTAGGGGGCAATTTTTGTCCCAAAGTGGCTGAAGCACAGCAAAATACACCCCAGAGTGCAGGAACCCTGTAAACTCAGGTGCTCTTGGGGTGCCCATCCCTAACCCCCTGCCTGCCCTGAGATGTTGATCCATGTCGTGCTCCAGCTGAGGGGAATTACTTTGATTATTCCCTCTCTGTGCGGAAAATCTGAGCAGTAATTAAATTAATTTACTTTACAAGTTCCATTTTCCTGATTAGCACCTTCCACATCCACGAAAAGCACCTTTCAGCCAAGTCTCTCCCAGTGCTCCACATCTCTGCAAACGGGCCAGACCACATAAAGCTTCAATAAATAAATATAATTTAAAATACTGCCTTCTCTTTTCACTGCTTCTCATCCCTCTCCAACCCTGAGTTTTTCTTACTTTGCCATTAACCAGTTGAGTCCCATCTTCCCCAAGAACTGCTTCCATAAACAAGGCTGTGGTGCTGAATCCCTGCTGTGGAGCCGGGTTTAAGCAATGACTGCCAAACCCTATGATTTATTACATTTTATTACAATTTATTCCAGTGCAAAGTCGATAAACAGCTCTCAGTAAGGAGCATTTTGCACTGATAAGCCTAAATTTGGGGTTGCTGGCGAGAAGGCTCAAGGAATTGAAAAAATAAAATTAATAGAGTGTGTTTTACCCCATATTAAAAACATTTGCTGGAATTATTTTTGTAGGGACACCCACTCGATTGTGTTAATTATCCTCATTTACCACGTTCTCAACTCCTGCCATAATAAAAGTATTATTCAATCCACTCTGGATTAAATATGCTTATATTTATGCATCTATTCCTGCATCAGTCAAGGACAAAGGCCTGACTTAAAGACCTACCTAGTCCTTAAAGGGCAGGTGAAACTCAAAAGCATCAGGAAAATGTGAGCACCGACAGAGCCTGGAAACATCCCGGATTTTAGGATTCCTAAGGTTTTCCAATCCTAAATCACGGACCAGAAAAAAATATCATTACTCCTTTTGACTCTCCTGTGTCATTAATGCTCCTGCCCTCAAAGAAATTTAGGGAGATTCTTCCTAAATTCCAAGCAGGGAAATTAGGAAATCAGAAAACCGGGGAGATTTCCAAGCAGGGAAAAGTAGTGCCGGGAGTGTTTCTACTCGTTCCTGCACACTTGAATCTTCTGGAAATCCTGGAGAAGACAAGCCCTGCTCAGAACTAGCTGAAAAACCCCCCAAAGCTGTGTTTCTGTGGTGGTGGCTCAGGCTCCTCCCCGTGCAGATTGTGCTGCTCTCCCAGGCAGCTGTTGGGTGCTCCAGCTCTCATCCCACAGCATCCATGGCTCCGGCTCAACTCCGAGGCAATAAAGAGCCCGGCTGGATTTTCCACAGCCCGGGATTTAACCCCAGCTGAGACAGACAGACGAGCAGCAGGATTCATCCCAAACATCTGTGGGCCAGAGCTTCCCTACGTTAGGCTGGGTTTAACTTGGTTTCCAACCAGGTCTCTTGGCAAAAGGGAATGAGAGCCAGTCCTGGGAATGGCACAGGGGAGAGCAGCTTTCCCTGCTCATTCCTGTTCCCAGCTAATTCCCAACACAACACCAGCCCACCCTGAAAATACAGGCTGAGGCTTTGCTGTAAATGGGGAAAATATACTGGATTTTGTGCCTGTTTGCCCAGATGCACTTGGAAGAAGCAAATTCCTTGGAGAAGGACTTTGGACAAGGGCATGGAGTGATAGAAGGGGGAATGCTCTGAAGCTGAAGGAGGGTTGATTTTGATGGGATATTGGGAAGGAATTGTTGGCTGTGAGGGTGAGGAGGCCCTGGCACAGGTTGCCCAGAGAAGCTGTGGCTGCCCCTGGATCCCTGGAAGTGTCCAAGGCCAGGCTGGAACAACCTGGGCTGGTGGAAGGTGTCCCTGCCCATGGCAGGGGGTGGCACTGGATGATCCTTAATGTCCCTTCCAACTCAAACCACTCTTTAATTCAATGAATCAAGTCACAACTGTCCCTTCATTCCTGCCAGGAACGTGTGGTTGCTCCTTCCCATCCATGGAGCCAAGCGAGCTGGAGCTCTCCAGGCCCCTCCGAGACTCCACAGCTGATTGTGCTATAAATAACCCCACACTGAATTACTGGAACAACTAAAACTTAATTGAGTAACCCAGGAAATTACTAGAAAATGATCCTCATTTTTATCCCTAAGCTACTTAAGGGACGGGCAAGTAAACCTGAGGAATATTGAACAGGGACAACCAGGGGATAATAAAAAACCTGGACTGATTTAAGCAGACGAGGATTAAGTTATGGAAAAGTAGCTCTCCAGACAAAAGGAGGCAGCTACAGGATACAAAGCTGCTGAAGGAATCACAAGAGAGGGAGAGGCAAAGGACCTCTGGAAGGCAGGTGGCCAAGGGAGGAGAATATACAGAATATACCCAAAAAAGGAGCATTTGCAGGATCCACACAGGGCTCACCAACCACCTTGGCTCCAATGGGACTGAGACTGGATGAATTCAACTCCTCAGTCTTCAGGTTCAGGTTTGAGCAAAGCATGAAGGAAGAACAAAAGTCTGTGCTTCCCCAGCTCCCATTAATTCCCTGGATCAAGGTTTCTCTCCCAGCTCCTTCCCCAGCCCTGGACCCCTTTTCCTGCATCACCTCCCAGAAAACAGATTGCAGAACTCTCCCCTAAATACCAACATTTAATATAAAGCCTTTTCATTTAATACCCATTCCAGGCATCTGTCCCTCATGAATCTTAACAACTTTGGTGGAATTCCAGCTCTAATATTCACGTGCTAAGACAAAAATAACACTCTATTGAAAAGCTGGAAGTCAGTCTTTAAATTACACATTTCCAGGGTCAGAATCTCTTTGGTCTGGTGTGAAACACGACTGAGCTGGGGCAGTATAATTTCTGACCACCCCAAATGCCTCATGTGTTACTGTCAAACTACCCAAACCTACACAATTCCTGCATTTTTTAGCACTCCAGAGCTATATTTGAATGGGATCGTGCTTTGTTTCTCCAGATGATTCAATTGCAGTTAGCAGAACATAAGGCTGCCTGTTCTCCATCTTTATTTGGAAAATAGCTGATCCATTAGCTGTCAATTAGCATAAATTCTCCTGTTGGAAGCACTGTCTCCATCACACTCCAGCCTCCAAACCCATTTCCTAAGAAGAAAGGGGATACACGAACAAAGCTCTGCTTTTTCTGTTATTCAATTCATCTCATGCACAAATACTGGCAATGGAGTTTATTAAATCTCATTTGAGGTTTTCCTGCCTTCCTGGTGCACAAATGAACAGAAATGACCTGATGTTTGAAAGGGAATCTTTTGAGGATTCAAGGTATGGAACTGGATAACATCCTACCTTTGCCTGTGATGCTGCTGTAAGGAAAGGGAAGTTATCACACAAAGGGATAAAGTGCATTTAATCACCACACTGACAGCCAAATCCAAGCTATTGCCCTGATTACAGCAAACTTGGTGCCATAGAATCATGGAATCACAGGTTTGGGTGGGAAGGGAACTTTAGGATCATCCAGTTCCACCCCCTGCCACGGGCAGGGACACCTTCCACTAGCCCAGGTTGCTCCAACCTGTCCTTGGACATTTCCAGGGATCCAGGGGCAGCCACAGCTTCAATGATGCAAAAATGAACAGAACTGACTTGATGTTTGAAAGGGAATCTTTTGAGGACTCGAGGTATGGAATTGCATAACATCCTACCTTTGCCTGTGATGTTGTAAGGAAAGGAAAGTTCTCACACAGAGGGATAAAGTGCATTTAATCACCACATTGACAGCCAAACCCAAGTTATTGCCCTGATTACACCAAACTTGGTGCCATAGAATCATGGAATCAGAGGTTTGGGTGGGAAGGGAACTTAAGGATCTAAAGTAATTCCATGTAATTCCCTGCCTGCTCCCAGGGAAGCACAGGGAAGGCAGGGCCCAGCCTTGCCATGATCCACGAGCGGGAGGCAGAGCCAGTGCCAGGGGACGTGTCAGGCTGAAGCAGAGCCGTTGTATTTTCCTGTAAAATCACAATTCCCTGGCACACGAGCTGTAAAATAAAAGGTTGGGATTTTTTCATCACCCTGCCCCCGAAACGACATCTGCTCCTACCTGTTCTCAGTTACAGTATCTGTTCAGAAAGCAAGGAAAACCTGTGCTGGGGGCTCATTCTTTGGATTGTTAGAACGTGACAGCCTTTAGAAAGGAAGCTCAGGGCAGCTGAACTCGGGCAGGGCAGTCTGAGCTCACCAGGTAAAGAGAATTTCTCATCATCTGGAAATTGGGCACGAGATTTTCAAAACTGCTTCTGACGTATCCCACGCTGGAGTGGGACATCATTCCAGGCCTGCACACTGAGGAGAACTTCTGCTGACTCTCAGACTGGTTTTACATCAGGAAAGACACACCACGTAAGAACTTAAAATATGTTTTCCAGATGATTTAACTATTAAGTGAGAGAACAGTAAAAAACTCCATAGACCTTAAATCGTGTATGACTGAGTGAAATGGTTATTCCTGTAACATAAGCCCTGCTCAATATGGTGCTACCACAATCCAGGGGCTCTGGGAAATCTTTGGAAAAGATGTTGCCTGTTAAAAGGAAAGTTTTATATTTTCATGTAAGCTGAGGGTTTCAGCACTTAACAGAGAGAAGGGAGGAAAGAATCCAGTGTAAAACGCTCCCAAAGAAGTCTCACCAGAGAGGTTTGTAAGTGCAGTTATTGTTTTATCTGAAGTAAAAGAAAACCTTTTTGATCTACAGGAGCTCCTACATTGCATGGGAGCTGATTTTAACACCTGTACAGGCCTGTGGGTTACAATCCTGCACTGGAAGAGTCCACAGTCATCCCTGGGGATGACGAATCCTGAGGGAACAGCAATGGCAGGCAAGCAGCCTAAACACAAGGGCCTTGTCTTTTCATATCTTGTTCAGCTGAAACACTTGGTGACATTTTCCAGAGATCCTAATGTGACATAGGAGTACAAAAAAAAGCATCAGAGCTGTGTAAAATTTCCAAACACACATGGTGGGAAGGCAATGTGCAAACACCACCAGGCTCTCCCGACAGAAACAGGGAGACAGTGCTCAGAAATCCCAGCTCTTGGATCAGCCACAGGCTGCTCCAGACAAAAATCAGGATGAAGAGTGTAAAAACAATCCCAACATGATAAAAAGGTGGCCTAACAGACCCCATGGCTTATCACAGGACAGGCATCCTCAGCTGACAGGCAAGTGCAGCAGCGAAGGCACCATTTCCTCAAATCCCAACATCCCCTGAAGAGGAATCACAGAATTCCAGGATGGCTTGGGTTGGAAGGGACCTTAAAGCTCATCCAGTTCCAACTCTGACACCTTCCACTATCCCAGGTTGCTCCAACCTGGCCTTGGACACTCCCAGGGATGGGGTAACCTGTGCCAGGGCCTCCCCACCCTCACAGCAGGAATTTCTCCCCAGTATCCCATCCAACCCTGCCCTTGTCCCTGGCATCCCCTCCCACAGCCACACCAGCCTCTTGTGCATCCCAGCACAGATCCCAGGAAGGGACAGTTGCTCCAGCAAGTCAGGGGCTGCTGTGGGACAGCAAACCCCACCTCTGGGGGTTTTTTTCTTTGTTTTTTCCCCTTTTCCCTCAGCTTTCCCATTCTGATGGATTGTTATCACACATTGTCCAACTGCTCCCCGCTGCTCAGACACACAAGATCCATCCCTCCCTCCCTCCCTCCACCACCAAGTGCACAAACACCACAGCTCAGCCTCCTACTAATGCCAAAAATGTTAAACCCTGCTCCCTAATGAAGTGTATTTGCTCCTGGCATGTTGATACTTCTCCAGCCACATTCCCTCCCACGAAGGCCGAAATGCCTCTGAGATAACCGAGGGGAGACGGAGCAGGTCGGGCTCCACTGTGCTTCCACAGCTGGATTGAAGTGTCCTGAGAATGTCCAATCCCTGCCTGGATTGGAGTGTCCTGTTCATGTGCAATCCCTGCCTGCCATGGAGCCAGGAACGGGGCAGTGACAGGGGCACAAACACCAAATCCCACTCCTGGCTGAGCACAGCTCCTGAGAAGTCCCTGAGGGAAAAACCAGCACAGACATCTCCAGGGATGGAGTCTGGCCAGAAAAATCCATAAATCTACTGACCTGCTCCCTCCTAACCACTGCCTAAAGCCTTTATCATCACTACTGTTATCACAGTGCACTGCAAGAGCTGCTGCTTCCAGCTCCTGTCAGGAAAGGGAAAGTTTCGACCCAAAAATTGCTGATCGAGGGAACAAGGAGAAAATTAAAACTAGAAAACTAAAAATCTCTGCTAATTTAAACAGGAGGAAACAGCCAGAATTCGGCACCTTGAGTAGCAGCAACTTGGACCCCAAAATTAGGTCATTACTGAGCACTGGAGAGTCAGAGTAAGGAGCTTCCACAGAGGTGGAAGTGTCCCTGGATGTGGGATCACCCAGCACAGGGTCAGCCAGGCTGGAAGCTCAGGGGGGCAAGAACAGCCCCATTCAAGGCCTCAGTCAGTGTTTTGGCTACAAAGCTTTGCTTGGCAGGGCTGTCTTTGGGAGAAAGGTCCTCACTGCAGAAAGTTGTGGTGCTCAGGGTCCATCAAAGCACCAAAACGCAACCCTCCCGTGAGCCACCAGATATAACACACACCAACACAGAGCTGTCCCACAAAGAAATTACTAAACACACCGTTTCTGAAGGCAGAATAAAGCCAAACAGGAATTTTCCCAGTGTTAAAGAGGTGGTTTGCTCCCTGCGCACCTTTCCTGTGAAATGTTTTGGCACAGCAGCAGCTGGGAGAATGTACCCAAACAAGCCTGTAGGTTAAACCTGAAATATTACAACAGGTATTACTGTTGATGTTCCGATGTATCTACACATCCATATATTTATTTATGTGCTGTCTGGGTTGTTTTAACACAAGAGCTGTGCTTCACACTGGAAGTACAAGTAACACCCTGCTCTACACGGGTTATTGCACCTCGAGGATCACCAACCACTTCCTCCGAGCACCTACAACAATCCCAACAATTCTAACCATTTACTGAATGCCTCACAAGTGCATCTGGGCTGTTTTCACTCCACTTGCTGAACAGAAGGGATAATTCACCTTTAACAAAGATTTGCCACCAGACAGAAAATAAACACAAGCAAAACCAAACAAACAATAGCTTTGAGCTTTCCAAGTAAAATTCCTTTTCCTTTTCAGTTGTGCAACCTTTTGTCTCGGAGCCAACCACGAATTCACTGCCAGAAAAGAATTTCATGCTTAATCAATTTTTGTTTGTAGGTATCTGAGTTCTCCCTTTTCCCTGCAAATCCAGCTCAGGACACACTGGATCTGCTTCATCCAAGGATGCAGGAGCACTATCAGCACCTGAAAACTGAGCTGGTTTTCCTGCCCTGCTCTGTGAAACAAGGAATTCATTTGCATCCCCCTCGCTGCTGCTAAACAGGGAAGGACTCAGCTCATGTAAACTCTTGCACAATTTATTTTATGTTCTAATGGAAGCACTTAAATCTGTCAAAATCCTTCCCTAGCACGGAGAAAGCCCACCTGCCTTCTGCTCCGAACAACAGCCTGGATTTGCAGGAATATGCACAGATTTATTCCTGGAAAACACCTCCTGCTCACATACCAAGAGATGGCCAACAAAGGGAGGGCTGGATGTTGTGGGAATGATACCAAAGCTTTGCCTCTCCCAGAGATGCCCCACGCTGCAGGAAAGGTCACCAGTCACATCCCTGAGCCTGTAAACCTGATCCGAAAGGTCACTTCACTTTAATCCGTACAAAGGCTGAGACTCAGCTTCCTAAATTCCTCTTCTCCTACTCTTTTGCCACTTGATCCGAGTCAGCTGAACCTCTCCCTTCTCATGCACAAGGAAAACACTGTTGACCATCCCAGGTACTACAGGCTCTCACATAAAAGGACTTAAAAACCAAAATTTTAAAAGAAAAACACCTTCCTGCAGTGTTTTGTGCAAAACATTCATCTGCTCAGGCATAAAATCACAGAGTCACAGAATCATGGAATTGTTTGGGTTGGAAGAGACCTTAAAGATCATCTCATTCCCTGGGGACAGGGACACCTTCCCTAGAGCAGGTTGCTCCAAGCCCGTCCCACTCCCCTCCTTCCTCCAGGGCACCACGAGGCTCGTAAAAAATTCACGGATAAAAAACGTAAAGCACAAAAGTTCTTGTTTTATTTACCAGAGAGAACAGCGTGCGTTTGCCACGCTCAGATATTTCATTTACGTGATCAAGAGAACGGGATTTGTACCTGGAGCTGTGACAGGAGCGGAGCTGTGCTCACACACACGCACATCCCTGGGAAGACACCACAACTCCCACACTATTTTAGGAAGCTGCAATTTTTAGACGAGACAGCTCACAATTCATTCCAGCCACCTGTAAACAGATGTTATCACCCAAGGATTAAACCCAAACACTCCCTGGCTCAATCCATGGTGCACTTTCATCATTATCACCGTGTCAAATTGACCCCTGGAGAGTCGATGGCCACCAAGCAACACTTACACCACGCGAGGAAAAAAATCACCTGTGAGGCAAAGCTTTTTGGAGGGATGGCACATCCAAGCCCACAGTTCCCCAAGGTGTGACCACTCTCTGCCATCTGCTTTCCATCAGCTCCCCAGTAAAACTCCGTGTGCCCCGTTTCCAACCAACCCCATATTTCAACCTGCTGCCCCTGGGGGTGGAACGTAATTATTTAGATTTCCAGTTTCAGGCTTCTTATGTCTGAGAGAAGAGACAAATTCACCCAACGTGTGAGAGTGTACAGACGCACAGAGGCTTCCCCCCCACACACGTGAAACATCAAAGCTCTTATTTGACCAGGGTTTAAGTTAAATATTTGTGATGGTTAATTTATTTGACCGTCCGTGCTTGCAGGGCTCAGAGCTGGGCAGAAAGCCCTTTGAAGCACTCCCAAACACGCTAAATTATGGGAAATCTTTGGGAAAAGCTGCTGTACGAACTCAGCCAAGTCACCTCCATCACTCCCCAGACCTTTCCTTTCCCCTGCCTGCAGATCCAGCCCAGGTAGATCCGTGTCATTTGTGCGCCCTTTGGAAAGCAGGACAGGAGGGATCACAGAGGGACGTGCCAGAGCGTTAGAGGGACGAACAACCAGAGTTCCTGCACTGAACAATTTGCTTCTTCATTGTAATTACTGGCTTCTGAAAGACTTTAGCAACTTTGCCAACTTGTACAACCCTCTATTCTCTGCTTTTGGCCTCAACTGTACAGTCATTTTGCAGACAAACAAGTAACAGATGTACAATCTATAGTCGCCCCAAGTCCTTTTATAGTAAATGATTTCTGGCCAAATAATGTATATTTAAAAAAAAAAAAAAAAGGCAAACCATGAACGAACACAAATTCTTGTATTTTTTAAGGTATCTCCCACAACACCCCAACACACACTAAAAAAACTAAACTTTCTTCATATGCTTCTGGAATATTCTGTGTGGGAGGAACTTCTGTCCTCGACCAACACCCACGTAGGGGAGAGTGGCCAGAGGTGTCCACCAATTTTGGAGACACCAAGGGCAGCCCTGTGGGCTCCTGCTGCCATCACCAACCACTTCTGCCCCTGGACCACAGGGATACAACTTCTGAGAGGGCAGGAGGCCACAGTTACAGAATCCCAGACTGGTTTGGGTGGGAAGGGACCTTAAAGCCCATCCAGTCCCACCCCTGCCATGGGCAGGGACACCTTCCACTAGCCCAGGTTGCTCCAACCTGGCCTTGGACACTTCCAGGGATCCAGGGGCAGCCACAGCTTCTCTGGGAAATCCATTCCATCACCTCACCATCCTCACAGCCAAGAATCCCTTCCCAATATCCCATCTAACCCTGCCCTCCTCCAGCTCAAAGCCATTCCCCCTTGTCCCACCCCTCCATGGTTCACCCTGCTCCGCGCCCGTCACACAACGTGACAAGAGAAGTCACAACTTCCAGGAGTTTTCCTGTGGACCTTTCTGACGTGGGCTTTTCCCTGGGACCCAGAGCAGGCTGTCCCCAGAGCAGCCCAGCCCCTGGCAGGACCATTCCCAGGGTGGCAGTGCCGAGGTGTCCCCACTTGCCTCTCCGACGCTGCCGTCGGGAAGCGCCGGGCACGTTTCCAGCTCATGATCCAGGACACTCCGTCGCTCTCAAGAGCAGCAGTGCAGAGTCCTGGAGGTCCTCACAGCGCCCAGCGCTCATGAGAAGACCATTCATCTCCAACACAATGCCACCATTATGTTGCTTTATGAATATCCTCCCCAAATATATGTTTAACGCTGCGCAGTCACGGCACACAAACGCTTGGTTTGTTGAGAGATCCCCCAGTAAATTGAAAACCAACACATGTTGAGTTTCTGCAGCATGTTATAGCACAGTATACACAAGTTATACATTCTCCAAGTCTTTAAGCAATGAAACACTTGTGAAAGGCACTATTTTAGGAAGAGACAAAGCCTGGGACAAATTAGTGCTTTTGTTTTCCAATATATCCATATATAACGTTGTGCATCTCGAGTTATTAAAGTTAAAAAGCAGATGATTGTGGGCAAAACAATCAGTGCAAGTGAAACAACACTCAGTTAAAACAAGGGTGCAAATCATGGACCTGCAGATCATACAATCCTGGAATATCCTGAGTCGGAAGGGACCCGCAGGGATCATCAGTCCAACCCCAGGCCCTGCACAGACACCCCAGTGATCCTCCCCTGTCCCTCAGAGTGTTGTCCAAACCCTCCTGGAGCTCTGGCAGCCTTGGTGCTGTGCCCACTGCCCTGAGGAGCCTGTTCAGTGCCCACCATCCTCTGGGAGAAGAACCTTTGCCTGAGATCCAGCCTAAACTGGAGCCCTTGGCAGGAGTAACTGGGAACACGGCATTTCCCAGTGACAGTTCTGCGTGGGCAAGAATTGTCCCTTCCACGGTCAACTGGTGTCAGGGTGTGAAGGCCAAGGGATGAAAATCTGCTTGTTTGACAACACTGACCCTTCAGAACTGCAATCAGCAGGATGTGATAAAAGGGAAATGACTCTTTTTAAGCCCCAGCAGCTGCAGGTGCTGTTACCTGACCAGCCTGAGCCCTTGGGCTCCATGATGCTGCAGCTCCTCAGTGCTGGAGGCTCACACCAGAGACCTCCTTCTAACCCAATTATAAATCAAATGGAGGGAGTTGGTGTCGCTTATTTCCCACAGCAAATTCCCAAACGGGCTCTTCCAAACAGAAAACAAACAATAATTCAGCTCTGTTTGTGTCAAATGTGGCTGCTGCACGCTGCTGGCCATGGAAACCTTCCAGCAGCTGGATCAGCTGGTCCCACCACTGCCCGGGAGCAAACTTCCAACTGGCCTGCTAGTTCTAAGGTCCAATCTTCTGGTTACCAAAGAAAAATCATATTTACATCTCCCAGCAGTGAGAAAACCCTCTGGAGCAGGGCACGTTCCACCCACAGCTCCATCCTCCTGCTGCCACCTCACCTTCCCAGGACACGGCACCCAAAGGGCACCGGGCAAACCAACCACGTCCCTTCCGTGGCCTCCTGCACTGGGAAGTGTTTTGATCCTGATCATCGAGTGCTTAATTCAAACTCAAGAGGCAGCCCAGATGCTTGAAAATAAACTGGTTCTGAAGTGTTGCTGCATTAGCATGTTTTGCATAATTCATTTCCTCGTGCTGAGCAGAGCCCTTCGCTTCCCACCCCACGAGGTCACGATGGCAGCGCCGGCACCTCCACGTGCTGCTCCACGGCCTGCTCCGGGCACAGCCCAGGGTGCCAGCATTCCCTGGCAGACCCAATCCAGCCCAGAATGGTCTGGGTTGCCTGGAGAAGCTGTGGCTGCCCCTGGATCCCTGGAAGTGTCCAAGGTCAGGCTGGACGGGGCTTGGACAACCTGGGCTAGTGGAAGGTGGAAGGGTAGAATGAGATGATCCTCAGTGTCCCTTCCAAACCAAACCAGCCTGGGATTCTAGGAAATCCATCCATGGGTTTTACTACTCTAAAACCTGAGTCCCAAGGGCATTCCCTGCTCTGTTCTGGTTCTAAATGTACAGCTGGAACATGGGAACCCTTCTTCCATGAGCAGGTCAAGGAGCTCTGAGTGATGGCCCTAAACATGGGATGAGAATCAGTCCCTCTCAAGAGGCACTTTGGACAAGGGATGGAGGGACAGGACACATGGAATGGCTTCCCACTGCCAGAGGGCAGGGAGAGATGGGATATTGGGAAGGAATTCCTGGCTGGGAGGGTGGGGAGGCCCTGGCACAGGTTGCCCAGAGAAGCTGTGGCTGCCCCTGGATCCCTGGAAGTGTCCAAGGCCAGGCTGGAGCAACCTGGGCTAGTGGAAGGTGTCCCTGCCCATGGCAGGGGGTGGAATGAGATGGGCTTTGAGTTCCCTTCCAAACCATTCCATGACCAGTGTAAGTGGCACCAAACTCCCCTGATGGACGTCACCAACTCCTGACAACAATCAGTGCAGCAGAACCTGCAGCAAAACCAAAGAGGTTTTACCTTCCCTGTGCTACAAATCCACACTGGGCACCAATGCCAATGTAGGATCATCCCACCTGGATAGTGGTGCCACTGGAGCCCAAACTTGCCCCAAGAGACCCTTCCCTGGCCACCTCCTCACACCCACTGAGGGAGCTGCTGCCCAGAGCGAGCATTGCACTGACCAGGGGCTGGGGAAAAGCAAAAGCAAAACTGCAATCAATCCCAGGGATTTTCCACTCCTGACCAGAACAGTGGGCACCATTCATCCTCGCTTCCCAGCCACTGAGCTGGGAGCACAGCAACAGTCTGGAAAATGAACAGAAATGCTGAAAGCTCAAAACTAAAAACGTATTTGGGGGGAAAGGTTTGGCTCTCAGTAACCTCCCAACGACCGAACAAGAGATCAGAAAGGGAAATGTCAGAGCTTGGTTTCACTTTAGGAGAGATTCCAAGGCAGAAATAATGAGGCAAATAAACCCAGTTCCTCCTGCAGGGTCACTCACTCCCCTGGCTATGAAGTGCCAGACCAAGGTGACAGATTTAAACCACCTTTTCCAACAGACTGGGAAGAGAAATTCTTTTATTCAGCAGGTGCTGACCTCAAAATGAGAACAAGTTCAAACCCTGCTAAAAACAGGGGCGGTGCTGATCTCAGATGAAGCACCAGATCAGTCCCTCTGGCAGCTTTAAGGAGCTCCCAAAATTCCAGCAGGGAAAAAACACTCCCCTTCTCTTAAGCAGCCCCATAAGCCCAGGCTGATAATTACCCTGCACACCTTCAGAGGGATGTTTTATTTTAAAAGGGACTTGGAGTCTTTAAAAAGTTCCCTAAATAATTTATAATCTCTGCAGAATGATGCAAAAAATATAATAAAAATAACAAGAAGTCCTTTCAAAACAAACACAACAAATCAAACATTTCAGTTTGGGTTTGTTTCTGCTGAGTTTTGCTATTTGAGGGGGAGAAGTTCCTGTGGATTTTAACACCTTTTCATGCAGATTTTATTTTTAAATTAAAGACTACAGGCTGACTCCAGTCACTCCAAGTCATTCAGTCACCAACTGAAAACTACCCAACAGCTACTGTTTTACTTCAGACCATCTTGTAAACTCTGAATTTCGTTTTGCACCTCTCAAATTCTTTCCCAACATCACCAACATCCTGCAGCACAGAAGAAGAGAACATGTCACACCTCAGGGCCAAGTTTTGCATGACCTTACTTGTGAAGACAAAATAAAAATAATAAAAACCCCTTTTATCTTGCACACAAGGTTAAGGGAGTCGATAAAGATGTTTAATAAAGGTTCAGTGCACTGGTGGTGCAGGTTCAGGGTAAAGGCAGGGGGGTTCCACCTCAGTAAGTTGTTTGAGCTGTTGTTGCTCACCTCAGACCTCGCGTTCCAGACACTCAAATTAAAAATTAGTTTTATAAAAATAATACTCCTGTGATGTCTGGGTGGAAAAACTCACAAATGCCACCTCCTGGCTGCCACAGCAGCTGGGCACAAGTGTCACCACCCAGTGCTCCCTCCCTCTGAAATACATGTATTTAACGGGGGGATTTATTGGACTGTTTCCTCATTAAAAGGTGTCATTGCCCAAACCATTGCAATGAGACCTTAAGGAAGAGCCCAGTGGCTCTGTCAGAGCTGGGGCCTGAACAAGGAAACCCAGCGGGGCTGAATTTTAGAAATCTCCTTTTCCTGAAGATTCCTAAACCTAGTTCAGTGTCTCTCAGCTTCCACAGTATTGCCTTCAAATTCCACCAAACCAACACAAATCACACCTGATATGGGAGTCTCAGGTATTTCAGGATCTCCACTGAAATCCATCCCAAGTTCTGCTAAACTTAGGAATCACAACAAGGAATCCAGTGCCCCACCAGCTCCACCAAAGGAGGGAACTCGTCCTACCCCACAGACATCCCCTGCAGCCACGTCCTGCTCTGTAATGATTTGCAGACCCTAAACCATCTATATTATAAAACAAAGCCTAATATACTTGATGGACTAGGAAGGGGAATGGAAAACAGCTGGGAAACATTAGAGTTTTCACACTGAGCCTTCAAATTCTTCAGCAGGAGACACTCAAACTGCCCTCACCGGTGTGGAAAACGCTGCTGGGACAAAATCCACCGTGAAAAGGGAAATTCTAGTGGAAGGAGGAAGTTCTTATGGGCAAAGCCTTGAGTGCCCTGAGCAGAACCAGAGTGGCTGCCCTGCCCTCACGTTACACTGAGGATGGCAAACACCTCCCCTCAGCCTTCAGCCGCGTCCCTCCAGCCCACAGCAGCGGGCACAGAAGCCTCCTTTGTACATGAAATCCCACTTGGAGGGGGTAAGAGGATATTTCCTGTTAACCTCACCGCAGATTTGTAATCCAGCAGTCAAATTATGTCAATCACAGCTCATTAGGCACCGATTTCCCCTGCCAACTCCGGCCTGGCTGCCTCCTCCAAACCACGTGGCGTTTGCAAACGTGCAACCCCGTTATGGGATCAGGGAGAGACCACCCTGCTGCAGGAGCTGGGAGCCTGGAATTCACCCCCACGGATCCCAGCTTCCCACAGGGAACAGTGGTGCCATCATGTCTAGGGATGCTCCTGGCACACTTGGTTTGCTGAGCGATGGTTTTCTCTGCAGCAAAGCAGGGTTGGACACCAGAATCCAGGGTTTATGCCCCACATGTCCGAAGGATAAAGCCAGGAAAACATCCCACAAGGCTGAGGAGGAAAAGGGAGCATCTTGGGGAAGTCAGGTCCCTGCAGGTATGTGCCAGTGCTGGAAAGCTCAGAGTCAGCTCTGGGATTCAGATCTCAGTTTATCCATCACCCCTCACGGGCACATCGGGACACGTGGTGGCAATGGCACACTCCGGGGTAAACCTGAGACTGAGGGAATTATTTCATAGGAAAGGGGGACAATTCACATCAGCAGCTTACAGACAGAAAGCTGGATCTCTCTTGGGTTATCCTCCACGTTTCCCTCCTCCAAGTACATCCCATCAAACACAACACACACCCCTGGGCCTCACACCGGAGACCCAACGCAGCACACAAGCCATGGAAGCACATTTACCACAGCAGTGCCAAAAACAGCACCAGGAGACCCAGATCCACAGGAAACCCCTCTCGTGTTATTTGTCCAGCAGGCCAAGAGGTGTGGCACAGCCAGGCCTGGCACCACCGTCCCTCACACGGGCTCAGCACACCCTCGGGAACGCCGACGGCACCGGGACACGCCGTGGGAGCACAGGGAGATTGGAGAGCTTCACCCAAAAAGTGTGACCTGGGGCACTGCCCATCACCTCCTCCAGTGGAAACACCTCAAAGAGCGAGGCTACCCAGAGGTGACTCTGCATGTTTGAGGTGACAAACCACCTCACCAGAGCCCTTCCTCAAGACCAGCTCCTCTAACAACGCACGCTGGCACGCTCGTCCATCACCTCCAGGCACAACATCCCCTGGCTGCAGGGACCACGGAGATCCTGGAGAAGCTCAGGAGAGCGTGTTCAAAGTGGGGAAAACAAAAGTTGTTATCACAGCACTCATGGCCATGGACATGTTTTGGAGGGTGATGGCTCATTGTCCTGCACGAGGGGGGGAAGAATAAAACTTCCAAACACACTTGTGATGCTGCACAGGAGGAACCTGTCCTGCACAACCCGATCCTGGCACACAGAACTGGAAACAAACCCCTCAGCACGATGACTCCAGACCTGCACGAGCCACTCAGCTGAGCCTCGTGTTCATCAACGTCACAATCAGTCCTGGAAATTTCGTTAGTGACACGAGAATTGCCACTGTCAGCAAAGCCCTCCAGGACCTCACCAGGGCTCCCCAGTGTGCCAGCAACACCGGTGCCAGGCTAATTTCTTAAGACAGCGTGTAAAGAAGGTGAGATTTAGTCCTATAACCTTCAGCTTCTTCTTCATACTCACATCCCCTGACTAATCCACCATCCCCACAGAAAATATCCCTCGTCCTTTCTCCCCTCACCATTCCTTTCTCATCAATCCCTGCAGTCCTCCTGCCTGCCCCGCTCTGGGGTTTGACTGGTGGCACAGCCATCCTTCCCTCAGAGCCACAGAGAAAGCAAAACAGTAACAGCCGGGGAGTTTATTCCTTCAGGAACTGCTCAGAGATTTCCTGGAAGCTGCAACACCACCAGCCATCCCTGGCTGGCTTCCAGGACGGGATGAAGGTGATTTTTGGAGCCCCACCTTGCAGCTTCTCCCAATGGGAGAAGGAATCAATGGGAGCAAACCATCCAACACCCCATTTGTACAGACTGTGCCTCTGCATGGCCTCTCCCTCCAGCAAGGCTATAGCACTCGCCCTCTGAACCTTTATTTAAGTCCATCTTTAGAACCAGAGGCCACCTCCTCCTTTCAAGTACCTCAGGAAATCACAGGCACGGCCCTGTTATCTCCCATATTTACATTACACATCTCTAACGCTCTCCCAGACGATGTCTCTGCCTCTGACTGATCTAATCAATCAGTCCCAACTCGAACCCACCAATTTTCTCCCCCAGACCACGCAGGCAAACCAAGCCAGACACTCTTGCGGCAGGTTAGGATGAATCCAGACCCGATTCTGAGCCCTGTGCTGCCTGCAGGAGCATCTCCCATCCGCAGAACCACCACGGCTTTCCCGACAAGAGCAACACGACATCAAGGTTTTTCCACTGTGCCTAATAATCGTAACATCTCACTCGCCATTTGGCTCGTCAGTGGGGGTTCCTGACTGAATAGGCTTATTCTTTTCTTAGACATGATAATCTAATTGGGTCTAACCAGAAATAATCCCCAGCGCACACCAGTTCGCGAATCCTCGCCCAGCGCCGGGAGCGTTTCGCGGACCGGGGGGGCTGCCCCGGGATGTGCGACGGGAATTACTCCGGCGGCAGCTCTCCTGGCCGGGCTTCCCCTGGCACTACAGGGAGCGCGGGGCATGGCACGCACATGGGGCCGCTCGCCCTCCTCCCCCGGCTCTGCTCCGCACGGAAACGGGGCTCGGATTCGGGAGGGCATGGCAGAAGGAGACGGGTCGCCACAACCGAGTCGCGATACCCGGGTCGCGATACCCGGGTCCCGCTGCTCGGGCGCCTGAGAGCGAGCGGGAGGTTTGCGCGATGCGGCGCCCGGGGAGCACCCAGGGGAGCACCCAGGGGTGCACAGCCCTGCTGATCCCAAACACCCAGCCCGTCCCGCTGATCCCAAACACCCAGCCCGTCCCGCTGATCCCAAACACCCAGCCCGTCCCGCTGATCCCAAACACCCAGCCCGTCCCGCTGACACGAACCCCCAGCCCAGCACCGGCCCCGGTGCCCCGCGCACACCGGAGGGGCAGCGCCGGGGTGTCCCCAGGGGGAAACGGGACCGAGATGTCCCCAGGGGGGACAGGACCGGGGTGTCCCCGTCGGTGGGGGGGCAGGACCGAGAGGTATCCTCGAGGGAGCAGGACAGGGGTGTCCCCGGGGAGGATGGAGGGGGGTGGGGGGACAGGACCGAGGTGTCTCCGGGGGGAAGGACAGGGGGCTCCCCGGGAGGGGGAGGGCAGGACGGCGGCGTCCTCGAGAGGTCACAGGACCGGGGTGTCGCCGGGTGGGGGAACAGGATCGGGATGTCCTGGGGGGCTCCGCCGGGCCGGGCCGATCCCTGCCCGCAGCTCCAGCCCCGCCGGGGCCGCCCCCGCCCGCGGGCTGCGCTCCGCCGGCGCCGGGCGAACCGGCCGGGGCTCCGCCTGGGCTCGGCCAGGGGCGGCTCTCGGGGGGCTCCCGAGACAAAGAGCCGCGGCCCGTCCCGCGGGCGGGGGGCCGAGCCCACCCCACCTGTGCCCGGCCGCCGCTCCCGCTCCAACTTTTCGGCGCTGCCTCTCCCCCCCCCCGCCCCGCTCCGCGCCGCCCGCAGACAATGGGGCCGGCGCCGGCTCACCAGGACCACGGCGAAGCGCTCCTCCAGCTCGCCGGGCTCGGGCATGGGCAGCTTGAGGGGCACGGGGTGCGCCCGCAGCTCGGTGTGCTGCGCGTCCACGCTGCCCGCGTTGCCCATGGCGGCCCCTCGGCGCTGCCCCGCGGGCTCCGCGCTCGGGGCTCCCTCTTCTCTTCTCTTCTCTCTCTCTCTCTCTTCTCTCTCTCTCTTCTCTCTCTCTCTCTACCACCGCCGGCGCTTCGCGGCGCCGCCGCCCGTCATGGCTCGCCGCCCTCGCCCTCCTCCCCCCGGGGCGGGCTCGCTCCGGCTCCGGCTGCGGCTGCGACTCCTGCTCCGGCTCCAGCCCAGGCTGCGGCTCCCCCGCATGCCGCCCGCACAAAGCCCCGCTCCGCCCCCGGCCCGCGGCGCCATGGGACTCGTAGTCCCGCCGCCCGCCGGGGGAGGGACGCGGGGAAGGAGTGGGAAAGGGACGGGGAAGGGGACGGGGAAGGGGATGGGGAAGGGTGGGCAGCGGTGGGGGCGACCCCGCCGCCTCCATTTTGGCCGAGCGGCCGCGCTGGGCAGGGATGGAGGGGCAGGACGCGGGGAATGGCTTCGTGCGGCCAAGGCCCCCCCTGCCTTGGGGATTAGGAAGGAATTCCTGGCTGGGAGGGTGGGGAGGCCCTGGCACAGGTTGCCCAGAGAAGCTGTGGCTGCCCCTGGATCCCTGGGAGTGTCCAAGGCCAGGGGGCTTGGAGCAACCTGGGCTAGTGGAAGGTTGGGGTTGGAACTGGATGATCCTTGATGTCCCTTCCAACCCAAACCACCCTGGGACTCCATAGTCTCTGTGCACCCACTGTGGTGCCAGCATGGGGCTGACACTGTGGCCACAGGGACCTGTTGGCTTGGAGCAGCAGGGCCTTCTGCCCCACCGAGGGGCTTTCCAGGGTGCCCCCAGAGCCCACATCCCTTTGGCTGAGACTGGGACAATGGGGGAATCAATCTCCATAGGTTCACCACCCCAACGTATCCACAACCAAGCTAGTGATGATGCCTGGGCGTAATCAGGGGATCATCCTCCAAAGCATATCAAACCTGCCCACTCCTCAGGTGCTATTCCCCATTTCTTCATCATTCCCTGCAGATCCTCTCCAACACTATGTCAGTGTCCTGGTGGCCAAACGCAGCCCCTGGGAATGGTCCCTGGGTGTGCAGGGGCCGTGCAGGAAACACGAGCCTGGCCCCCAGCACTCCCCTCCAGTTTGGAGAAAATCCCAGGAGATGGCATTGACCCGTTTGGTGACTGTGCTGTCCTGCTCTTACATCTGTGTTAGTCCCCACTCCAAGACCTAATTCCCTCCTGTCACCCTCACCAATCCATATCCCACTGTCTTCTGTTAACATTCCATTATCCTTCCAGGGAAGAACGATTTTCACTCAGCTGTCACCTTCACCACAACACTCTTACTGCTGTCTCTCCTCAACCCCAAGATTAATTTTTTTTGGGGGAAAGCAAGAAGATAAGCATCATTGTTTAGAAAATGACCATTCCTGAATTTATTTGCTCTGGGATGGCAGTCGTGCCAGAGGCAGAGCTCGCTGGGAATCCTGTGTGGCAGCACACGCAACCCTGCAGTGGAAATCCAGGGAAGTGACAGGAAGCTTTTCTCTGTGTGTGCTCTAGACCCACCACTAATTAAATGTGCTCATTCTAATTAGAAAAAAAAAAAAGACATAATACATCCATGACTGGGATGGGGAGTCCTGGATTAGACCCCACCTTGCCCTTGGAGTATCAGGGCCCCCGAGCGATGCCAAAGGTGTGGATTCCTGCTTCACAGGCACTGGGGAAGGTGTTACCCCAGGAACAGCCCAGAATTCCATACAACTGCTCTGTCAAAAGCCTAAAATTCTTGCAATATCCTTAATAAACCAAGGTTTAAACCCCAGAGAGCCCTTGGGAGTCAATAACAGCATTATTGTCGCTAGTGAAGGGACCGGTAATAAATACTTTGCTCAGGGTCTTTAATCTAAAACTATCACAATTCTTTGAGAGATTAATTAGTTAATTAAGCTTCACAACACTGCTGTGAGATAAGGGAGCAGTGAAGTGTCACTGATAACAGAGGAGGGTCAGGATACAGTGAGCTGGAGACAGTTTCCAGCCCGGGATCCTTCTCTCTCCCAGCAGCAAATTGCCAGCTGGGAATTACCTGCGACAGAAACCTTCCTCCAAGAGGAGGAATCCCAGCATTTCCCCAGTCAGTAATTCCCACCATGGAAGCACTCAGGAGCCTCATTTTTCTGAATCAAGGGCAAATCCCCTCAGGATTTTTGCATCCCTCTGGACACAGGGACACGGTCGGGGCCCGGGAGCCGCTGCCAGCCACGAATACCTGGGACAGGTTGGGATAATTGCAGGGCAAACTGGATTCTTTGGCTTGGCTTTCGGCAGGAAGCCAAAGGCAGCTCCAAATCCTGCTATGAGGCATATTCAGGTCAAAACCAGCCTTGCAAAGTTTTTAATGAAATTAGCCATCCTTACACACAGCAACTGTTTGACATCAATGCCAGAGAGCAAAGGAAGGAATTCTTTCAAGAGAATAAGAGGATTTTGAAGCAATTTGTTGTCTGTAACTGGGATGTCAATGTTTGCAAATGTCAGAACGAGCCTGGCAGCAGTGCTAAATAAAAAAGGGACTCAGCTGGCTCACACAAGGCTAAGAAATTATTCTGGGATAAAAATTCATGAACAAGAGCTTTGTTTTTACGTTTATTTATTCAAACTAAATAAGCAGCTACACAATGTGCAGTTCCCAGAGCTCATCCCAGGCACCTGGACAATTCACACCAGGTGATGCCACCAGGAAAGACACCAGGATTAATGGCCATACCAGCTCTGCAAGGGCTCTGTGCCACGAGCACGTGTGGAATTTCCCTGGAGAATGAGACATCTCAGCCTTTCCTCAAGCTCATTGGTCTGTTTGTCACCAAAATCTCCACACAACGAGCTGGAAGTTTGGGGCTGAGTCATTCCTGAAATCTCCTGAACCAGTGTCTACTTATCTGCCTGTGGAAGAATCTCTGGAGGGAAAAGCTTGGTTTATGAACCCTCATTTTCCCCGATGCTCAGCACTTCCAGATGGATCCCGAGCTGCAGTTCCAGGTGATGTGATATAATGTTCCTAAAGCTGGAGAGGCTTCAATAAATAGCCAGCTCCTGGCTCAGCAGTGGCAGGGGAAGTTTCATTCATAATAAAGATGTAGAGCAACCATAACCCCCGTGTGAGAGCTGAGCAGGGCACACTTAACGAGAGGTTATTGATTGCAGCACACCAGCACTGACCTTGCCTGGGAGACAGAGAGGGGGTTTGCTGTAATAAAGGGAAAAAAGAATAAAAAAACAACCCATAGGCTGCTCTCTGAGAACAGTTTTCTCAAGGAAAATAAGAAGCTGCAGGGTGGTGAGACACTGGCCCAGGTTGCCCAGAGAAGCTGTGGCTGCTCCTGGATCCCTGGAAGTGTCCAAGGCCAGGTTGGACAGGGCTTGCAGCAACCTGGGCTAGTGGAAGGTGTCCCTGCCCATGGCAGGGGGTGGCACTGGATGGGCTTTAAGGTCCCTTCCAACCCAAACCATTCCCTGATTGGATATTTTACAGTGCTACTTTTAATTCATATTAAGGAGCAAGTTCTCTATGTAACCGAATCCAACTCTGCTGCTTTGGGGGTGAATTTTGCTGTAAGTCCTTTCCCCGATTTTAAGGGAATTCTCAGAACTTGAAGGCTGATCACAAACGTGGGATTTTCCGTCTTTTTTTTTTTTCCTAACAACATTTCAGTTTCGTTTACAATCACTGCAGGTATGAAAGGAAAGGGAAGAACAAACAAAATTTGTTGAGTACACAAAGGTTTGTAGGTCATGAAACACAGTAATAGTGATTGAGGGGACCTTAAGGATCATCCCGTTCCACCTCCTGCCATGGGCAGGGACACCTTCCACTAGCCCAGGTTGCTCCAAGCCCTGTCCAGCCTGGCCTTGGACACTTCCAGGGATCCAGGGGCAGCCACAGCTTCTCTGGGCAACCTGGGCCAGGGCCTGCCCACCCTCCCAGCCAGGAATTCCTTCCCAATATCCCATCTCTCCCTGCCCTCTGGCAGTGGGAAGCCATTCCCTGTGTCCTGTCCCTCCAGGCCCTTGTCCAAAGCCCCTCTCCAGCTCTCCTGGACCCTCTTTAGGCACTGGAAGGGGCTTCAAGGTCTCTCTGGATCCTTCTCTTCTCCAGGTGGACACCCCTCCAGGTAAATTGAGTTTAAACAAGGTGCAAATACTGAGATGGAGAATCCCCAGGGAGCACTGGGATGGGAAGAGGAACACCTGGAGCTGGAGGACACCCCACTTCCAGACTGGGGTGGTGACCCTCGGGGTCATCCATGGAATCTCCATGTTCCTGCTCATCTCCCTGTGATCAAACACAACCCGAGTGTTGTTTTCTGGTGGGATTCAGCCCGGCCGGGAGCTCGTCCATGATTTATTGGCAGGAAGGCAAGCAGACAAAACACAACTTTGGAATTCCCAGCAAGGCAAGGGATTGCAAATGCTAATGAAACTGAGATAATGGAGCAGAAAATAGCAGGAGGGAAGGAGTCAATATTTAATAAAGCTGCTGTGTGAGCGCAGAGCGGCGCGGTGAGATGGAGACCGAGCCTGGAGGAGATGCAATAACTGCCAGGAGATCCTTCTCTCCGCTTTTCCCGGCGATGGAGGGGCTGTAGCTCAGCCCTCAGCTGGCTCCTGGCTCCAAAGGCCACCCGTGGGACAATGCCAGCCATTGTCCCCGGGCAGGAGGACAGCTCCCTGTGCTTCCACGCAGGCTCCGCACACAAGCGCCGCACAAGTTCCCATTGTTTTCCCACCAAAGGCTCCTGACAAAGAGCTCCCGAGGATGCTTGGGCAAGAGGAATAAAACTAATTCAATTTTTTCAGCTGATAGAAGCTGTTTAGAGGCCTTAAATGGGTTTCAGAACTCCTGAGAAAAAAATATGGATTTCAATTTACGGGACTGATTAATAACATTTGTCTCCCAGCAAGGCGGGGAGGGAGGGGGGAGAATTTGCCAGAACAAGAGTTGTGCAGCCACTGGAAACACCTTTTCCAGACCTTTAAATCACGTTTTCCAGTGTCACCAGCTCCCCTCAATGATGTCTCACTGCAGCCAAAGCTCCCAGCAGTGCTGAGCTCTCCTTGCCCCCTCTTCCTGTGTAGCCAGTGCCCCCGGGATGCTCCATGGACACAGGGTGGGTGGCACTGTGGCCTCTCCTGGCTGTTGTTTTAAATTTAGGGACTCCTCAGCATCTGCCAAGTGAAAGAGTTGCCACTATCCATGTCTGCATCCCTGGCAGCTGGGGATGTGTGGAGTGGGAGCCCTGCTGGGAACGCTCCCACTGCTCACTGAGCAGGCGCGTGGGGAGATGGGGTGGGGAGGTGCTGAGTGTGAGGACCTGCTGGTCCCACAGGGTGTGCAGGGTCATTAGGGGGTACCTGGTGTCACAGGCTGATGTTCTCCAAGGTTTGGGACAGTTTGTGACTGTCCTCACCCCTCAGGGCCTGTTGTGGCGGGTCCTGGGTTGAGGGTCACCAGTCCCAGCTGACAGATTTTCAGGGGAGCAAAAGCTTTTCCATGGGAGCACAGGGACATCAGTCTGGAGTTCCTCAGCTTCCCAGGGAGCCTGCTGGGAGCTGGACACTGGGACAAGTCACTGCTTTGCTCCTGAGCTGTGCCAGGCAGGGGCAGGCAGACTGGGATGGGGACAGGTCCCTTCCCTCTGAGTCCCACCATCATGGAATCCCAGAATGGTTTGGGTGGGAAGGGACCTTAAAGCTCACCCAGTCCCAACCTCTTCTATGAGCAGGGACACCTTCATCTATCCCAAATTGCTCCAAGCCCTGTCCAACCTGGCCTTGGACACTTCCAGGGATCCAAGGGCAGCCACAGCTTCTCTGGGCAAGCTCTGCCAGGGCCTCCCCACCCTCCCAGCCAAGAACTCCTTCCCAATATCCCATCTAACCCTACTCTCTGTCAGTTTGAAACCATGCCCCCTTGTCCTGTCCCTCCATCCCTTGTCCAAAGTCCCTCTCCATCTTCCCTGCAGGCTCCCTTCAGGCACTGGAAGGCCACAACCAGGTCACCCTGGAGCCTTCCCTTCTCCAGGGTATCACCAGGCTCTGTTCCGCTGCTAAATTCAGCAAAAGGCCAACAGTGCAGCTTTTCCCACAAAACAGACATTTCCCCTTCCCCACCGACTCCAAACATCTCCACTCCTGTTACACGACAAGGAGAACAGAAGTTCACCCTGAATTATTTACTGCTCGTGGCGCTGGGGACCGACGGAGACCGGCTGAACCCAGACAGGAGGGGATGATGGATGCAGGGAGCGTGAAGAAGGCCTGCTGCATCTTTAATAGCTTCCTTGAGCAGCCAGCTGGGAGGGGTTGGAGATTCCAGTGGGTAAAACTCCCGAAGCTCCCGTCTCTTTCTGCCCCGTGGCACAAGGTCACGGCGGTGTGTGTGGTGGCACTGCCCGGGAAAGGCACGTCCCAGACCCTCCAAAATGCTGCAGGTGTTGGTTGGAGGAGGTTCATGGGCAGCTGCAGGGCATCCCATACCTTAGGGCACTTCTGGGGTGCAGCTGAACCTGGTGAGCTCTGAAAGGTGTGGGATGGAGCAGTGGGATGGAGTGGTGGGATAGAGCAGTGGGGATGGAGCAGTGGGATGGAACAGCGGTGATGGAGCAGAGCTGATGGAGCAGAGCTGATGGAGCAGTCCCATACCAGCTCACACCCAATTTGTTTCAGAATAAAGCAGGGAACAACCACTTTGGAGCCCAGTATAAGCTCTCCTTCACTTCCCAGCACCTCCTGCACAGCCAGAAGGGTTGTACCTCGTCCTTCACTGGGATCTGGGACCCCCAACATGAGAAAAATATTGACCTGTCAGAGTGAGTTCAGAGGAGGCCATGGAGGTGCTCCCAGGGCTGGAGCCCCTCTGCTCTGGAGCCAGGCTGGGAGAGCTGGGGGGGTTCACCTGGAGAAGAGAAGGCTCCAGGGAGAGCTGAGAGCCCCTTCCAGGGCCTAAAGGGGCTCCAGGAGAGCTGGAGAGGGAACTGGGGACAAGGGATGGAGGGACAGGACACAGGGAATGGCTTCCCACTGCCAGAGGGCAGGGAGAGATGGGATATTGGGAAGAAATTCCTGGCTGGGAGGGTGGGGAGGCCCTGGTTGCCCAGAGAAGCTGTGGCTGCCCCTGCATCCCTGGAAGTGTCCAAGGCCAGGCTGGGGCTTGGAGCAACCTGGGCTGGTGGAAGGTGTCCCTGCCCATGGCAGGGGGTGGGATGAGATGGGATTTAAGGTCCCTTCCCACCCAACCCATTCCAGGACTCCCTGCCTGTCTGTACCTTCCCCTAACAAGCAGAGGAACTCACAGCACCACCCTGTGACACAGAGCTCAGCTTTTCCAGTTGCTGGTGACATAATTAAAGCCCATTTCCCAGAAAACAGCACAGGGTGACAAACTGAGCCTTCTCTTTCCGTGGCCCAAAACCCAGCCCAGCCTAAACCAAGAGTGTGTGTGTGTGTGCCTGGGGTGTGCTTTGAGCCACGTGCCCATGTTAGACCTGCCATCCTTTTAATGCTTCAAAGGAAATGGAGCTGCTGCTGGAGAAAATATTTACAGATGATTTACAGAGGGATGGCAGCCCCTGTATCCTTTGGGCTGGAGCCTGCACGCTTGCTTTGCAAATCCTATCAGCCAGCCACAAAACCAGGCCAAGCCCGTAATTATTGTTTGGGATGCGAGACAGGAATTGAGTGTGACCAGTGGCCATGCAAAGTGCTAAGATGTGCTGTCAGGGAAAATGCTTATTCAGAAGGATTTGCAGCAGTGTCCTGGAATGGACTGCCTGGCGTTTTCTGGGAGCCGTTTCACGGAGCCCTTCCCCATCCACGGGGCCCTTCCCCATCCACGGAGTCCTTCCCCATCCACGGGGCCCTTCCCCATCCACGGAGCCCTTCCCCATCCACAGAGACCTTCCCCATCCACGGGGCCCTTCCCCATCCACGGGGCCCTTCCCCATCCACAGAGCCCTTCCCCATCCACGGAGCCCTTCCCCATCCATGGGACCATCCCGCTCCTGCCGACTCAGCCCCTCTTTGTTTGGCTGCTCCTTGCTGGCTGGGCCAGAGATGCTGCAGCGCAGGGCTGGGTGGGTGACCTCAGCCCCAGAGCCCGATGGATGACTGAACTGCACACAGAGAGCACAATCCATTGTCTCCCCCCTGAAATGCCAGCTTTGTTCCACGTGGAGCCGCGGGCTTATCGCTCTAACCCCTTCCGTGCTGCACCCGCAGTTCAGCCCTGCTCTCCCTGCCTTCAGCCAGACATTTCAATAACAGTGGGGTCACAGAAAGGCTTATTTTGCACCTGGCAAATGGCAATGAACAACACATCCTCCCTGGGCAGAGGGTTCACACTTTGGTGCAAATCTACCCCGAATCGGGTGTTTTCGTCTCTGGGTGTGATTAAATCTGTGAGGGGTGGGCTGGAGAAATATTTTTGACATGTATAAAATTATAACCTCCACAGTCTTCACGGTCAGTGGGCCTGGTCCCCTCCACAAAACAGCACCTGTGGGCTGGTTTTAAACAGAGCATGACACAGCACAGCCTGGTCCATGCTGGGATGAGCAGCTCATCCTGGGATGTCCTTGGCCAGAACCCAGGGCAGTCACTCTGTGCCTGCAGGGCAGGGAGGACCCTCAAGGGTACAAATCCCTCTCAGTGTCCACTTCTTTGTCAGGCATTGAAAAAAGCTGGGCTTTGCTAAGCAGAGCAGGTGGCACTTGTGTCCTCCTTGGGTTGAGATGATTTCCCGCTGGTTGGAAGCTCCTCCAGCTCCATCACTTGGAGAAACACGGCTGTACCTCCTGCAGTCAGGTGCCACTTGTAGGGATGGAGCTGAGGGCTGAATCCCTTTCTGGCTGATCCAGCAGCTTGGGAATGCAATTGTCAGCTCGCTGTTGAATTTTCCAAGTGCTTTAACAGATGGCTCTCACTTACCAGATACAGAGAGACACAGATAAGGGGAGACACGAGAGCCCCTTCCAGGGCCTAAAGAGGCTCCAGAAGAGCTGGAGAGGGACTGGGGACAAGGGCCTGCAGAGACAGGACATAGGGAATGGCTTCCCACTGCCAGAAGGCAGGGATAGATGGGATATTGGGAAGATAAAAGGTCTGTGTGTTAGATAAGCCTTTGCTGTGTTGACAAGGACAAGCACAGGATTAAAAGCAAGGAAGATACGAACCCTACAGGAGCAGCACCACAGGGAATGCCACTCCTGGAGTGGGTTTCCAGGGCACCACTGTCCAGGACAGACATCCCTGTGCCCATCCTGCCTGCTGACCCCTCAGCCCTGCAGTTCAGTCCTTCCCTTCCCGGGATTTACCCCCGAACGGGATGAGAGCAGCAGAGTTTTGTGCATCCCAACCCCGAGGGCCGGGCAGGGACTTTGCCTGTTCTCGCCCACCCGGCTGCTCCCGGCCAGAGCCATCCCTGCCCCCTGGCCATGCCACCCCATCAGGGCCTTGTTTGGGAAAAACAAGTAAATAAACACCCAACCCACAGCAGGATCCACCCCGGCCAACCCCTCTCACCCTCCCTGTGTGAGATGTGGGTTCAGAGGAGTCGATGGTTTTCACGATGTGGGTGTGATTAATGAACTTAATCACAGGATACTTTGATCCATCTCTTGTTTTTAAGGGATAGTCGAAAACAAGAAGAACTGCTACCCTTTGTGCTTTTGTAATTTTGTTAATCGTGGAAACCAGGGAGCCTTTTGCATAGTCAGCACTTGCATGCATTAGAAAATGTATTTGCAAAACACAACAACACTTGCTTTTCTATTCCAGAGCCAGGGAGCATATCCTAGTTGGCAGAGAGCTCAAAGGAAATTTATGGAGACCCAAAAATCTCGCAGGAATTTAATTAAACCTTAATCTTGGTAACACTCATTCATATCTCTGTCCTCTTCGGGCACAGCTGCTGAGCTGTTCATGGCTCTGGGTCTGCTCCATTCGGGTCACTGGTTGCTCATCCTCACACAGACTGGGGATGACTCTGCTTGAGCAAGTCCTTCTGTCCCCCAAGTTCCTGCAGTCCCTTCTCCCACACAAAGACGACGGGCAGAAAGTGCCTTTTTGTGCCCAAAAGGGCCATTTTGTGGTGCTGTGGAAAGCGCTGCTGAACAGGGAAACCAGTGGCTGGAAAAGAGCCATTTTTAGTTCATTTGTGCTTTGGTGGTGGAGCAGGGGCTGCCTGGGCTGGGTTGGGCACAGAGGGGCCACATCTGCCACCTCTCACGTGGCAGAGTCGTTTGTCACAGCCCTGTCAGCGTCACCCCCCAGGGGTGTGTGGCACGTGCTCTGCTGGTCCCCAAAATGCAGATCCATCACTTCCCCTTGGCCTCACCTTTGCCTCCCAACTGCAGCATTGCTTTCAAATAGGAAAAAAACAAAACCCAAAACCTTTAGCATCCCCCATGACAATTCCAATCCCTACTGTCCCTGCCCCGTTGTCCCACATCCCTCCACCCCAGGGTTTCACTCCCTGAGAGCAGCAAAAACATTTGGGTGACTCCAACCCCCAGCAATGCCCTCAGAAAGCAGACAGAACATTATGTAAAGGGAGGAAATTTAGACTGAGTTTCAAGCCGAAACTTTTCTAATTAGCAAACTCTTCGCCCGGGAATGATTTCCATTGGTGAGGACATGATTCCTCATTGCTTGGGGGATTTCAAACCAGACTGCTCTCTGCTCCAAAAAAGTGCTACAAGCAACAGTTCTGTGCTTATAATGAGCTGGAAATACTGGCACGTCTCCATCTCCTTCACATATTTTCCCTTGTATCTTCAGAGGTTAAAATAAATTATTGTGAGATGGAACAGATGTAGAGTGTAGCCAGTGATGACATTGCTCCAGCTTTTTCGACAGAGTTTTCTCTCCTCGTGGAAACTGGGAGGGCCGTGGCACTGTTGTCCTCCTGGGCTTTGGGAGAGAGAGCTCTGTCCTGTCCTGAACACACCCAGCCCCACGCTGGAACAAGGGAACCTCCACTGCCTGAACTGCCAGTCACTCAGATCATTAGCACTGGTGTTAATGAAGCTGCTGGAAAACCCCTCTGGAGAGGTGGAGTCCTTCCAGCAGATTGGTGATCCATAATCTGGTATCACAGGGATTAAAGGAATACAGCTGACAGCCCCAGGACTGTGTCCTGGGAGTTAGTCGGAGTGGGAAGCAGGAGGGATGGAACTGTGCAATCCACTGGGGCGTTTTCTCATGGATTCAGGGGCCACGTCCCAACACCAGTGTGGTTTGGTGAGCCAGGTCCTGCCCACAGAGTAACCCTGGAGCGGCTCATCCGCAGCCCACAGCGGGACTGGGGAGCAGTGGGGTGCAAAGGGAACAGGACTTGTGGTGCTTCAACCACAGAGGTATTTTACAGGGGACAAGATGCTGCTCATTTTTGGGTAGTTCCATCTCTGGATCCCGCTGGATCCACCACCAGCCCCTCTGCCCCTCCCCAGCCAAACTGGCCAAACCCACTCCGTGTCCCAAGGGAAATGTCACACCAGCCTATTCCTAGAACAGCAAGGAAATAACACCTTTTTAAACATGAAAACTGACGGAACACAGGATTTTACCTCCCACGTTCAGCTACTCCTTCTAGGCATTTGTTACCCAGAGCAGCTGTGGCTGCCCCTGCATCCCTGGAAGTGTCCAAGGCCAGGCTGGACGGGGCTTGGAACCACCTGGGAATAGTGGAAGGTGTCCCTGCCCATGGCAGAGGGTGGAATTGATGGTCTTTAAGGTCCCTTCCAACCCAAACCAGTCTGGGATTCCGTGATTTTTCCAGGAGCAGTTTGGGTTTCCACAGGAATCCCAGCTGGGGAGGTGCAAGCGCAGGTATTCAAATGCCCCATCCGGTGTTTGATGGGGAAATGCAGCGACTCAGAAGTGGTTAAACAGGAATGATCCCACAATCCCAACATGTCTAGATCAGGCTTTTACACATCCACGTGTTTCTCTGGCGATGAGGGCACAGGGAAACCTTCTCCCCCTCTCCCCGGGCCGGCTTCATCAGCGGTGGGACGGCAGCAGGGAAAGCTCCGGCATGACTATTCCACACACATTTATCCTGGCTATGGAATCCAGCTTGGATTTATTTGGAACCAAAGGTAAAGCAGAAGATGGACTGCACGACTGCATTCTCTGGGAATGGCTCACTGGCTGGAGATGGGCTGAGGGAGAATGGAGGACGGCTCAGGAAACAGAAAATTAGGTCTATTGTAAGAAAATATTTGTGATTTATAGAATTATAACAGAATTGCTCAGGGTTTAATGTTACAGAATGCAGTGAAATGTTTTTAAGAATCAGTTTACTAGTCCTGGTACCTGGAGGAGGTCTCAGAGCAGGAGGATGTGGTTTGGGGGTTTGGTGACAGCCAGGAGAGGTGACACTCCCCCCTGGTTTGTCCCTGATTGGAATTCCAGTGGCATTTCACAACTTAAGCTGTAGCACAACAAATGGTTTGGGGGAGGAAAATGTTATGATTCTTTCCCTCTTTCTCTACGTTAATAATGAAAAATAATCAGCTCGTTCTGAGGTCAGACACGGGGGTTTTGGATACAGTGACCCCACGGATGCTCCACTCCAGAAAGGTGCAAACCCAGCAGCATCCCAGCTCTCCTTTCTAAGCCAACATTGTGGCTGCTCATGGGGAACTTCAAAGCTGTGCCCTTTTTTGATGACATAAACAAAACAGGCAGCAGCAGCCTTCCCATTATTTAAACAAGTCCTCAAATCCCTTGGCTCTCTTCCTGTTGCTTTTTCTTTTTGTTTTTTTTTTCTGTTTTTAACAAATGCCAGAAGCCTTTTCTGTAGCAAAACGAAAACCGCCGGTGGCCAAACCACCAGATTTGTGCTTTTGGGCCGCGGCCTAATGGGGTGTCAGGGCTGGCTGCAGCTCAGGGGGGTGGCAGATGGTTGTCCACGCTGTTTATTTGGCATCCTGTGGCCGCAGCATCCGTGTCTCTGCCTCGGCCGTGGCCGTGGGTGGCCGGGGCCGCGCTGCCGGCTCCTCGCTCCACACGGAGCATCCAACGCCAAGGACTGCACAGGGAACATGACAGGGGCTCTTATCAGGGTTCATTCATTAGATTGTGCTCTAATTGTGTTGCCTTCTGTTCAGATATTAAGCAGCACAACCTCCACGGCTTGGAGAGCAGCTTGTTCCCGGGAGGGAGCTCTGCTGCCACCAGGAGCACCGTGGATTACGTGGAGACTTCCCAGCCTTTGGCTCTGGTGAGGAGCATCCATGGGCAGGTGCCTCCCCACAGGGGTGTTGGAATCCTGCTCAGTGAACAAGTTTCCCTGGAAGGACCCTGTGAAATGCTCCACAAGAGATTTGCTCCCCTCGGGGCTGGGGGAGCTCCTGCCTTTGGAAAACTCAGAGAGCACCGGCCCAGGGTGGGGACATGAATCCTTGAAGGAATCAGGGGGCTGAGGTTGAGCATTTCCCAGGGTGGGGAAGCCCAGGATGGGGACATGAATCCTTGAAGGAATCAGGGGGCTGAGGTTGAGCATTTCCCAGGGTGGGGAAGCCCAGGATGGGGACATGAATCCTTGAAGGAATCAGGGGGCTGAGGTTGAGCATTTCCCAGGATGGGGGAGCTCAGGGTGGCTG
>NW_016690285.1:1845788-1851901 GCF_001604755.1 Lepidothrix coronata | reverse complement strand
GTTTTCTCTCAGATCTCGGGGTAGTTTATAAACATGACTGAAGCCACAAAGCACCGGGGCAGGGCCTCCCCGATCCTACTGGTCCGACAGGTGTGGGAGCAGGAATGGGGCCTGCCCAGCTTTGCTTGGGAGAGAGGGCAGTTCCTGGGGATTTGGGGAATTTCCTTGAAGTCACACCGTGGCAGGTTTGGAATATGTAAAAAAAAAAAAAAAAAAAAAAGGCGGGACAGGGAAACTGGAGGAAACATTTGCATGAAGGTGGTGTTAAAATGAGAAACTCAGGGAAAATGTGGCTTTAATGGCAAATTGTACTGACACAGGATCACGGATCCTAGGGCAGGAGAATTCTGGCATTGCTCATCCTGGGAGAGGGGCAGCCTGGCATCACTGATCCTGGGGCAGGGGCATCCTGGGATTGCTGATCCTGCATCCTGGCATCACTGATCCTGGGGCAGGGACAGCCTGGCATTGCTGATCCTGGGACAGGGACAGCCTGGCATCCCATCTGGATACCACAGCAGTCCTCTGTCCTTACACTCGAAGGACAACAGGATCCTGCTGTGAGTGGGCCACAGTCCTGGGAGCCAAGGATATTTCTTCTCCTCATCCCTTCCAAAAGCTCCATTAACCCCTTTGGAAGAGGATTCCAGAACTCTCCAGAACACCCCCCAAAAGACAAGATGCCAGAGGGGATGGGGAGCAGGACAGAGGCTCCCCTGGCATCCTGCTGGGGATGAGGTCAGGACTACCCTGGTCCTTGCCAATGCCATGGGATGGGAGAAAGCATGGAGATGTATCCCAGGAGCAGCTCTTCCCTTTGAGCCTTCCTCTCCCGAGATTCCTCTGGATCCACCCTCAAGCCTTGCAGCCCAGCTGTGGATCTTCATATGCCTCCACTTTTAGACACCAGAGGTGCTGGGATTGGGGTGAGGACCATGCAAGTCCTTATTTGAGTATCTCCCCCTTTAATTATCAGGAAATTAAATTTTAATTGGCAGGAAAAATCTGCTTTTTGACGCCATTTAGGCGAGGATTCAATCCATGGATTCCTTTCACTCCCCACTCCGTGGATTCCTGACACTTTAACCTGTTTGCTCCTCACCTGTGGGGGGGGTTAATTCTGACACATCTCACAACCTCCCTGGTCTCTTCCCGGCACGGTTCTGGTTTGATTTAGCCCGGGTTTGGTCTGTTTTCCTGGGAGCAGCCTGGCAGCACAGACTGGACACCCTGTAACTGGGAATCAGCTGATGCTGAGCTTCATTCTCTGCCCCCACGAGCGTCTGGGCTGTGCTGCCCCATCCTCTCCCCTCCCTGCTCACCCTGCACGTGGTTGGGCGTCTCCGGGGCTAATTAAAAAAAGCACATTTGCATATTCTAGACCGCGCGTTAATTACGTGCATCAAGGCTCTTGCATGTCTGGATGCTCGGTTGGGATGAGTATCCCGAAAGAACGCGGGGTCCCGTCACAGCTCTGAAAAGCGGGAGCCGCTCTCCAGGGAAAAGGAGGGATTTGGAGATGTATTTGGAGGTGGATAAAGGCAGCGGTGCCCCAGAGGCACAGACAGATCCAAATCTGTCCCAGAGAGAATCGCTTACACGCTGTCTGGGCGCGATAACGAGATGCAAAGCACGGTCCCGGCACTTTCCATTCAGGGATAAACTCTGCCGCTGAAAGGACATTGAACTCCGGGGCTCAGGAGAGGAAACATCTGATCCCGAATTTGGCCCGTGCTGTGCGACAATCGGGATTGCCCGGCAGCCACATTCCGGCCCGGCGGGCGGGCACCCAGACAGGGCACGGGGCCAGGCGGTGCCAAGGGGGGGACAATCGGTGGCAAAACAACAGTTCGGGATCCGGGATCCACTGCCATGTGGGATGGGCACCCGACCGCCCCACACGGCCCAGCGCTGAACAAAACCCCTCCTCTGAGGCAAAGGGACTGGGGATGGCAGCACTTACCCCGCGTGCCAGCAGCTTGGAAGAGCATCTCCCGAGATTTGGGGATGGAGAGCTCAGGCGGTGCCAGAGATTAAAGTGCCAGAGGGCAGGGATGGATGGGATATCAGGAAGGAATTGCTGGCTGGGAGGGTGGGCAGGCCCTGGCACAGGTTGCCCAGAGAAGCTGTGGCTGCCCCTGGATCCCTGGGAGTGTCCAAGGCCAGGTTGGAGCAACCTGGGATAGAGGAAGGTGTCCCTGCCCACGGCAGGGCATGGGACAGGATGATCCCTGATGTCCCTTCCAACCCAAACCACTCTGTGATTCCATAACTCTTTGTAGAGTTCCCTGCTGGAAACAGGGACTCGAGAGCCATGGCTCAAGGAGCTGCAGCATTCCCATAGAAAAAAGCCAGGGCCAAGCATGGAAACATTGGATCCTCTGGCTGCTCCAGAAGGAGCTCCCCATCCTGTTGGCACAACCCTGCCCTGGCTGAGGCCAATTTTTGGAAGGGCACAACAAGACCCCAGGGCAACACCCATGGACCAGGTCTTTTGCCATTGGAATCATCTCCCTGCATTCAGGGACTGCTGGATGCAGACACTGGGTGGGAGCTGTGCATGGAAGTGGGGAAAATGTGGGATTCATCTCCCCTGTGGCAGCTGGTGTGAGGAAGAGGAGTCCCACAGTGTAACAAGCAAATAAAGTGTGATTAGAAAAAGAAATGCATTCCAGTTAAAACAAATGTATTCCAAAGGTGCTGCAACGGCCACGCTTGGAAAAGTGTCGGAGACGTTTTTATGAGGGAACTCGGGCGCCTGAGCTGAGCAACAAAAGCCAAATAATGAACAATAATGAATCAAACATCCTTTAACCAGCCAGGGGATGTTCCATGTAAGTGGCATCAGACCGTGTGTACAGTGAAATCAGGTATTAAAAACACCCCAGTGTTTCCATACTTGGCTCAGGCAGCGTCGTTTTCCAGGCAGGAATATCGTGACGGATACAAAGCGTGTCCAGCTGCTGAGCAGAGCTGTAAAAACACAGAACTTTTAACACTTTAAAGAGTGGTTTTCTCACCCAGGCCTGTGTCTGGAGCCTCACCTGGAGTTCCAAGAGTTCCAGCACCATCCCAAGAGCTCCTCGCTCACATCTTGGAATGCTTTACATGGAATCACTGCCAGCGTTTCTCTGTTCCATCGGTTTTCTGTCGGCGTGACTCCCACACGGAGCACTGAGGAGAGAGACCAGAAAGAGGAAACAGATATTTCAATAAACCACAAAGTAAACGAGGGGGCAGCTGGAGAAATCCAGAGGATCCAGCCAGCCTCAAAACAAAGCTGGAAGCCGGAGCAAGTGGCTTCTGTGCGCCGGGAAAAAGCTTCCTGGGAGCTCCCCCAGGGCTCCCAAAGCACTTTGGGGAATACAAGTTGTCCTTTAAAACATCTGTTGCCAAAGTAAAAGGCTGGAGTTTAAATATTATGACAACTGGGAAAGCCGAGTTGGCCCCTGGATGTGGGACAGGGAGGTGAGGAGGGGGAAGCACCGACTTCCCATGGACCCCACAGATCCGTAGGGATACGGACACCAAATCTGCAGGTGGCTGTCCCTGGTGATGGCAGAACAGCTGGGATGTGGGGGCACAGCCTGCTCAGGGATAAACAGATTCCCAGATCCGGAGTCTGGAAAAACAGGTTTGGAAATAACTGATTTTTTAAGAGTGTTTTTCTGTCCTCCTCTCAAGTGCTTCCTGCTTTTCCTTAATGAATGGTTTGCTCCTGGATAACTGTCAGTGCCCCAAGATTTTCCTCTTCCCAGGTCTTATCATTACCGGGGATTTTAGAATTTGCTGTGGGATTTTCCCACTGGGAATCGTCCTGTGGCTTTGGCTGTGGTGTCACCCGGAGCAGAAGTTCTGGAGATGCTTCTGGACTGGAAATTATCCTGCTTGAACCTGGGAAGCTCAGACCCAGTGGACGATCCTTCCCAGTCTTTCATTCCCAGGAGGAACAGCAGGTCCTGGATGCGTTATCCCACCACAACCAGGCAAAAAACAGAGCAAAAGTCCATGAAAATGTGATTGAAGGTGACAAAACCAATGGATATGGAAGAGCCATCCATTCATTTCCATGTGCAGCTGCTGCGATTGTTGCACCACGTGGGATCCATGGAGTCAATAAAGGACAAAACTCACCATCTGGAATGACACAGGATCCATTACAATTCCCTCCTTCAGCCAGACAACATCAGTGTTCGGTGCTTTTCTGCACAAATGGCTTCGTCCTCGCTTTTTTTTTTAGGCAATTAAACAAATTAGTGCCATTCTCGGCGCGATTCATTAAGCGAAATTAGAAGTTTCGATGTAATTAGGGAATTACAGCTGGAAAGACGCTCCATTTTGCCTTAAAAACCTGACCGAGTTCATTCCCAGCAGTTAGTTCGGGATGGACGAGGACGGCCGGGAATGTGGTGCAACGGCGACACCTGCAGACAGTCTGAATCCATGGAAAATGGGAATTAAAGGGAACAGCCGGGCAAGAGAGCCACTAATTGGATCTCCACCGTCTCCCCAGCAATTTGGGCTTAATGAACTTAAAGGTCTCTTATAAAGCAACTTCAGACTCAAAAAGCGCATTTGATAACCCCCAAAAATAAACGTTTTGATGTAAAAATCACTCGAAAAATACAAACTCTGCTAAATTTTCGGAGCAACGTCGGTGTGTTCTTCAAATAAAATTTTCGTTTCTAATATGTAAACTAAAATTCCTCGCAAAATATAGTAATTTTTTTTTCATGTGTTTAGGTGAAACTTCAGTATCTTTAAGTTTTATACTTTCATACCTATTTCAATACATTCATATTGCAGAAGAAAGGAATGTAGCCTCTTAAATTTGAGGTGAGTGGGCGGGAAAACATCACTGAATCACAGAGGAAGCTTTCAGGAATCTTGGAGTGGTTTGGAAGGGACATTAAAGATCATCTAATTCCAATTATTCCCACATTCCTGCCCTTTTCACAGAACCAGCCCCTTTGCCGCTGCTCTGCCTCACTGTTCCAAGAGTTCTCAGGGAAGAACTCAGGCTGTGACTAATGTGGTGACTCGGCAGGATGGTGACTCAGGATCACGACGGCTCCCAGAGGGATGATGGTGCAAATTCCAGAGGAACGTGGTGCTGGGCACAAATTCCTGACTCACCCCTGCTCTGAGCTCATGTGGAGGCTCATCATTCCCAGGAAGAAAGAGGGACACCAGGATTGGGGCCCCTGGATCCTTGCCAGGCCCTGGTGATGCCACAGCGGGGACGGGGACAGGGGGCCTTCAGGTGTGCCCAGGAAGGGGCTTTTTGGGGACTGTCACCTCCTTCGTTCCCCCTCAGCCACGCACCCCAAAAAGCTGGGCCCTCGCTGAGACATCCCCCCTTCCCAGAGCCACAGCCCCACAGGGAAACACCACAACCTGCCACCATCGCCTCGGCCACAGCCCCACCTCCTCAGCCATGACCCACCTCCATCTCCTCACCCACAGCCCCCCATCCCACCATCTCCAACCATAACACCCCTCGGCCCCTCAGCCCCATCCCCATCTCCTCAGCCATTACCCACCTCCATCTCCTCACCCACAGCCCCCCGTCCCACCATCTCCAACCATAACACCCCTCGGCCCCTCAGCCCCATCCCCATCTCCTCAGCCATTACCCACCTCCATCTCCTCAACCACAGCCCCCCCTTGGCCGCACTCTCCCCGTCGGGCGCCATTTCCCCGCCCTCCTCCCTCCCCACGCGCACTGACACGACACAGTTTGTGCCCTCAGACAACTTTTATTTCGGTTTTGGCCCCGCGGAGGAGGGAAACCCCTCAGCGACAGCGCCCGCCCAGGGAAACGGGGAAGGCGGGACCAGCTCTGCCCTCAGCCACCTCCTCAACATGGCGGCGCGTGACGTCACGGGCACCCTCAGCACCGCCCCCCTCCTCCCTGTGACCTCACGGGCACCAACAGCGATCCCTCTCCGCCTCATGACGTCACATGCACACGCACAGCACCCATCCCGTGACGTCACGAGGCCACACGGCGCCCCAGTGACGTCACGAGCACGCACAGCCCCCTCCCGTGACGTCAAGAGCACCCCCCCGCGTCCCCGCCCTGTCCCCGCCTTCCCGCCAGGCCCCCGCCC
>NW_016690285.1:1840067-1843376 GCF_001604755.1 Lepidothrix coronata | reverse complement strand
TGGCCGTGGCACTCAGTGCTCTGGGCTGGGGGACAAGGGGGGCATCGGGCACAGGGAGGCTTTTCCAGCCTCAGTGATTCCATGATTCTTCCTCCCACCGTGATGGGTTCCCGAGGGGGAGCAGCCACTCCGTTCCTCAGCAGCATCAGGAAGTGTGCTGTGTTTTTCCTGCTCTAACTCCTGAAGTTTTCCAGCTCTTCCAGCATGTCTCAGGTGTTTTGGTGCCCCCTGCCCTCCCCTGACATTGCTGGGTTTTCAGGGGTTTAGGGACTGAAGTGGTTGGTGTAAGTTCAGCTGGTTTTCATCCTTTTCTTGATGGAATTTATTACATTATCCTTCCAGCTTCCCGTGAGCTTCCCTGTAGGACCTGTACTGACAGGTGGGGGGATTTTGGGATGTCCTGTGCAGGAGACGATCCCTGTGGGTCCCTCCCAGCTCAGGACACTCTGACATCCCGTGGTTACAAAACCCGTGGCCGGGGTTGTGGTGACACAATGACTCAGTTGTTTTGGGTCGAGTTCCTGCCCTGACTTGTGCTTTCTGGAGCAGCAAACTCGTGCTGAGTACAAATTCTTCTTTTATTTTATTTATTTTCATTTATTTTGATTCCTTATTTCAAATTCTTGCTGCAGTTTGATGAGTTTTTGACTCACCTTTCACGTGGCTCAGACTGAAGAATTTGTACAAGTGCATATTTTTTTTTTGAACTCCCAGCTGTGCAGGATTCTTTAACAAACTTATAATTCAAGGGCTTCCAGGCTGCAGAACTTAAAAAATGGGAGTCTGTTCACTTGCAATTTCTTAATTTTTCCCGAGTGTAAAATTTATTTTTTGTTTAACACTCGAATATTGATTATTTAGAATTTATCTTTATCACTTATTACAAGTAAGCAAAATTGTTTGGAATTTATTCTGATCACTTATCACAACTAAACAAAGTTTTTTAGAATTTATTCCTATCACTTATTACAATTAAACAAAATTATTTATAACTTATAATTACTACTTATTACATTTAAACAAGTGCAGCAGAGTAGGAACTTGAATTGCTGAGGCCAAATCTTGCAGTGCTTTGCCGGGAAAAATTTGTCATTAGAAGCTTTTAAAAATAATTATTATTCTGCTGTAAATGAGACCATCCAGAATTATCACATGTGGACGGTCTGTACTTTAATTTTCAGTATTTATGTGACTGGTTTTTTACTCTTTTAATGTGTATCTGTCAGGATTTAACTTTCTTTATATCTTTTTCTTGTAAAAAAAGACACACTCCAAGGAAATAGTTGATTCCAGCTGCTGATGGCACTGGAGGGATCCTCCTCTTCCATGGCCACATCCAGGTTTTGGGGGGTTTTTTTGATTCATGGAGCTGATTTTTGGTGGAAAACCAGTTTGCCAGAGGAAAATGTGTGGCTGGTGAGTTGGATCATCTCTGGAAGGGCAGAGCTGGGAAGTTTGGGGCCTTTTGCAGGAGCAGCAAGGAGGCAGATCCAGCTCTCCCTTCAGGCCACACATCCCGTGGGACACCTGTGGGAAATGTGCTTTCCCTGGGCCACAGCTGGATGTGCTCCCGTGGTTCCAAACATTCCAGCGGGGCCTGAATTCCTTGGATCTGCTTTGGCTGCTCTGCAGTATCACAGGATAAACCTCGGGAAGAGGGTTTCAGTGGAATGTGGGTTCTTTTACCTGCTTTTCCTATTGAGGGGAACCCCCAAAACTGTGAGAAGCTTTAAACTTCCTGCCTGGATCTATTCCCAGTCCACGTGCACTTGCTGTTTTCCCGGTGTTGTCCTTCCCCTTCCCTAACCTTCCCCCCCTTCCTGGAACAAACCCCTTCCCTTTGATCCCGTGTTTACTTGCCCTCCTTTCCCAGGATTGTTGGCAGGCCCAGGGGAGCAGGAAGTGTTTTCCCTGGGCTTTGACTCCCAGCCAGAATTCCCCAGCGGATCAGGGGTTGCTGAGAAGCTGTGGGATAACATTCCATGTGTCCCTGTGTGCTGCTGAGGGGTTTCATTCCAGGACTGGATTTGCCTTTGCCTGTGTCCTCTTGTCCTGGAGCTGAGTGTCCTCCTTGTTCTCCTCCTGTTTCCAGCTGCTGAGCACTTGTTTTCCAAGAGAATCTTTTCCTGACTATGGGAATTTACATTTTGTCCTGCTGGCTGTTTCTTTTCCCACTTAATCCAGCCCTCAAAGGTTTACATTTCCCTTATGTTTAATTTCCTTTAAAATTTTCTAATATTATTTATTCATTTATTGTTATTTATTTTTAATTTATTTTTATTATTTATTTTATTTTATGTTCCTTTTATTCTCTTACGTTTTATTTCCTTTTTTAATTTTTTGTAATTTTTTTATTTTATGTTCCTTTCCTTTTATTCCCTTGCATTTGATTTCCTTTTTTAACTTTTCAATTATTTTTATTATTTATTCTTTATTTCATTTCATGCTCCTTTCCTTTTATTCCCTTACATTTTGATTTCCTTTTTTAATTTTTTGGTATTATTTTTTATTATTTATTTTTATTATTTATTATTATTTATTTGATTTCATGTTCCTTTCCTTTTATTCTTTTCCATTTTGATTTCCTTTTTTAATTTTTTTGGTATTATTTTTACTTTTTATTTTTTATTGTATTTTGTGTTCCTTTCCTTTTATTTCCTTATGTTTTATTTCCTTTTTAATTTTTTTGGGTTATTTTTTATTTTTTTATTATTTATTTCATGCTCCTTTCCTTTTATTTCCTTACATTTTGATTTCCTTTTTTAACTTTTTTGTATTATTTTTTATTATTTATTTTTATTATTTTTTAATTTTATTTTATATTCCTTCCCTTTTATGGCCTTATGTTTTATTTCCTTTTTAATTTTTTTGTGTTATTTTTTATTATTTATTTCATGCTCCTTTCCTTTTATTCCCTTACATTTTGATTTCCTTTATTATTTTTATTATTTATTTTTATTATTTTTATTTTATCTTATGTTCCTTTCCTTTTTTTCCCTTCTGTTTTATTTCCTTTTAAAATTTTTTGTTTTATTTTTTATTATTTATTTTTCATTATTTTATAATTTATTTTCTATTTAACTTTCTGTTCCTTTCCTTTTACCTTCCAGCTTCCCTCTAAACCCTCACCCTGCTCTCAGTGTCAGCCAGGATATATTAATCCTGATTTTTTGGGGCATTCAGGGCACAAAAAACTTTTGGGCTAAAAGTGACTCGGTAGTGACTTTTTGGTGCTAAATCAGGGCTTGTTTTCTCTGTTTCTTGCATAAAAAGTGACACAGGCGGAGAAAAAAATGTTATTTTCTAGTA
>NW_016690285.1:1814464-1839820 GCF_001604755.1 Lepidothrix coronata | reverse complement strand
AGGAAAAGGTGGGAGGATTGGGATTGTTCAGCCTGGAGAAGAGGAAGGTCCAGGGAGATCTTGGAGCCCCTTGCAGGGCCTAAAGGGGCTCCAGGAGAGCTGGAGAGAGATTTGGGACAAGGGATGGAGGGACAGGACACAGGGAATGGCTTTAAGCTGAATAAGGGTTGGTTTAGGTGGGATATTGAGAAGGAATTCTTGGACCACCTGGGCTGGTGGAAGGTGTCCCTGCCCATGGCAGGGGGTGGCACTGGATGAGCCTTAATGTCCCTTCCCACCCAAACCATTCCATGATTCCGTGACACTCAGCTTGGATTTGGCTGTTGTGCGGTTCAGGGACGATCCTGAAAACCTTCCCACAGTGGCAAAGCATTCCCTCTTTTCCTCTGACAGCGTTTGGAGGCAGGAGCTCCGCCAGCTTTTCTCCTTTGGGCAGGAATAGCAGCAAACAATTCCCAGCCCCTTCCCAGCTGCTCATTCCAGTCCTCTCCCGGGCTGGCACAGCTCCTGCTGCAGCTGCACATCAGCTCGGGGGACTCACCCACTCCAAAATCACTCACTGGGCCTTCGCTCTTCCTGCTTTTTAAAAATCCACTAGGCAGCAGAGTGGGATTTGAGTGTTCCTTCTCTCAAAGCAAACTCGGCTCCGGCGTTCCCGCGGGAATCGGAGGGATGCAGAGGATCAGGCAGAGCACGGGTTTGGAGTTTGTGCTCTCTTAGCGCTGAAAAAAAACCCTTGGAAAATGTGTCCTCCCCCAGCTGTTCCTTCTGATCAAAGGCCAAGTCTGAGCATCTGGGAAGGAGTTATCCTGCAAAATCCTCTGTGGGAAGGAGGGAAGCAGGTGGTGTTTCCTTTGGTGTGCTGGGAGGGAGAGGAGTCTCCAGAGCTGGGAGGGTTTGGAGTAGGGCAGTGCTGGGATTGGGATCCTCCCTGGGCAGCCTTTAGATCCTCCCCAAAACGGGCTGTGTGGGTGCAGGAGGAGGGATTTGCCTCTGACATTCCTCCTGGTAGGAATGTGCTGGCTGGGGGAGAGGGAAAAGGCCCAGGAATGGAGAGTAGGGAGCACTGAGCGGGAGCTGTGCTGTGGTTTGGGACGTGGAAGGTGTGGAGTGAGGGATGAGCCTGGAGAAAAGGGGGCTCAGGGGGGACCTTCTGGCTCTCTGCAACTCCCTCATGGATCCAGGTGGGAATTGGGCTCTACTCCCAGGGAACAAGGGACAGGAGGAGAGGGAACGGCCTCAGGCTGTGCCAGGGGAGGCTCAGGTTGGACACCAGGAGGAATTTCTCCTGGAAAGGGTGGTCAGGCCTTGGCAGGGGCTGCCCAGGGAGGTTTGGAGTGCCCAGCCCTGGAGGTGTCCCAGGAAGGCCTGGCCGTGGCACTCAGTGCTCTGGGCTGGGGGACAAGGGGGGCATCGGGCACAGGGGGGATCCATGACCCTGGAAGTCTCCTCCAACCTCAGGGATTCCAGGATTCACTTCCTGGTGAAACCTGTAATCCTCAAACCCTCCTGTAGCCACGGGCAGAGTTGGGATTGTTTCACCCATGGCAGGCAGAGCTGGGCTCGATTTCCACTGAGGGTCCAGGAAAACTTCAGGACATCCTTGGGAAGCGCTTCCAAGTCTTTTGTGGAGGATAAAAGTGCCACTTGTGCCTTCCTGACAAGCACCATGAGGGCAGGGAAGCTGCCCTTGGAAGGATCCAGAGCCCATGGAGTTTTCTTGCTGACCTGCCACCATTTCTCCCTGTTTCCTGTTTGCTGCTCCTGGAAAAAGAGGCACCTCTCAGAAATCCCAGGAATTCCAGAGTGGTGACCCCAGGCAGTGCTATGGAATCACGTGCCCAGGCTCTTTTCCAGGCCTTGGTGCTCTTTGCCCTTGGCTTTCCGGGCACAACTGGCGGCTGCTGGAATTTGAGGAGCTGGATTCCTGTGGATAAAGGGATTGGATGGGAGGATTTACCCCCTGGGGATGGAGATGTGCTTTCCAAAAGCCATTTTCCCTGGCAGAACTTCCCAGGAAATCCCAAGCTTTGTGCACCAAACACTTCAGGATAACCTTCCATGATTGTCCAGCACTGGGGGTTGGTATACCCAGGGAATCTCCAGCCTCCAGGGGCTGATTTGGTTTGATTTTAATTTGATTTTTTAAAATAAATTGAATATTAATAATAATAATAATTGGCACTTCTCTTTGAATTCAGTGAAAATATCGAGTTGGTGGATTAAAATGAAACCTTAAGGCAGCAAGTTCAATGTATAAAATACTTGATTTGCCATTTCTAAAATTGATCTGCAATATTTACATGGGATTAAAATAATAAAAGCACAGATAAATAACATGGAGCCTTATCAGTTTATCCCTAAAAATGAGTGTCCTGCCCATGGCAGGGGGTGGAACAAGAGGAGCTTTGAGATCCCTTCCAGCCCAAACCATTCCCTGATTCCATGAAATATTAATTATTGGTAAATATCAGTATTAAGGAATTTGATAGGATGTGTTGCCTGGAATCTGAACGGGGTCTGACCCTTCATAAATCTGATTTTTTCCTTCCAGAGAAAGCTACAAATGAATACAACACCAGTGAGGACTGGGGGCTCATCATGGATATATGTGACAAAGTCGGGAGCACTCCCAATGGGTGAGTTGGGCCCTGGAATTCCATGGAATTCCGTGTTGGTGTGAAGGATATTTCAGAGGGAAAACCCTCAAAATGCTCAAATTCCACAAATATGTGGCGTTGGCTCTGAAATTCTTCAAAATAAATATTCCAGAGGGATTATTCCAGCGCAAAACCGAGGGCGTTCCAGGTTTTTTTCTGGAATTTCGCACAGCAGCCCGAGTTATTTAATGATCCAGCCTAAATTCTGGGAGGTGACTGTGCCAGGAGGAGAAAGGGAAATAGTTCCTTTGCAGGAAAATACCGATTTATGATGAGAAATTTGGGGTTGATTAGGAGGAAAAATGGGAGTGAGGGAGGAGAAAAGGGGAAGAATAGGGATGAAAACACAGATCACTTGGAATCAGTTGAAGCTGAGTGGTAATACTGGGATATAAGGGGAATTTCAGGGATCTTGGAATGGCCAAAAGATGTGGGATTTTAAGGTGAGATGCTGAATTTTAAGGCAATTTTTTCGAGTGATAACACGTTTTAAATTTTTAACTAAACCTCAATTAGTGCACAGGCAGAATTCTGAAGGAATTTACAATTGAAATACAACTGCTAAATTAAATTCTATAACATATAAGATTATGACACTGAGAAAATTGAGGGGTTGTTTTGTTGTTTTCTTTGTTTGTTTTTAATTAATTACCTCCCACAAGGAATAATAGCAGATCTCTTCAATCTTTTATTAAAAAAACAATGGGTTTAGTGCCATTTTTGTCGAGTTTTAAATCTGGTTTTGGGGGAGAGGAGATTGTAGAAAATGCAGTGGTTTGTTTTTCAAGGGTACATTCAAAAATATAACTGTATAAAAATACACAATTAAATCTTATCTAGATAAGTTTTTTCCATGAGATCAAATCCTAAATTCTGAATGTTAAAATCGCTTCAGTTTTGGGTGCTTTTCATCCCTCCTGCCCATCACTGAGATAATAATAAAGAATTATATTATGAAAACAAATAAATATATAACTCAAATAAATATGTAACTGAAAATCAACTGAGTTGACTTTGTTTGTACCTGAAATGATGATAAAAATATTAAAAATAAAAGTATATTTCTGTGGCACAGAGACTTTTCTGTGCTTTGCTAATACAGCAGCTGAAGGGATATTAGTTTTCAAAATGCAGCATCAGCTTTTTCAGGGGGGTTTCATGTTTTTAGGAGCTCAAAATAATAATGTTAATGAAGCTTTTCATCTGCCTGAGCCCCTGTAGCTCCTGCTGCCATTAATGCTCATTTAGAGTGTGGAAAAACTCCTCAGCTGGAACATTTAAAATGCTTTTTGTTATTCTCTACCCACCTCAGATTGTGCTGAAAGAAATCATGACATCCTTGTGTCCTCAGGCTCTGGAAAAGGGGATCCAAGAGCTGGAGCAGCACAAGTTGGAAACGAAATCCTTTGCAGTGGCCTCTAAAATAACCATTTATTTAATCATTTTTGGTTTATAGTGACGTTTCTTGCATTGTCTGATTCAACTTAGTATCATTTTATCCCTTTGTGACCCCTCAGCAGTGTTTGGAAAAGGATCCAGGGGGCAAATGGAGCCTTTTCCAAGCCAATGCACAGATAGGAGCAAACAGGTGGTTAAATCTCTTTTTGAGCCCAGCCCTGGGAGAGGTTTTCAGGTTTGGGGACATTTTTTGTTCAGAAATGTTTTGCCATTTGTTGCTCATCCAGTTGGAGTGTCTGCTCTGCATTTCTCTCTGATTATTCCTGATTATTCCTGATTATTTCTCTGTTCCTTTGGCAGAGCAAAGGATTGCCTTAAAGCCATCATGAAGAGGGTAAACCATAAAGTTCCCCACGTGGCTTTGCAAGCACTGACAGTGAGTAAATCCCCCCTGTTCCCCCCAAAATCGCTATTCTTGATGCAACACAGCCATTATTTAAACAATTAACCCCTTTATTAACTTCAGTTAATAACTTCATTAACACACAGTGCATGTACTAAACACAGGGTTGAATTGAACTCTTTTATTTTGGATTATTTTCACCGTTTTCACGCTTTTTCACAGTTGTATCTCTGCTTTTTTTTTTGCAGCTTTTAGGAGCCTGTGTCTCAAACTGTGGGAAGATATTTCACCTGGAAGTGTGTTCTCGGGATTTTGCCACCGAAGCTCGAGGGATAATAAATAAGGTAAAGCTTTTATAACCTTAAGTGCTGGGGGAGGATTATTTTGGTAATTGCTCTGCTTTGTCTCAGCATAACAAAACTAATGTTGTGGTTAATACACTTTTTCTAGTTTTGGTGCAGTTGCAGGAACTGCTCTTTGTGTTTTCACTGAAATTTGTGATTTTTACTGTCAAAAACAGTGGATTAAAGAAGCAACAGCTGCTAATACCCCAAATGACCTGAGCAGTTTTAATTGAAATTCAAACCTGTGACTCTTCCCAAACTCGATTAATTTGATAATGGTAAATGCAGCTTTTCTTGAAGAGGGTTTTATTGGCCTTGAATGAAACTCTGAAGTGGGAACTGTCAGAAAGTTAAATCACATTTTTACAAGGAAAAAGGTAAAACCTGGAGACAATTTTCTAGGGATTCTGAGGGTGTTGAAAGAGAAAATAACCAGGAAAGGAAGGCTTAAAGGTTGGGGTCCAGCAGCTGATGGGATTTAATCTGGATGTGATGAATTGAAAAGCACAACCAGCTTTTCCCAAATTGCTTCTCCAGCCAGAGCCAAACCTGGTTAATGGGTTAAAAAGGAGTTTTCAGCTGCATGGGAGCCCTGGAACCATCAGAGGTTGAGCAAAGCAATTAAGGGAACTTAATAAAATTGCTGGGAAGCAAAATGAGTTCACAGCTCTCCTGCTTCTTGCTTTCTGTGGAAAAATAGGTCTGCAAGTGCTCCCCTTTTCTCATTACCCACGGTCCAGGCTGAACCAGGACTCGACCTTCATGGTCTGACAGCTCCTGGAATGCCAGGGAAACCTGGAATCCCACGGGAGGATGGTCTGCTGGGGAGAATTCATTGTGGTTTTGGGAAATTATTGATGTTTTACCCTCGTCCCTGGCCCATTTTGGGGGAATAACGTGCAGAGGGCAAATAAAATTGGGAGGAAATTCAGTGGAGTGTAACAAATGTCTTCGTGCTGATCCTGAGCCCATCAAACCACGGCTTTCCTTGGAATTAAAGGCACATTTGAGCCCAAACCTGTCAATGTTCTCACTGCTCAGAACATGTTTACAGCCTTCCAGTGGGAGCTGATTCCTTGGCTCAGGAATCTTGGCCAGCACTGCTCTCGTGCAGAGGCTGGAGGAGAAGGTGGGAGCAGAGGAACTGCAGGCAGAGCACGGACCTGAGCTTGCTTTGCCCCCACTCCAGGCAAACATCTCAGCCCATCCCTGCCCCTCAGCTCCCAGTTTGGGAGTAGAAACTGTGCCACGAGAGGGGTGGCTCTGTGGATAATTCCTTTTTGTGGGAGAAGCTGATTCAAGGAGACACAGGGATGGTTCAGGGAGCAGGGCTTTGTGAGGTTCTCTCAGCTGGCAGAAATGTGTTCTGGCATCTGAGGTCAGGAAAGGCAGGGAAGGGGGATTGTCTTCCAGGGAAAGACAGTGTCTTATATTAGACCAACTTTTGTGGTTGGGAGTGGAATAACAAAAGGAATGGAGAGGAAATTGAGGTAAAATATGGGGTAACTTAACACAGAAGGGCAGAAATTTGGGATAAGTGTGGTGAGTGGCCTGAATTTCTCCAAAACTAGTGAGGTGGAAACGTGGCTAACATTTGAAAAGTCAAACAGTTTGTCTTTTAACCCTTCCTTAACCACCTTAAAAGTGAATTTAAAATACCAGCACTCTTCCTGTTCATTCTGAGGTTCAAGCACATCCCTTCCTGGGCAATTTTGTCTTCCAGGCTCATCCCAAAGTGTGTGAGAAGCTCAAAACCCTCATGGTGGAGTGGGCAGAGGAATTCCAGAAAGACCCCCAGTGCAGCTTAATATCTGCAACTATCAAATCTTTAAAAGAAGAAGGGGTCACTTTTCCTGCAGCTGGATCACAGGTAAAAGATGGTTTGGGATACTGTTGGATTCAGTGTTCCTGGGAACAAGGGAAAATATGTCTGGATGTGGTGACTGGAGCTTTGGATCCGAGGAAAGCAGGATCCTGGTTCCTGCTGGGCTCCTCCTTAGGCTGAGCTTCACTTCTGGCCATTCTGCTTTTTTTTATGAATAAAAAAAAGGGAAATTTAGACAAAGAAGACCAGACTGAAGGCCATTCCATGATGCCCCTGTGAGTTGTTTCATTTTCTCCCAAAGATTTTTTAGAGCTTCGTTTTCCTGTCACCACCTTAACCTGAAACAATTCTGCACCCACACTTGGAATTTGGTGTTTCCTGGCTCTCATTTTGCTGCCATGGAGCACACACCCCTTCACTCTCCCTCCCAGAGCCTCCCAAAGCAGAGGGCAGTGCAATAGAGACATTTGGGAAGAGGATCTGTGCTGTGGTTTCCTTTTCCAAGTCCCCATTCCCCGTTTGGGCAGTTCCCTGTCCGTGGCAGGGATTGTCATGGGTTTTGCAGTGGTTTGTTCTTTATTTTTTATGGTTTATTGTACCTTCTCTGACTGGCAGATATGATGCCAGGTGGTTTCTTTCTAACCTTTATTCTTGATGCTTCTTAGTATTTTCATGTTAATGATGAGTCAGGTGCAGATCAGCCCTGAAAATTCCAAGGACAGCTCCTACTCCATATTCCTTACCCCAAGTTTACTTTGCTCCACATTAAACACCGAGGGGTTTTTTAACTTCTACAATCTTTCCTTCCTCCACAAAGATGTTTTCACTTCTAAATCCAGGCTATGTGTTAAAACATATGGTGGAAACATGGAAGGTTTGAGCACTGGCACCCAATTCCACTTCCCTGGGGGAATGAAAACTCTAGGAATGATTTCACTGTGCTGGTGTGGAGACTCAGAGTGTTTCAGTCAGCAGCTCCCATTGGGAAGGAGGGGTGAAGGACAAAGGTGCAAAGAGTCATTTCTCACTTTAATAAATATGACTAAATATAATAAATGCGAGTAAAATAATTATTTAAATGTTACTTGTATTAAATCTCAATATTTATTTTACTTCTTTCCCTGCTGAAAACAAAACCTGGCTGATGTTCTGAAGACTGGTGATTTTTCCTTCTTGAAAGTCATCTTGATTCCTTAAGGCAGCTGACCAGGAACAACTTGGTGCTCATTTTTTTAAACATATAATTATAGAGATTTGGTTTTTTTTTTTCTAACCTGAATTTTCTGTTGTTCTCACCTTTGCAGGCTTCCACCAACGCTGCTAAGAATGGTTCATCAGCCAGCAAAACCAAAGAAGATGAAGATATAGCTAAAGGTAAGTTAGATTTGTGCTCCAGAAGTTTTGTTAAAAAGCAGGGAAATGGGAATTTGGGCTCTTTTCTGCCTCATGGAATTGAAATCAAATTCCCAGCAGGCTGGGAGTTGGAATACTGTGCCACTCATGGTGTTTTTCTCACCCATGAGGATCTGGGGTAAGATATAGTCTACCCCATGGCAGCCATTTGAACTTGAAATTTTAAATCTTAGAGAAGCAGACCACGTTTAAATGACACAGTAAATACTATTTTTATTACATTAAGAAATCAAACCACCTTTGTATACAGGGCTAAGCACACAAGACATCTGATTTTTCTTTCTCCCTTAATTGTAGCCATCGAATTGTCTCTGCAAGAGCAGAAGCAGCAGCAAACAGAGACCAAATCCTTGTACCCAAGTGCAGAAATGCCCCAGAACACCCAGAGCCTGAGGAAGGTGCGAGCCCTGTATGACTTTGAAGCTGTGGAGGACAATGAGCTCACCTTTAAAAGTGGAGAGATTATTTTTGTTTTGGATGACAGGTATAACACGCTCACACGGAGGGGGGGACTTTATCCCACCGTTATTTATCCCACAAAATACTGTTTGCTTAGGATGGTAAACTTTTCCTGGTAGAAACATCCTGTCACTCTGGCCTCCATCACACCCCTTTATCTTCCTTTTGTCTTTCCATCCTCCTCTTTTTGACCTCTAGCGCAGACAAACTCAAGGATTTCATGCAATTTGTAGTTTTTTAAGATAAGTGTTAGTTGGTTGTGTGTCATCCCAGAGCTGAATTCCAGCTGCTTCCAGCATTTGTTAAATCTCTGGCTATCAAGGAGCACATTTGGTAGGGATAAAAGTGGTTATAAATAGCTGAAGTGATTCTTGTTGTTACCACCTGTAGATATACAGAGAGTTATAAAGGAATCAATATAAAGAATTGATGAATTGTGTTAAGTTTGGAGTGATTCCTGGTCCCCTGATTCCTCTTCCTCCCTTCCCTCCCCTCTGCCCCAGCTCCTGGCTGTGGCTTGTTGTTAATCTCTGTACTCAGGATCACAGGTTTCCTGTAAAAAGCCCCAAATATGTCTCTGTTTTAATGCCCAGGGGTTTTAATCCATCTTTATTCCCCCAGTGACGCCAACTGGTGGAAAGGTGAAAACCACAGAGGAGTGGGGCTGTTCCCATCCAATTTTGTGACCTCTGACCTGACTGTGGAACCCGAGGCAGGTGAGTCACCTGCCCAAAACTCAGGAGTTATTTTAGAAAGGCAGGTTTATGCTGCAGCTAATTAGCCCCTCAGCAAAATAATTCCCTGATAATCAGCCTGGGGAAAGAACTGAGAGACATCCTGCCCTTGTTTCAAACCAGCAACCACAGCTCACAGCTCGCTGTAATCTCTGTTTTCTCCTCTTAAGTTTTCCATTTCTTCCTCCTCTTACAGAAATTTGGTTCAGCTCACCAGAGCTGTTTGTCACTGACATATTACACACATGAACCCAGTAAATTTTAAAATGTCACATTCTCTCTTCAGACCCAAGAACAACATCCCCAGCCGTGGCAGGGGGTTGTCAGAGTCACATTGTTGGCTCCATCCAAGCCCAGGAGACCAAAATAAACCTCAGCACTCAGGACTTGGCTGGAAGGGAATGTGTTGGAGGTGGTTTTTAGCTTTTAGGTTTCCCAGGCAAACCCATTTGCCTTTCACTGGGTGCATCACTGCTTGAAGCACTTGTTCAAACATCTCTGCCCTTTAAAGAACTGATGGATTACAGGGAGGAAATGTGTGTTTTAAGTTAACCTAGAGCTGCAGAAAAGAAACTCATCTTTGTTCTTCCAGCAGCTGTGGATAAAATCTCTGTTCCTGAGGATACTGCAGAAGAAATTAAGAAAGCAGAGCCTGAGCCAGTTTATATAGATGAGGTATGGAGCCACTTTAAATGTAAAATATTGCTGAGCTTTTGCATCCTTTTGCTACTGAATGCTGGCAGATAATTCTTTTTGCATAAAGAACTTTTATTTGAAAATTCAAAGGGTCTCTGCGTTGGTTGGGAAATAAAAGTTCTTAATCTTCTCTTCACCTTCCAGGATAAGATGGATAAAACACTGCAGGTGCTCCAGAGCATAGATCCTACAGATTTAAAGCTTGATTCTCCAGATCTTCTCGACTCAGAAGGTACTTGGAGCACTAAGCTATTTTTCTAATATTATTTCTGCTCACACAATTACCTTTTGTGGCTCGAGCTGGTGGTTCTTTTGTGTTTATTTTAAGCTTAGAGGAACCGTGGTCTGTACCCAGAGAGTGCTGCAGAACAGTTTCTCTCCCAGTGGGAGTGTGGGGCTCTGTGTATAATTTGAATTTCTTTAATAGTTCCAAGCCAGCTCCATGTTTAGCAGAGCAATTTGCATAGCTTCCAGCTCCCAGAAAATGCCTGATCTTTGCAAGATCCAAATCCCAGCTCTCAGCTAAGCACTTATCGAAATAACATAAAAAAATTGGATTCTTACCCGGCTACACAAAAATCAATTGCTTGTTTCAATAAATGCTTTTGGCTGCATTTAAGCTCTTAATTTGTGCAGGATATTAACTACCTCAACACTTTGTGCTCACAGATATCTGCCAGCAGATGGGTCCAATGATAGATGAAAAACTAGAAGAGATAGACAGGTGAGCCTAACGGAGCTTCTCCTATTTACTGATTTACTTCAAATTCTGCAGTTAGAGTAATATTATTTTTTGTGCTACTTTCATCTCCCAAGCTGGAAAACCTTGCAAGGAAACTGTGACAACCCTCCCTTTATTTTTTTAATGCTGAAGTGTTGAGTTCCCAGGGGGTGCACTCAGGTTTGGTTGCTGCTCTCCAAACTTTCCTGCACGAGTCATGGGTGCATTTTATTTTGGCATTCTTTTTTGGCTGGAGCCTTTTGCAGCCTGGCCAGAGGTTGGAATTTTCAGTGTCCTGCTCAGCATCCATGACAGGAAAATCTGTTCAGTGTTATCTTCACCTCTCCCTCCCCAGATTTGGGCTTCCAAGACCTGAAGGAGCCAGGAAAGATGGAGAGAGACTTTTTACAAGGGGTGGAGGGACAGCACACAGGAAATGGCTTCCCACTGCCAGAGGGCAGGGATAGATGGGATATTGGGAAGGAATTGCTGGCTGGGAGGGTGGGGAGGCCCTGGCCCAGGTTGGGCAGAGAAGCTGTGGCTGCCCCTGGGTCCCTGGGAGTGCCCGAGGCTGGGTTGGACGGGGCTTGGAGCAACCTGGGCTAGTGATGATCCTTAATTTCCCTCCAACCCAACCCATCCATGATTCTGTGATTTCTGGGGATATTTGGGGGTGACAATACCCCTGGGAGTTGCTTGTCTCATGGCAGCTCTGGGGAGGGATAGTTTTGCACCACTTGGGCTCTCCCTCCAGTCCCAGAACAGCAATTTTCCAATATAAATGGGTAAAAACTTGACCATTTACGTTTTAAGGCTTAATTTTTCTTGCACATTCCAGGCTGTTTAAGGAACCACTTCCCTTTTTGCCCCCTCTAAAAGAGCTCAGTGTCTTTATCCCTTTGTTTTGAACCAGGAAACATTCCGAGTTGTCGGAGCTGAACGTGAAGGTTCTGGAAGCTCTGGAGCTCTACAACAAGCTGATGAATGAGAGCCCCATGTACTCAGCCTACTCCAAACTCCACCACCCTGCACAGTTCCCACCCACGTCCTCGGGGGTCTCTGTGCAGGTCAGTATCCCTGGATCTGGGAATAGAACTCGGGATTTCTGTTTGGAAGGATGACAGCAAACACGAAGCGAGCCCACGAGTGACCTGACACTGCCTGGGGGGGCTTTTCACAGCCTTGCCAGGAGAACCTGAGGGATGCACTGTTGGCTCTGCTTGGCCAGTATTGAAAATTCCACAAGATTCCTCCCATGGTTCCTTTTTTACACTTGGAATTGTGTGTCTCAGCTCCTGCTGTGAGTCATGTCAGTCCCCGAGTGGAACGTTCCCTTCTTCTCTAATGGAGGGGACGGGGGTGAACTGCAATATAATATTAATCCCAAGTGTGGTTTTTTTTTTCTAAATATGGAAACACCCCCCTTTTAGGTCTTTTTAAAGGAATGAACATGTTCCATCAGTTATAATACCTGGATAATAACATATTTATTAGTTACAAGCACATATTCAGGCTCAGGAGTGTTTTACGGTGTCCCCAATGTGCCTATTGAGGGCTCGAGGAAAAAAAAAACCCAGAGGAGAAGGAGAGGTTTTAAAGCACAGAATGAGGGTTTTTACTTGAAGTGAATTTTACTTTAATGTTAATTGTTCAGTGGGAAAAGAATAGTTGCCATAGCAACTGCCAGATCTGAAAATATGTCAGTTAAAAGTAATTCCGTGTCCTTAACTCCCGGTGACGATGGAAAATTCATTATATCTGGAGGTTAGAAAGTAATTTAAGCCAAAAGGCAACTGGAGTTTGCTGCTCCTTCCAAGATTCCTGCTTCCAGTGGTCAGAAATGCGGGATAATGCTGGCCATGCTGGGCTTTGGGAGTGGTTATCTGGGACAAACCGTTCCTTCAGTGCCCATAAATCATCCCAAATCCAAACCCAGTGAGCTCTTTAGTCCTGTGATACCCCAATTTTGAGGAAATCTCTTATTATTTAAGCCAGAAATGCAAGAAATTAAAAGGGTTTCATCTTTCTGATGGTTTGATTTCCAAAATATGCTGAGGAAATCTCAGGTTCCTGCTGGATTTTCTTTGCAGTCGTATCCCGTGCAGCCTCCCAGTGGGAATTACATGCTCCAGGGGGTCCAGCAGGTCTCCATGTCCCCAGGGTACAGCCTGGCACCTCAAAGCCTCAATTCCTCGGGAGCCACTCAGCCCCCTCAAGCTGCTTATTTAAGGTATGGATCCACCAAATTCCTCTCCCAGGTGGGAATTCTGCTGCTTTGCCTGGAAGTGCCACGTTCTTGTCACATTTATATTTACAGTGACACGGAATTTTGAAAGGGAAACACCAATTTTACTGAACTGGGTATGAGTGGGAACTTTATTAGGGATAAAATTGGATGTTTCCCAGGAAGCTTTTAAGGGATGAAGCTTGAAAAGGAACCTCAGACTTCAGGTTTAACCACCCAGCCCCAGAGGGTAAAAATTAAAGAGATTCCACAGATATTCGATGTATTAATTCAGTATATTTCACAGAATATTCTGAGTGGGGAGGGATCCACAAGGATCATCGAGTAGCAAAACTGTTGAAGAATTTTGGGGGTGAAAACATTTTTCCTGCAAAAGCCATAAAAACCTGCCAAGTTACAGGCATGAAAATTATGGAAAGGGAGTATTCCTGGGAAATTCTCTGTTTATTAACGTGGGAGAGTAACAGGAGGGAAACCTGGGGCTGCAGCTGGTTTGGGTTGTGAGGGTGTGTGTGTAAAAAATGTGGGTTTTTAGCCAGAAAGCCACTGAATACCTTGAGAAACGACCATTTGGTTCACGTTATGTTCAAATTTCTGTGTTCTTAAAGCCCCCAGCTTGCTCTTGGAGCAGCCAGTGGTGTTGTTGGTGAAGCTGGTTGTGGGGTGGATGGGCACGAGTGGTGAGAGTGAGCCTTGTGTTGTCTCCCTGCAGCCCAGGCCCCGAGCCCGCTCTGCCGCAGCCCTTCCCGAATCCCGGCCCGGCCGCCTTCCCCCAGCACCAGCTGGGAATGCCCGTGGACATGGCAGCATTCCAGAGCAGCACAGCCACTCTGCCTCAAGGACCAGGTTATCCCGTGGCACTTCCCGCTCACTCCCTTCTCCAGCAACAAACAAATTACCATCAGCAGCCTCTGCTTTAAAACCACCAGCTCCCATTCCTGAATTAGGGAATGACCACCCGGCCTAATGATCTTTCTGCATCCCTGTCATGGAAATCAAAGTACATCTTCCTTTTCCAATAACCCAGCTCGCTGCAGAGTAAAAATAGGCACCAGCTCTGATGGTGATTTGCATATTTGCATCTTGAACTAGATTAGGGGATGGTTTAAAATAATTCCAGATTCCTTCGAGCCCTTCTTTTCCTGCGCTTTCAGGAAACGCCACTTTGTGAGTCTTTGAAAGATGGTCCCAAAATAATTCCCTTTTAAATGTGTTTCTGGAAGCTGGAGGAAGCTGAGACGTCGCTCGGTGTTGCTTTTGCCTCCTCTGGTGTCTCCTGTAATCCTTCTGTCCCGGTGGCTTTAGGGAATCTCTGCAGTTTGGAGACCCGGAATGGGAGCGATCCGTGAGTCCAGCGGGAAGAGGGCTTGATACGGTGACAGTGAGGACGTGATCCTGTGGGAACAGGAGGTTTTTACAGTGCTGCCTCGGGATGGTTTGGAAAATCCAGAGAACTGGAGCGTTCTTCTTGAAGGAAACAAGTTTTACCAGAATTCCCTTGTCTTTTGGCAGAGGTGGCACTGCAAGCACAAGTCTCCTTGGGAAGAGCTGGCAAGGGATGCTCCCGGCCGGATCCAAGGTGCTGAGCCAGGAACTTGCACAGAATCTCTTTTTCTTTTCCTTTTTGGATGTATTTAGAAGTGAAGGAGCATTGTACTTCCTTGTGGGAAAGGAGGGGGCTCGAGGATGTTTGGAGCTCCTTCAGACTGTGAGGATCTGCCTTGTTCCCCTTCCAGGGGGGAGCTGAGTGGAACAGGAATCGCCTCGATGGGACCAGGGGCTTCTTCCTCTCTTGGATTTCCTTTCTCTGCCACCATGGCCGTGTCTAAACAACCATGGATCACAGAGGAACTCTTGGGAAAGGTGGATTTAAGGCAGAATCCACGTGCTGGTGGGTGGGAATGTGCTCCCCACACAAGGAGTGGAAAACAACAGCCGTGTCCCTGGAGCTGGGAAGTGTGGCTGAGAAAAGAAATCCAAGGATTTCTTCCCTGATGCACTTTTTAAAGGGGTGGGGTTTGTACCAGGGAGCAGATGAGCTGGATTATCCTTATCCATATCCTGGGAATGTGGGATTTCTTTCTTTTTTCTGTTTCAACACTGAAAAAAATCACTTCACTCTGTTCCTTTTCCCTCCTCACTGTAGCAAGGTCACATCCATGCCTGCTCTAACAACCTGTGGGGAGTAATAACCCTTAGACTGGGGAAATAATGGAAGCAATTAACTGATACAAACATCTGGATTCAATCCATGGAGCTCCCAGATGTCTCCATAAGTATTTTTGGTGTCTGGATTCTGTCCCCCGTTGGAATTCCCAGATTCTGGGCTGTTGAGTGACCCAACCCCCCCTTCACTCAGCACCTCCTCCCCTGGTTTCACCTTTTATTTAATGATCATGACCTTCTGTTCACTTGCAGCCTCGTGCTCATGCAATAAGGTGTTGAGAACCTGCTCTTTAAATCACTTTTTATTTAAATTTGTGCAATTGGGGGGGGGGGAGATTTTTTTGTCTTTCCTTTTGACAGGCCTTTAATTTGTCTTGATCCTTCCCCTGGAAGTAGCTCAGTACAAACAGCACCCGTGGCAATACTGAAGCGTTTTGAGAACTTGTTCCTTGTGTCTTTTAAGGAAATTAATTGATTTCAATGCTGCTCTTCCAAATTCTTGTTGTTTGGAGCTTTTGTTGTAAGAGTTGACTTTGTTCCGAGTTGGTTTGTGGTCAAATTAAACTTTGCTCTCGTTGGTGTAAATCCTCCATGTTTGTTAGGAATTTGGGATTGGTGTTTTCCAAGCTTTGGCCCGAGAGAAATCTTGAATGGAGCCAGCCAAATGTGATTTGATTATGTTCAGTTCCTTGTTAAATATAAATAATGTATATACTCGTTTGTCTGAGGTTTTCTACGCAGCTCCACACACGCCTGGACTTTTCTAAAAGCAGGATTTGTCCTCCTCTCATCTCTTCTCTTCCTAACTCTGTGATATGCAACTTGTAGATAGTGTAAAATAATTTAATTATTATTAAACCAGTGTATTTAGAGGGGGGGTTGCTGTTTCTCTTCACACTTGTAGACACGATCATATTTATTTTTAAGGCCTGATTGTAACTGAACATGCTGCCAAAGGATTTCTCTAACTCCAGATTTCTACCTTAGGTTTGTACCTGCTGTTTTCTATTGGGAATTCACATTGGGAATTCTATTGGAGAACTCCTGCTTTTTTCATATAAACCCTTAACATAGGAACCCGGGCGACTTTGTAACGAGAACTTTATCGGGACATATTTGTTTCATGGGTGTTCAGTACCAATAATAGATTCATTTTCTCCTGCTGTGAGTTGGTGACCTGTTCTGTCCGTTCAACTTGTCCTTGTCACCCCACCCGGGGGGGGCTGAGGGGTCGTGCTGTCACCTGACGTGACCAAGGCTTTGTCTGTTCGACTGGCTGCAGAAATAATGTTAAAAAATCAGATGGTTTCAACCTTCCAAAGGATGCTGCGTCTTCATTGTGCTGGTGGTGGGACAGCGGGCTGGAGCTGTGGCCTCTCTCAGGAACTATTTCCTGAGAGGAAGAGGATTTTTTTGCCTTGTTTTCATCCTTTCTAAGAACCTCTTGGTTACACCGAGCACTGCGAGGTGTCTGGAGTGAGTCATGGTTGTTAACAAACACACCTGAGGAGGAGTCTCTTGGCTGTGCACTTAATTCCCTGTCAAAGGAGGAATTCTCTTTGCTAAGTGATTAATTCCATGTTAAAAGAGGAATTCTTTTTGCCACAGGGTTTAATTCCCTGTTAACAGAGGCAAAATCTGAGTTGTCTGAATGGGACTGAGATTTCTGGCTCATCCCAAATACAAATGAATCCTTCATTCCTGCTGCTAAAGCTGTGCATGGGCAACAAAAAAGTGGGCAAGGAGCCTGATGTAGCAACCCCAGAAGTTGTTTTTACACATAAATCTCCTGGTTCTCATCATTTATTTCCAGCCCCTTGGAGTTGCTGACCCCAGTGGGTTGATTTTGGGTCACTTCAGGCTGAAAATATAAACTTTACCAGCCCTTATAAAACCAAATCATATCCTGAATTACAGGGAAATGCTAGGCTGCTTTTCCTTTTGCATCCCAATCTTGCCTTGCTGGAGTGAGCCCTCATCCATTGGGTTTCTGGACAGAACCTTTCCTTGGGAAATCAGCCTCCCCACCATTAATGTGTGAAGGAAAGTGCCTTCCCAGGACCAATTTAATGATGCAACTGAATGTAAAAATAATCTCATTTCAACTCCAGCCTTCGTGACCCACATTCGTCTTGGACAAAGAAACCAGGCTGCTCCTGCCAGCCAGGAATTAAAGGATTTGGAGTCTGGAGCGAGGGAGGAGGACGTTGGACCCTCCCCAGGATCCATGTGTGTGCTCAGAGTGCAGGTGTGAGATCATTCCAGAGCCAGGCAGTTCCTCCTCCTGCTCATCCCGGTGGGAGGTGTGATGTGTGATGTGCCTGCAGGTGAAGCTCAGCACTGGGAAGCAGGAAATCCAGGAAATCCAGGTCCTGCTTCCAGCGCTTCCGCAGATTTCGGCTTCAAACAAATCACTTCATCTCCTGCTTTAGCTTTTTTTCCTCCACGCCCTGGACTTTGGAGCGCCCTCCCTGCCTGGGGGTTGATGCCAGTTCGGGCTGATGGGGCTGGGAAGGGCTGGGCAGTGCCCTGCTGGTCCTGGCTCAGCTTGAGGGGTTAAACCAGGCTCAGAGGGTGGAGCTTGTCCCGACCACCTCTGTCACATCTCCCTTTGCCAGTGGTTTGGGTTGGAAGGGAAATTGAGGATCACCCAGTGCCACCCCCTGCCACGGGCAGGGACACCTTCCACCAGCCCAGGTTGCTCCAAGCCTCATCCAACCTGGCCTTGGACACTTCCAGGGATCCAGGGGCAGCCACAGCTGCTCTGGGCACCCTGTGCCAGGGCCTCCCCACCCTCCCAGGGAAGGATTTCTAATCTCCAATCTAAACCTTTTCCTGATGGATGTAGGATAATTTGACAGCTGAGAGTCGGAGTAACAAGGTGTCTCTCCCCTGTTGTGTTAATTTGTGGCTGCTGGTAACGAGGTCTCCAGGTGTCCTGAGGGATGGGGAATAGCAAGGACTCACCTGCCAACAATTCCTTCCCAATATCCCATCTATCCCTGCCCTCTGGCAGTGGGAAGCCATTCCCTGTGTCCTGTCCCTCCATCCCTTGTCCCCAGTCCCTCTCCAGCTCTCCTGGAGCCCCTTTAGGCCCTGGAAGGGGCTCTCAGCTCTCCCTGGATCCTTCTCTTCTCCAGGGGAACCCCCCCAGCTCTCCCAGCCTGACTCCAGAGCAGAGGGGCTCCAGCCCTGGATCCTGCGGCCGCAGCGATGCGGGACGGGGCTGTGGGAATCGGGACGGGGCTGTGGGAATGTTCTCCCGGGGTTCTCATTCCCAGCCCCGCCCCGGGGCCGCCCCCACCCGCCGCCCCCTCCCCAGCGGCTCCGCCCCGGCGGCGGAGGAGCCGGGCCGGGATCCGGGAGATCCGGGATAAGCGGGATAAGCGGGAGAGCCGGGCAGCGGCGATCGGGGCGCCATGGCCGCGGTGGGTGCGGGGCCCGGGGGGCGGCAGCGGGGGGGTGGCGGTGCCGCGACCTTGACGCTTTGTCCCCCCGCAGGTGACCAGGGGCACCGCGACGCGCCGCAGCCGCCTCAAGCGCTCGGACGGCAGCACCACCTCCACCAGCTTCATCCTGCGCCAGGTCAGCGCCCGGGGGGCTCGGCGGGGGCTCGGCGGGCAGGGGGGCTCCGTCCCGGCCGGCCCGGGGCAGCGGGACCCGCCGGTCACGGTGCCGCAGCCCGGGGATGCTCCGGGTCCGCCTCAGCCGGGGATGCTCCGCGTCCTGCTCCGGGTGCGGGGCAGTTCGGGCTCGGGGCAGAGCTGGGATACCCCCGGCAGGAGCGGAGCGCGGCCCCGAATCCTGGCTGGAGTGGCGGTTTGACGGGATGAACTCGTGGGTTGTCCTCGCCTTCCCTTCCTCGGCTGCGACTGAGCCCTCGGGCTGCTTCTCTGGTTATTCCCCGTGACACCCCGGGCGAGAGGTGCACTTGTCGCAGGGAATGGAAGCTGAGGTTTTAGGGAGCTCCTGACTTCAGGATTTCTGGGAAGAAAATGTTTTAAAGGTGTCAGGAGCATCAGTGGCTCAGCTGGGGCTCCTCAGGGCTAATTATACAGCCCCCTGTGCTCCCCCTGGCACTGCAGGAGCAGTGGTACCATTATGGAACCCCCTGGTAATAGTTCCCCTTTCCCTTCCCTGTTTCCCTTTCCCTTCCCTGTTCCCCTTTTTGGTCTCTAATCCCAGTCTCCCACTCCTGCCTGCCCTGAGTAAAAGACAGACTGACATCCCGAGCCTCCCTGAAGCATCTCTCTCACCTGGAAGACGCATCTCAGAGGAAATGTTATTAATTTGATTTAAAAGGAGGTGGAACATTTCCCAGAGCACAGACCTGTATCCCAGATTCCTCGGTGACTTTAGCAGAAATTTAAGGAAGCTCAGGGAAAGCTGAACTGGGCCCTGGATGGATTTGGGGACACTTGTCATGTGTGTCGTGCCCAGGCCGTGGCAGCTGCGAGGTCGGTCTGTCAGGGAGAGGGATTTTAATGACCCGGGGAAGTTTGATTTTGCTTTGTGGCATCTCCTCGTCAGCTCCAGCCCGGAGCAGAGCCAGAGAGTCCTCATTCCCAGGGTGACATGTGAGAGCCTCAGCAAGAATCTGCTGCTCAGTGTGATCTCAGCCGTGGAAATGGGAGCTGAAACAAGGATAAGGGAATATAGAGGCAGTTTTAGGATGTGTTGGGATGTGGAGATGTTGCCGTGGGCCCTCCTTGGGGCTGTCCCGGAGAAGCTCGATAGGAATGTTGTTTCCAGAGGTGGATTTTGTGCCCTGTGGAAATCGAGGGTTTGTGATTTAGGCAGAGGGTCATCGGCGTCACTTGGTGTCTGAGGGAGCAGGACATGACGTGGGATTTTGGGATCCTGGCCTCTGCCAGTTGGATTTGGGAGGACAGGGGGATCCACTTCTCTCCTGACCCCTCCTGAGGGGGTTGATTTACACACTGGAAGGGCATTGCCAGATTCTAACAGGAAAATCAGGTGCTGGGATGTTTTCCCTGTCCTTCCCTCCCACTGGGAAGTTTTCCCTAATAGCAACCAGGCTCCACCAGCCACAGTGGAAGGTAAAGTCCCACCAGCAGGGATTAACTCCAGGGAACACTGTGCTGGTTGTAGGGCTGATTTAAAAACAAACAGGAATTCTGTCAGTGAGATCTGCAATAAATGTCCCAAAGGACTTTAAACCTTTCACAGAGCTCGTATGTGCTAAAAATTGAGCACCAGCTTCTCATCCAAGTCCGAGATACCCATGGAAATTGCATCCTTGGTTTCCTTCTGTGTCAGGAGAGACGCAACTCCCCGGGATTTGAACTCATTATTTGACTTTTCACTGTGTTACATTTAATTTCTGGCCTCTCAATCTAATTTAGGAAGGGAATAACGTTTGGACAACTTTTGGGTTTGCCTTTTCGCCCACACCACGTGGTGAGAAAGCAAAGAGGGTCCGTGGGGCCAAGTCCTGTGTGTGGCCACAAGGACAGAGCTCCCGACTCCATGTGGGAAGCTGGGGGTGCCCCTCGTGTCACACGTGCTGGAAATCGAGGGGATGATGTTTCAAAACCCCAAAGAGCTGCCCAGGGAGGGAGATCCTCGTGTCCTGGGGTGACCTGGAGTGCAGGATGTCCCCAGGGGGTTGGTGACACGGCCGAGGCTGCGACCAAACCCGGTGCTGGAGGAGTTAAGTGTGGCCTTGGAGCAAGGAATGGGTGCACAGAACTGTCCCTCTGACGTGGCAGGTGCTGCTCAATTATAGTGAAGAACCCCCTTAAGGGACAGAAGTCAATTATAAGACACTAAGTAGGGCAGCTGAAAACATGTGCTTGTAATTCCACGGGATGCTGCCGGAAGAATTCCTGGTTGTGCTTTCTGGAAGGTTTTGTCTTTCTGCCCCTTGTTGTGTGACCTGTGACCACACACAAGTTGTTTTTTCCCTTGGAATTCTGGTAGCATCGCTTTTACTCCCTGGGATTTTTTTTTTTTTAGGGAATTTATTTCACTGAGGAAAGTGAAGTGACCTGTGGAGAACAACAAGTGACAGCACGAGAGGAAACGGCCTCAGAATGCACCAGGGGAGGTTTAGGTTGGATATTAGGGAAAATTCCTTCATGGAAAGGGCTGTCTAGCCCAGGGCACTGATGAAGTCACCTTTCCTGGAGGGATTTAAAATCCATGTGGATGTGGCACTTGGGGACGTGGGTTTGTGGTGGCCTTGGCAGTGCTGAGGGTTGGACTTGGTGGTCTTGGAGGTCTTTTCAGTGTCAGGCTTGTAATAAAATCTTCTTGATTCCAAAGAACCAGTGGAAATCCTTCCCAAATCGTGGCAGAGATTTCAAGTGAAGCCACTGAGTGTCCCTGTGCAGTCCAAGGACATTTAACTTCATGTAAAACTATATTTAGACACGCAGTTTATTTCTGGAAGGGTTTTTTTTTTTGCTGCTTATTTAGAGATATTTGAAGTTAAAGCCAATTTTCTTTTAAGACTTAGTTACACCTGGTGCTGCATCTCTGGCAGTGCTTGTGCTTCCCCTTTTCAAATGGCATTTTTCCTGTGTAGTCCTGAGAGGAAAAGGGAAAGAGCATTTTCTATTCTTAGAGCAGCTCTCAGGCTGGAAGAACACTTTAAAAGGTTGGTGACACTCGGATCAAAAGGTTTGGAATCTTTATGAAGAGTTTTGTGGCCTTGTTTCCAGCTGAGTTTGTGTGTGGGAGGGGGTTTGGGGTTGTGGTGTCCTGGGCAGGACCAACTTTGGCATCTCAGTCCCACATCTTTTTGCTTAATCAAGCACAGGTAGTTCTGGCTCAGGTTTGGGAGGGTTTCGGGGTGTCTGAGCCCTGTTTGTCCTTTCTCAAGTGTGAAAACCTTCCCCTTGACACGGGAAAGTCTGAGGTGTGGCTTCACCTGAGGGCAGGGACAGATGGGATATTGGGAAGGAATTGCTGGCTGGGAGGGTGGGGAGGCCCTGGCCCAGGTTGTCCAGAGAAGCTGTGGCTGCCCCTGGATCCCTGGAAGTGTCCAAGGCCAGGTTGGAGCAACCTGGGCTGGTGGAAGGTGTCCCTGACCCAGGGAGACCCAGCACTTGGTCCCTGCTCACAAGTGATGTGTGGGGGCAGCTCCAGTGACCATTTCTTACTGAACTTTTCAACGTGCATCCAATTTATTCCTCCAATTTTGCTATTTTTGTCTTAAAACCATTTTGCTCGGCGTGAAATGAGACCTCAGTGTGTGACCTTGGCACTCTGGTCTTCTTTACGGTTTTCTGGGATGCAGGAGGTGGCTGTAGCTGGCAGTGTGAGATCCATTCCAGGGGGGACATGCAGTGATCCAGGCATTCCTCAAAATCCAGCTCTGACTAGGGGGATAAAACACAACATGCAGAGGAGCAGCTCTGAGTTTCAGTCATTCCCCAGGCTGAGCTCAATTCTGCGATGAGTCATTAATTTCTAAAATACAGCTTTACTGTCATGGAATGTGATTATTCCATAAGGCTGTTATTTTTCTCTGTGCAGCATTTAGAAGCTCTTTAAGCATTTGACAGGTGAATAAAAGATTGAGCCCTCTCTCCAGAGAACAGGAGCCTCGCTGGCACAGAGGTGACATCGCCCTGAGTCGTCTCTCTGCTCGACTCGGGGTGCTGAGCTCACCCAGCAGCTGCAGCTTCCAACTCAAACCATCTTACGAAGTAAAGCAGAGTAGATTTACTTTGTAAAAGTACAGATTTTACTTGGCAAGTGTACGTTATTTAGGTTAAATCAAAAAGGGAGGTTGAGGCTCGAGCTGAGCTGAATGTCCCCGGGGTGTCTCGCTGTGGTGCCCCAGCCGCCAGGGGAGTTCCCCTCGGTTTGCAGCTCTCTCTTGCACCACAAAGTGAGCTTACAGAAGGTCCTGTGAGCTGTGGGGGGAAGCAGGGTCTTCCATGATGTCACAGAATCATCAAATCATGGAATGGTTTGGGTTGGAAGGGACCTTAAAATCATCCAGTTCCATGGGCAGGGACAACTTCCACTATCCCAGGTGGCTCCAGTGCCCATCCAACCTGGCCTGGGACACTTGATCCTATTGCTCTGCCAGTTATGACAATCAGGATTTAACTCCCAAATCCCAGAGGTGACCTTTGAAGCTGGTTTTGTTCTCAGGGCAGGGCTGAGCCCCATCCCTCGTGTCCCTTGTGCAGGGGCTGTGCCAGCTGCTGGCACTGGGATTGTGCCACCACAGCAGGATTTCCCTGAGTCAGCTTGGAGAGCTTCCATGTCTCCTGCCAGCTGGAGAGAGCCCATCCCACCACTGGGCCCAGCTGGGTTTGGACCCTCGGTGAGGCTCACAGGGTGAGGAGAAATGAGGAATTCCCTCCTGGAATGAGGAGGGTCAGGCAGAGCCTTCCCTCTGGCTGCATGTTCCCGTGGTGGGAGGTGCTGCACCTGGGCAGCTCCAGGTGAGCCCAAGGGTTGGATCATGTCTAGATGACACCTCTCCATAATTTCCTGTGTGGATGAGGTCAGAGTGATGGGATACACAACTCTTTTCCCCAGTTGTCTTCCAGTGTGGCTTGAGGGGCTGGTGGACTTGGAGCCTGTCCCCCCTTCCTGGGTGTGTCTGCAGGGCCAGGAGCTGGACTCTGATCCCTGTGGGTCCCTTCCAGCTCAGGATATTCCATGATTCCATGAACCTTCACAAGGCTGAAATAACAGCAGGAGGAAACTTAAATGGATTGTTTTAATCAAAAAAAAGAGGAGGAAACATGGCTTCTCTCCTCGGTTCTGTCCTCACCTCACCCGACCACGACGAAGCCACCAAGGCTTCTGCACATTCCCTTCTCCCTCTGGAAGGCCGTGTGTCTGGGAATCTCTGTCACCAGGAGGCTTAACTGAATGTTTCTCCATGTACTCCTCGACTCTCCAATTCAGTTCCCACTTTGTGTTCCCTCAGAAAAGGGGGAAGGATGTTGTGTGAGGGGGCGTTTGCAAGCAAACAACGACCCCCACCGTGCTCTCCAAAACAAACTCCCCCAAATGATGGTTCGGGGTTGTGTCTGGAGCCTCTGCAGCCTTTGGTTCACTGAGTTCTGTCTGTGGGGAGCCCTTGGCTGTCCTTGGCGCTCCCTGAGCGTGGCCGGTGCTGCCCATGGAACTGGAACAGGATCCATGTCCTGCCTGTGGAATTGGAACATGATCCGTGTCCTCATGGGTCCCAGTGCTTGTGATTGGATTCCTCGTGGATCCCGGTGTTTGTGGTGGGCACCAGAGCACAACAGCAGCCCCCTGGGATTGTAGAAAGGCCGGGAGGCGACGGCAAACGGAATGAACGGGGCCCTCTTTGTGGATTTGACGGAGCCGCTGCCGTGGATGCGCGAAAGTCTGAGCCTTTGGAATTCTCCCTTTAAAAATCCCATGTCCTGCTCTCCTGGCAGATGTGCTGACCGGCTTATTGTCTCCATGGCAACAAGGTTTGGGTTTTAAGATAGCCTGAAGTCACAGAAGAGAACCGGGGTATTAAGAGAGCGGGCAGTGTGGGTACGGAGGGAAAACGGGATCGGGCTGCTCCTCACCCCAAACCCGGGTGTTTGGCATCGCCTGTCTCCCTGCTCCGACTGGGGGTGTTTGTTTACATGTGCTTTTGGAGCATGACCTATAAAATGAACGCTCCTCAGTCGTGCAGGGTTGGTACAACGAGGCATTTGCATGACTGGAGTGAAAAAATGCCGGAGCGGTGACACGGAGCAGGGAAGAGTTAAAAACCAGCTCCATCAACGTGCGGGGCATAAATATGTGTAAATTTATAGATCATTATAAATTTGTAGGCTATGAATGCACAGTGTTCTTGCTGTAACGAGGAGGTTGGATTCAGAATTCCTACGTGACCCGATCAGCCCCGGGCCAGCTCCATCCCCACCTCCCATCACCTCCTTCCAGTCCCACCAGTTTGCTTTGTACCCCCAGTGTGGTGTGATTCCAGGTGGAGCCCTGGGAGGAGATCTGGGAGCTCTGGGATGTGCCGTGGTTTCTATGGACACCAACGGCTCGTGTCAAACACGATCCGATGGGATTGTGCTGAATGTGGAGGAAGCAGAGTTGATCACGTGGGGCTCCAGACCCAGGGCTGCTAAAATATGTTCTGTTGCCTTGAAAGGAGTGTTGTTGTTTTTTTTTTTCCTAAATTCCTTAGGTTTTGGGTGACGCACAGAGTCGGGAAAAAGAGCTTCTGACCAGGGTGAGGTGGGAAAGCCTGGTGTGGGTAACCTCCAAAATTCTGCTTTAATAAAGCAGAGCCCCAGGAAATACAACTGCCATGTTAAAAAATA
>NW_016690285.1:1793634-1812989 GCF_001604755.1 Lepidothrix coronata | reverse complement strand
GGGTTGGGTTGAGCACAAGTCTCTCCTCAGGTGATCCTTTGGCTCTTTGCCTGCTCTCACACCTCTGGTTCAAGGGAAAGTTGACATCAGGCATTTCCTCTGGAAGGGACATCCCAGAGGATTCGGGGCTGCTGCTGTTCCAGCATGGAGGACCTGCAGGAATTATTCCCCGTGGACTCTTGGAGTCATTCCATAGGAGCTCTTGGCAGGAGGTCACCACCCAGCCAAGGATAAGATCCTTACTTCCCATGTTGTTATGAAACAAAATGAAGGTGGAATAACTCCTACAAAACTATTGCATTAATCCTGACTCCTGGCCTGTTCCAGCCTGGAATGAAGGATCCAGGGAAGAGCTGCATGACAGGATGGTAAAATGCAAAAGGAGATGAAAGGCAGGAATACAGCTGTCCCTCTTTGGATCACCCTTTCTGCAATTCCAAAGCAGGAACTCCCAGTGTCAACACCGAGCCCCAAACACCAACCCCAGGGAGAGGAGCCTGAGCAGCAGAGGCTCCTTTATTCTTAGCCATGCTCAGCAGTCAGGAGGGAGACAGTATTTGCTGTCAGACGGATTTCAGAGCCCAAAAGCACATTAAAAATAAAAGAATGAAGGAAGCCAAGCCTTGCTGAGCAGAGCACACCCATCTGTGGGACTGCAGAGCCGGGCCCTCCTCCGGGGATTTTTATAATAACTCGCTTCTCCTGGTAAATGCTGAATTAATTTATGTAGGTTGGTTTTGTCTGCTGGTAAATGGGATGAGGAGGAGCCTCCTTCAAGGACTCATGGAACGGTCTGGGATGGAAAGGGACCTTAAGGCTCATCCAGTCCCAGGTGGGCAGGGACACCTGCCACTATCCCAGGATGCTCCCGTGGTTTGGAGGGTGTTGTTGCAGCCTGTGCTCCCTGACAGTGGGATAACTGAGGTTCATCCCCACAGCACCTGGGATCTCTCCCAGCTCCACGTGTCCAACGTGCAGCTCCTTCCCCTGGAGGTGCCTCTGCCTGGGGGGGTGGTTCAATGAGGGGTTACCACTCACAGGCAGGAGAAACAGGAGGGTGAGGAATTACAAGCCGGTGTAATTTATGCAGGAGCAGCGCGGGGGAAATCTCAGCCCACTCCCGTTCCACATAAATTATGGATGTACCGCCTTGAAAATAGCTCCAGAGCGTGGTGGGATTTTTTTTTTTTTTTGGGCTAATGAATCATGCCCTGAATTTCTACAGTACCTACATTGACTCAAATGTCTCCTTTTTGCCCCACCTTTATTTTTGGATCCTCAGTAAACTTTTGCTGAACTTGCATTTCCGGGGGTTTCTTTATTTTCCTCCCAACAGACCCGTTCTTTGGAGACCCTGTTTGGAAAAGGGGGCTCCTAAATTTACTATTTCTCCCAGAGCCTTCCCATGTGAGAGTTCCCATCTTGTGCCCTGGAGATCTCTGGAGAGATCCCTGGAGAGATCCCTTGGCCGGTTTTTAAGGATCTATGGGATTAAATGTGTAGCCTGCTATGGGAAGGTGCAGCCTGCTCTGGTGTCCCTGCAATCCATGGATATGGGATTTTTGGAGCTGTAGGCTTCCAGCCAAGGTCATGGGCAACAGGAAACCGTTGGAACTGGGTGCAGAAATAAAGGAGTTGGAAACAATTCCTGAAGAAAGCGAAGGATGGTGCTGCCCACCATGGATTTGGGGGTGTACTCTCTAGAGAGAATATTGATTTGGCTCTAAGTTAGTGAAGTTTGGGGGTGGTCAGAGGAGTGCTGTGTGTATCCCTTGGAATTATCCATGAGGAATAAGAGGGGAGCAGCCGGGCTGAGACCTGAGCTCCTTCCGTGGTGAGACCCTCCCCCAGCAGGGAGAGGTTTGGGAAGGGCTTTGAGGAGGACGTGGAAGGTGAAAAGTGGTTGGTTTGGAACACGAGGAGATGGCACAGCTCTGGGGACCTGAAAGGAGCCGCTCCAAGGATACGGAACGGGAAGGACAAGGCGCCGTGTGATTCTCATGATAATCAGGGTGTGGGAGGAGCAGCGGAGGCACCTCGGGAGGGGGTGGGATGAGCCCCGGCAGGGAGGGGGGAGAGGGGGAAAAAAGGCTCAGTGCTGAGGGAGGGGGTGGCACTCCTGGAAAACCATTTGGATTTTACCGAGGATGCTGGAAAAGGGAGTTCGAGATGCTAAAGAGACGCACTGGGAATATTTGATTGTCATATGGCAGCAGCCTGCCTGGGATATATTTAGTTTATCTCCCGTGTGGCTTTGTGAGGGTTCTGTGCGTTTTTCCCCCGGTTTATGTCACTCTTCCCCCCATTTTATGTCACTTTTTTAAGCACAATTATTTCTAGTCCGGTAGAAGGTGTCCCTGCCCGTGGAACAGGAACAGGATGATCTTTAAGGTCCCTTCTGACCCAAACCAGGCTGGGATTCTGTGATTCACTTCCACATCCAGCACAGTCAAATATCACAGCACTTGATATCAGGCCCTGGCCATGTGTGATCCAACCACTGACGAGCTCTGAGTTCATTCCCAGCACTAATTCCGGGGGTTTGGGGAAGCTCAGCTAAATCTGGCTTTGAGGTGGCAGCTTTTTTCCCCTTCAGTCCTATTTTTAGCACGTGGTACCATGTATTTTAATACAACCCCCACGCAGAGCACACCGTGCAGATGGTTTCTGACTCCCCAGTGTCCCTTTTCCGGTGCCACTCATTAGTTCTGTTCCCTCCATGGAACTCCTTTGGCAGGGGGTAAAACCCTTTTTGTGCCTCGAAAGCACTTTTTGTTTTGCACCTAAAAAGCGACTTTTCGGGGCTGGGCGAGCTTCAGTTATTCCTGTGGAAACAAAAACGCTGTGCAAAGAGGAAAAAAAACCCCAAATTTCAAAGCATTTTGGGGAATCTGTGACCACCTGGAGGGAGTGGCTGTGAGGGAGCAAGGAGCAGATGCCACCACTCCTGGAACAGCAGATCCCGAGGGATCCTCCTGGATCTGCCTCCCAGACTTGCTGCAGGGTCCATGGTCGTGGCAGCTGGGACTTGGTTTGAGCTTAAGGAGGTTAAACTGGGCTCAGAGGGGGAGGCTTGCCCTGAGCATCTGTGTCACATCTCAGACTGCCACGGTCATCAGGAAATCCCAGAATGGTTTGGGATGAAAGGGACCTTAAAGCCCATCCATCCCACCCCCTGCCATGGGCAGGGACACCTTCCACCAGCCCAGGTTGCTCCAACCTGGCCTTGGACACTCCCAGGGATCCAGGGGCAGCCACAGCTTCTCTGGGAAATCCATGCCAGGGCCTCCCCACCCTCACAGCCAGGAATTCCTTCCCAATATCCCACCTAAATAAACCCTTATTCAGCTTAAAGCCATTCCCTGTGTCCTGTCCCTCCATGCCTTGTCCCCAGTCCCTCTCCAGCTCTCCTGGAGCCCCTTTAGGCCCTGCAAGGGGCTCTCAGCTCTCCCTGGAGCCTTCTCTTCCCCAGGTGCAGAAGCAGTGGACATAAATATCCTTGCTTTTCTCCCAGGTAGCCAGCATAATAATCTTCCAAAATGGGAGGTCTTGACAACAATAAATCCTGTGCCTTCCCTGAAATGGGGTCAGGGACCCTTTGGGTTCAGGGCCCAATCCTGGTTTGTATCCTGGAATCAGCTGTTGCTGTGTTTGTGTTCCCCCCTCAGTCACTCATCACTGGGATCTGACACAGGGGTTGGTGCAAACACCTGGGCTGGGATCTGAAACATCCAGTTCAGGCTTCAGAAATGCCTTTTTTGGTGGTTGCTGCTGCTTTTTATCTCGTGTGGCCCCACAAGTTGGACTGACTGCTGTGAACAGCAGATTAACTCAGGATGGGCTCAGCTTCGTGTTGATGCTCTCCTGCTTTTTTTGGTAGTTCTTCCACCCTCATGCCTTCAGTCAAGGCATTTTTTAAGGACAGACACCACTGAATTCCACTGGAATGAACTATCCATAAAAACCAGGAACAGTGTTTATGAGACTTTCAGCCCTCTGAGCCATCCGTTCGCTTACAGAAAAACTCATTAATTACATTTTAAAAGCCCCTTTTCACAAAATCCTTCCTTTTTATCTCGGCCCAGATGTCCCTGGCAAATCCAGGCTCACCTGGAGAGCCCAGGTTTTGGGAGGTCGTTGTGGATACAATTCCTGAGGGTCACAGTGCCCAGGGCTGGAGACTGGAGGGTTCTGTGTTCTCGTGTTCTTGTGCATCAGGAAGATGCAGATGATGAAGATCCTCTTGGTTTACTGAAAGTGTTTCGTCTCTATCAAACACACGATTCCCATTTCTTTATAATCTCAGACAGAGTCGCAGGAAGATGCTTTTCCAAGAGAATTCCATACAGAAAAGAGATTAAAAGGGAGAATTCCCTGCCCGGTGTCCGTGCAGGGCGAGGCGGCAGCAGGGGCTGAGTTTCTGGGCTGAAACTCTGCAGTTCTGGGCAAAGCCACAGGGTGGGGATGTCAGTCCAGGGCTCGCTGGAACTCCCGAATCCCCCAGCACCGAGGGCCGGGTCCTGCCGGCCTCGTGTCCTTCTCGGGGTTGGAATGTGGTCTTTATTTCTCGGCTCAGGGACAAACGGCACAAGCACAACATAATTCATTCCCCAAGGGTTGCTCCCGCTCGCATTTCGGGGAATCAGTCGCAGCGCTGTCCGTAGGATCCCGGGGTTATCCCGGCAGGGAGGAGTTGGAGCTGCGAGGAATGCTGCTGCCTGGGATTCCTGAGCTTTGTAGCCCGGGTAAGAAGGGCACAAATTCTCACTCTTGCCTTAAATGGAGGGTTTCAGAAACACAGAATCCCAGAACGGTTTGGGTTGGAAGGGAAATTAAGGATCCTCCAGCTCCACCCCCTGCCATGGGCAGGGACACCTTCCACCAGCCCAGGTTGCTCCAAGCCCCGTCCAACCTGGCCTTGGACACTTCCAGGGATCCAGGGGCAGCCACAGCTTCTCTGGGCAACCTGGGCCAGGGCCTCCCCACCCTCCCAGACAGGTATTCCTTCCCAATATCCCATCTCTCCCTGCCCTCTGGCAGTGGGAAGCCATTCCCTGTGTCCTGTCCCTCCATGCCTTGTCCCCAGTCCCTCTCCAGCTCTCCTGGAGCCCCTTTAGGCCCTGGAAGGGGCTCTCAGCTCTCCCTGGATCCTTCTCTTCTCCAGGTGAACCCCCCCAGCTCTCCCAGCCTGGCTCCAGAGCAGAGGGGCTCCAGCCCTGGAGCATCTCCGTGGCCTCCTCTGGATTCTCTCCAGCAGCTCCACATCCTTGTGCTGTTGGAGCCACTTCTCCTGCAGGTGTTGAGCTCCCAGGATGCACAACCCAAAGGGAACATTCAGCAATTCCAAAGCATTCTCCAACTTCCTAAATGAAATATTTCCCGTTCCATTAAGCCACAAAAGGGGGGTGTCCATCCTAATTCCTGGGCACAACTCCCAGCACTTTGTGGTGCCCGAACCGAGCTGCAAAAACCCACAAAACAGATAAAAAACTGTAAAAAAAGAATTGATCGATGCAGTCAGTGGAAATGACCCCGTTTGTGCTGCTTTGGCACCACAAAACTGGAAGAAATCTGATCAAAACGTTGCTCCAGAGGTGGATTTTCCCAGCAGAATTCAGCCCATCCCTTGGTGTGCCACGGGGAAAGCTCTTTAATAGGGAAAAGGAGGTTATTCCTCCCATCCCAGGCTTGGGATTCCTGTGGGGAGCAGCCACTGCCTTATTTTCACCCCAAAGGCTGAAATAAAAGCACCTGGTTGTGTTTGAATCACAGCTTTTCCCCCCCAGAATTTTCCATGTCCAGCTTCTACTCCTGACCAGGTGTTTTGTTTTGATTTTTTAAAATATAACATTTTATATTTAGATTTTTATTTTTATATTAGATTATATTTTAGATATATGAATTGTTCCTATTAAATTTTAAAGTTGCATTAAAATTCTATATTTATAGAATAGAAACTAATATATATGATATATGTTATAGTCTTTATTTTTAGATATTCAAAGATCTTTAAATAAGGGAAGATATTTAGATAAGATATTGAAATAAATAAAGATATTTAAATATTTTTTTAAAAAATCCAAGCCTGCCTGGCCATGGAAGCCAGGGAAGCAGGGATGTCTATTCCTCATCCTAGACTGGGAGAACTGGGAACGCTGGTGGATCTCAGAGCCTTTGCTTTTTGTCTTCTTGGAGCCCTAAAAACATTCAGTGATGTCAAATCTCTGCTTTCACCCACTCCCTCCGCTCCACCTTGTGGAACACGGGGAAAATCTTGGAGCTGCTCTAAAGATGGAATAGTTTTGAGTCACGGAGACAGTAACAAACACTCCCACACGGAGTCGGGCCTCCTAAATAATCCTAATTGCTCCACTCGGTCACATTTGGGGATTTTTTTCGGTTTGTTCATTAAATGAGGAGCCCCAGGAAAGCTGCAGCTCCTGGGCTGAGCTGGAGGAATAGTAAAATAGTGTTTATTTATTCCGTTTGCCCAGGATTCTGCAGCAATTATGACGAAACCAATTTATTCCGGATTCTGCCGATTGCCATGGAAACCCACATCCCAAATCGCAGTGTGAGGACACTTAGCATGAGAAAACCAGGGTTTAGCCCTTATTAACTGATTCAGGCTGGAGATTTTGGGAAAGGAATCCTTAAAATGGAGGCGCTTCCCTGTTTAATTGCAGCCGTGCTTTAACACTCCCGGGAAAAGGCTCTGGCTCGGAGCATCTCTCCCAGGAAAACCAACCTTTGGCTCTGCAGAGCTGTGCTACAGCTCTTTGACTCTTCTAACAGCAATTAGTCAGGGAGGACAAGTGGCTGTTCCAGGCAGAACTCCCAGGTTGGCAAGGCAGCCTATTTTTAGGGGCCCAGCTCCAAAGTCCTGCGCTGTGGCTCCAGTTCAGAGCTCTGGGCTCGGGGAAATTTGGGCTCTGGGATCCATCGGGGCTGGAATGGTCTGGTGTGGATGTGATCCGTGAGGGGGTGACAACTCCAGGGATTTAGGGGTAGAATATTATCATGGAAAAGCCCTCTAAGATCCTGGAGTCCAACCATCCCCCAGCACTGCCCAGGCCACCACTGACCCCCGTCCCCAAGTGCCACATCCACATGGGTTTTAAATCCCTCCAGGGGTGGGGACTCCAGCAGTGCCCTGGGCTGGACAACCCTTCCCATGAAGGAATTTTCTCAATATCCAACCTGAGCCTCCCCTGGCACAGCCTGAGGCCGTTCCCTCTCCTCCTGTCCCTTGTTCCCTGGGAGCAGAGCCCGACCCCCCCCGGCTCCCCCCTCCTGTCAGGGGGTTGCAGAGCCAGAAGGTCCCCCCTGAGCCTCCTTTTCTCCAGGCCGAGCCCCCCCAGCTCCCTCAGCCCCTCCTGCTGCTCCAGCCCCTTCCCCAGCTCTGTTCCCTTCCCTGGAGTCTCACAAACAAACCCAAGGTCAGCTGTCCCCCCCTTTCTCCCCGTGTATATTTGTTGTAAAAAGTGCTTTGTAGCTGTGGCAAAACAAACTTGTTTGCCCCCGTTGTGTTGGCCAGAAGGTTCTGAGTTAGAGCTGGGATGGATTTCTTTATCATGTCCCTCTTTCTCCAGAAATTGGAGTGTTCAGGAAAGCTTTTGGTGCCACAGCCCTCGTGGGGAAGCTGAAGGACTTTCTCATCCTGTCCATGTTTTGCTCATCGTTGGTGTATAAATAGGAGCTTTCTGCTCTGAGTCATCCCCTGGAGGAGCTGCAGAGGGAGGTACCAGGGCATCCTGATAATGCCTCGCTGGCTTTTCCATAGAATCTTGGCATCATTAAGCTTGGAAGAGACCTCTAAGACTGTCAAGTCCGATTGTCCAACCATTTTTGATTAAGATCATGAACCTGTACAGACCTTAAAGCTCATCCAGTTGCAACCCCAACTCCTTCCACTAGCCCGGGTTGCTCCAAGCCCTGTCCAACCTGGCCTTGGACACTTCCAGGGATAGAGAGTCCACAGGTTCTCTGAGAATGCTCTGTGAGGTTGAAATGGAGTCTTAAAAACACAATCTGTGTTGGAAAATGCACTTTTTCATCCCGAATCTTGGGCTCGGGGCAGAACTGAAACTCAAGCTCAGGGGGTGTTTTCCCTTTGCCCAAAGCACCTGGTTTGCCTGTACCTCCTAATTTAACCAAAGCATGGTGCTCCTCCTATGAAGAGACCCTTGAAATCCTTCCCTCCCTTGGAACAGCTTTCTAGGGAAGGATCCCAAGCTGTTTTTCCCACGATTCACTCGGTGCGGTGCCGTTTCCTCGTTTTAGGAGGTTATTTTAAGTGGCTTGTGTTGCTTTGTAATGGCAGGAGCAAGTCAGTAATTTAGTGTTCTCACAAACACCACAGCTTTTCATTTGGTGGGTTCATTTTTGGGTGACTGGACCGAATCCAGCCTGGATTTGGCCAAGCCCACGAGCTTGTCTTGCTCACGTGTGTGTTCAGTGGCCTGTCAGAGATGCTGCAAACCAGGGTCCAGGCCTCTAGAGCTGGTAATTAGTGCCCCCACGTTAATTGGCACTTGTTTCAGGTGCTGGACTTAGTTGAAACAAGAAGATGACCCCCTGCATGAGGTGTTTCTGTGCCCCAAATGGCCACGAGGTGCCTGTTCCAGCGTTAAATGTGTTTATGGGGTTGTCTGTGCTGGGAATCACCTGGGAGGGTGATCCCAAAGATGGCTTGGGGCTTGTTTGCTGTTCCTTTGTGGTGGGCAAACAGCTTTTCCTGGAAACTGCTTCTCAAATTCTTAAAACTGCTGGTTACTCTGCATTGTGGAGGTTAGAAAGGCAGAAAGAAATTCTGGGAGCTGTTGGCTGCCAGTGCTCAGCAGGGAGAGGAGGAATTGTCTGCAGGCAGGAGGAATGTTCTCATTGCCCCTCCATACCTGCTCGCTGGAGATAAAGCCATTTCAAGGCCTGTTTGAAATTAAAGATATTTGGTGTTTTAGGGAAATGTTTTCCTGAATGTCTCACCCCCACCAAGCCCCATCCTGAGCTTGATATTCCCAGTTCAGGGTGCAATTCAGCTCAGGTCCCTTGTCACCTCTGCCCTGATCACCTCCTCAGGTTCAGATCCATAAATCCCAGTTGGCTGCACAAGAATTCAGGGCTTTCAAACCCTGGGAGCACAAGTGGGTGGGAAGGAAGGAGCCCACTGACAAATGAAGCTGCTCAATCTTTAATATTTGCTTCCTGCTGCTATGAAAAGTATTGGAGGCATTTTATTAGAAGTGTTTTATTTGTATTTTTTCCTCCTGTAAAGCTGCTCTGCTGAGCTTGGGTTAAATTCCCTGGCTATTGGAGTGTGTTAACCTCTTGGAGGACCATTCCCTGTCTGGCAGCAGCAAGTTCTTTTCAGGAATAGCCCTGCAGGGGTTTATGGAGATGGGGTTTAGGTGTGTTGGAATAGCAAGGCAGGAATACCAGGAGCATCACACAGCAGGAAAATGCCGATTCAACCTTCTTTCATCACGTGTTTGTTGCTTTTGTGCTCAAAGCCTTTGTGTGATGAGCTCTGTGGGTCCTTCTCCACCTTCCCACGGGGCAGGATTGGTGCCCTTCCTTTATTTTCCATGGAGGATTTGCCCCACTTCATTTTCTCGGAGCACAGATCATTCCAGGGCATCCAATTCCGGTTACTCTGCAAGGATTTAGTGATTCCTGCTTTGTGTTTTGGGTTTGGGATGGTGCCTGCAGCCTTCCCCACCACTTCCCTCTGGCCCTGTTACCCCTGCAGTGCCCTCCTTCCATCCCACCTGGATCGGGGCTGGATCTGGGATGTCATCCAGGCTGAGTGGGAAGCAGAAGTTGTTCCACCTGGGATCATCAGGGATCACTGAGGAGGGGGTGGGATTGGGGTGATCATGGGGGTCCCTCCCCCTGGACTTGCCTTGAAACACAAGTTCAAGCCTGACAGGAGCTGGTGGAGAGGAGTCATAACCAAAGGCTCCAAACCTTCCAGTGGAAAACAGAGTTTTCCAGGAGAATGGATGATGAGGAACACCAGTGGGTTTGTTTTATGGGATGCAGGACAGGTTTGGGGTGGGATCCGACACTCTCAGGCCACGTGGAGACTTCCAGTGGTCTCTGTGTCACCTCCTGATGTCCAGATTGAAAACCCTTGGAGTGAGAGATGCCTGGAGTGCAGCTGGGAAGGAGGGCACTGGGAGCCTGGCGGTGTCCCTGTGGATTTCCATTTGATGGGAAGTTGATCCCAGTAACCTTTGCTCAGGTGCTTTGAAGGGAACAAAGGCCACAGTTCCCAAAAATCAGACAAAACTCCCTGAGCTGAGCTCCCTGATGGGATCTGGGAGGTGCATTTTGGTGCTGAGGGAGACCAACCTGGGAGCAGCTTCACCTCCACACGCTCAGGAGCTGCACTTCCAAGGAGAATTTGAATATTAAAATCAAAATTTGGCTTTTTCCCCTTTGGATTTGCTCCATGTCCAGCCATTCCTACTTTAATCCAGGTCAACAGAAGCTACTCCAGAGTCTTCCAGCACCATCTGGCTTTGGAAAACCATCCTAAACCCACAGCTTTCCAGGAGCCAAACCTCTGCCTGTGCAAGCCATGCTGGATTTTAGGGAAAGCTCCTGGTACATCCACTCCACCTGCACATCTATTGCTATTTTTATTCTATTGAGGAGAATTTTCAGGAGTCTTTATCCCTATTTTTATTCTGCTGAACCAAGAGGTGGCAGCAATATTCCCTCCTAAGGCATGTGCTGTGTTTTACACTCCTGTGAGGTTTAATGGGAATAATGAGGGTTCAAGGCTTTTCATTTCTAGGCTGGACTGGAATAAACCCAATTTTCCATCATTGCACCAACGTGTCTGAAAATAATGCTGATGAAGTGTCAGGTGTAGACCAAAAAAGGTTGGGTTTCCTTTGGCTGCACAAAGGAATAAATACCATAATTGAGTAAGGTCTAATCTCTTATTCTGCCCATCACAGCAGCTATTTTGGGAGAACAAAATGCAGTGGAAAACATGTATAGAATAATGTGTCAACTTTAGGTCTTTTCCTAAACCTGCTCCTGCCACGGGATTAAGGCTGAAAGCAAAGATTTAACTATATCCCTTCACATTCTGCTAAGCACAGCTACACCAGTTGTAATATTCAAATTAATATCCAGCCTTTTTTAAGGGTGACTTTCCAAGTTTCATCGTTGATTTTTTTTTAACAAAGCCTGGAATTTTTCTACATTTTGGATAAATTTCCCCTCCTATAAATTTTCGAGTTTTATCACCTTTTAATTCCCTGCTCCCTCATCTGGACATGGAATTAAATTCTGAGAACATGAGGTTCTGATCTGCTTCTCTCTGGCTCCTCATGAATATAGGCAGGGAGGGCAGAGCTGCCATTAGTTATTATTCTCCACACTTCCCATTAGAATATTCTGTTTTCTGCTTGTAACTCTCTCAAACTGAGCTGTTCAAGCTGAATTTTTCCATTAATGATTTTAATGCCCTCTCGAAACATGATGGACACTTTTTTTTTGGGGGGGGAGGGGAGGGACACCATGGAAAATATTAGACCCTAAATATTGATCCCTCTGCATTTGTTCCTGCTTTTTGTTTCCTGTCTGGTAGGCAGTTTTAGATGTAGGACAGAACTCTCCTCTCAGCAGTCTATTTAGGGTTGGGGTTTTTTTTAAGGAGTCTCTGTAAGGATGTTGTCAAAGGCTGGAATAAACTAATCATTCTGTTCTTTTTTAATGCCTGACTGCAGGGTTTGGGAGATTAGGGAAAATATGTGTCTGGAACTGCAGAGGGAAAATATGGGTGTTTTTAAGTGTTCAGAGCATCAGGAATTACCTGATTTAATCGAGTTTCCAGGCCTTGGAGCAACCTGGAGTATGGTAGGTGTTCCTTAGGGTGGAATTAGGTGAGCTTTAAGGTCCTTCCAACCCAGTCTGGGATTCTGGGATTCTGTGAACTCCACGAATTACATCCCAACATCCCCTGCACTGGGGGGCATCACGTCAGACTGGGAATTTCAAAGCTTTACTGGCGAGTTCAAACATCTCTGCCTAAAAGCCGGGTCACAGAATCTGTTCCCTGCTGTTTTAGAAGCTCCTCGTGGGCCAAACCCCTTTTCCACACGGGGTTTGTGGGAGCTGTAGCAGGGATTTGGGCTGTGCTGCTACAGGGCTGTTGGCAGCAATGGTGCTTCTGGTGAGCAGAAGGCAGAAGGTGTTGTCAGTCAGATTTGTGAGAGGTGTCTCAGAGCACTGCTGGAACCAGGAGTGTTTGAGGTGTGAGTGAATGAGGTGAGAACTGCGGGTGTTGGTCACCCTGCACAGAGCTCAGGTGCCTCAGTTCATCCCAGATTCCCACCAGTGCCCAGGGATCCCTGACTCTTATCCTGCCCCAAGTCACTGCTGTGCCTGGATGTGCTGGTGCAGATCCCACCCGGACTGTGGAAGAAGAGGGGGGGATTTTTTTGGCATCTTGGTGTCTGTTTGGAGCCAAACTACCCCACACCAAGTGGCCAGGCCCGCAGTCCTCCTCCTGGAAATGTTCCCCTTGGTTTCCTTCAAGAACTGCCAGTGGAAGGGAAGGAACCTCTCAAATGGAGGCAGAGCAGAAACACAGAAACAGGGCTTTTCCCTGTTCCTGGGGAGTCTCACAGAGATGATGATCAGTCATTGTTTCCAGCATTTTTACTCACATTGTGTGTCCTGCTCCTGGATGGGGAGAACATCACAAAGTTCCATCAGGTACATAAGGAAGGGTCTCCCAGAGACTTCACAGGCAAGAACTCAACTTCCTTAAATCTGCAGAGCTAAATCCATGACTCTTTGTTCTTCTCCGTGCAGTTCCCAAGGAATTCTGACTCAATATTTAAAGAAACCAGGTTCCATAAGTGGTTCCTCATCCACTGATCTGTTTTTTCTGGATCAGTGTCTCCACTTGGATGGGTGTCATGGAATTCTACTGAGCTGAACTGAGAGCTTTCCTCCAGTCCCTCACCATGGAATTCCAAGGGCTGTGCTGCAGTGTGTGATAATTGGATTATAAAGCAGAAGGAACTGCAATAAAATCAAGCTAATCAAGCTTAAAATCAAGCTTACAATCCCTGTAAAATCCCGTGGAGAAGCAGCAAACTAGAGATAAGTTTGAGCTGTGTTTGCCTTGTTTTATTTATTTATTTCTTCCTTTAACCTCTGGAGAAGAACAGCAAATCCTTCTCAGCACTGGGACTTCAAAGCTCTTTGTCTGACTCCTTTTCAGACACCCTTTGTCTGAGTCTGTTACCGTAAATACAAAATAAAAGCTGTAGTTTTACTGGTTTAGCTAAAGAAAAAAAAAAATCTCCAGGAGATCTTGTGCTTTACAGCAGCTGGAATTTCATTTGGACTCCCAGGGTTGCCTCTGTCCAGATCCAACTGCTCACTCAAAACTTTATTTTCTCTAAAGAGCTGTTACTTGATACTCGTAATTTACCAAAAATATATTTCAAGCGACCTTCTTATGAGTGTTTGTTGACAAAAATGCAAATATTTGGATGCATTTGGGAAATTTGCACTGACCAGGAGCTTTCTGGGCTGTGCCTTCCGTGAGACTGGAAAATCCTTCTGCTCATTGCTGGGTAGTGGTTGGATGGGATGTAGCTGATATATTCCCAGGACACTTCCAGTGCTCCTTCCCTGTTACAGATTCCCTGCAGCTTTGCTGTTCTCAGCCCCAGGAGGGAGATTGTTGCCCTTGGGGGTGTGTTTCAGTCCTGCTGGGGCTTTCCCACTCCTTGGGTAAAGCAGCAGCAGCTTCCCATAAACTCTGTCATCGGCTCTTAGCGATGCTTTCCCATCATCCCAACGGTTTCAGCCCGAAGTGTTGTACAGAAACACTCAGCATCAGCACTTCTGGCAGCTCAGGAGATTGATTAACATCCAGAAGGAAAGCAGAGGAGCTTAAAATAAGAAATAAAACAAGCCCTTAATCCTTTGGCCCACACGGTTCTTGGCATGGAAGATAAAGATGTGTGTCTTCTCTAAAAACAGAACCAGCCCATCTCCCTTCCAGCCAAGAAATACGACACAGTGCCAGCCACAAATCCACTCTGGCTTCTCAGGGTGGCACCTGGAGTGGGATTTGGGAGCTTCCCAGCAGCCTGGTGGGCACTGGGGTCTCCGTGCTCAGTGTGGGGATATCCCCACGACCTCACACGTAGGTCCTCCATCCCAAGCTCCACGTCTTTCCGGGGGATCCCCGTGTTCACACGGGGCTGGAGCTCTGGGCCGTGACTTGGAACATTTTGCAGGTAATTTGGGATTTGCTTCGCTCAATCCTGTGCGCCGGTGGAAGCCACAGTTGGAGTTGGCTGGAGCTGTTCAAACCTCGGAGCACATTCATTACCTGCCTCGGGAGCTGCAGAGAATCTGCTCTTCCCTACCAACAACCCTCTGGAAGGCCGTGGTTATGGTTCCAATTCCCTGCAGCTCAGCTTCCTCCAAACCCCCGGGAAAGAGGCGTTTCACAAGCAGTTAAATATAGAGGATACCTACAAATGTAGCCCAGTTACCTCTCGTTGTAGGTGCTTTAAAGCAAGAGGAAGTGCCACTGAAGTCTTCACACTCGCTGTAATTATAGCAGCCTTTATGTAACAGAGTCAGAGAACTGTGCTTTGGAATAGGTGGCACCTCACTTCCTCCAGAACTTTCAAATTAGGCCCTGCCAGGCTAATTTATTACTTGAAATGCAAAGAATTAAAAGCACGGCATCCAGCAGTCTGTTGGAATAAGAGCTTTAAATCCACAGAACTTTCCATGCCAGGACATATCCCAAACAGCAGAATCCTCTGTGCCACGACCTGTCCCAAACAGCAGAATCCTTCCTTCACAATCCCTCTTTCTTTTGAAGCAGAAATCCATCCCGATTCCCATGGTGGCTTTGAGGGCTGTCCAGCACCACAAATGCCATCCCGTTTTCTTTGCTGGTCAGATGTTGGAAAACAGGGATCTCAGGAGGTTCTCCTGTCCCCACCTCCACCCCAAGGCAGAGCTGCTGCCACTGAACCAGGTTCTCACCTCATCTGTGTTATAAAACAGAGGAGGAGGGAGAGAGGGAAAGAAATGGCTTTGGAGGAAGAAGGGGTAAGGAATTACTGATTCCCACAACATGCTGAGTTGGAAGGGACCCACAGAGATCATCGAGTCCAAGGCTTGGCCCTGCACAGGCCCATCCCCATGTGCCTGAGAGCAATTGGGCTGTGCCAGATAACTTAGGAGAGTGAGGGCCTGGCCTCCTTCCAAGGGATGGGAGCAGGCTGTGCCTGCGGCGGATTGCCGGGGAATGCTGACGGGCCTTTTCCCTGCTGTTAATGGAACAGGTCCTTGGGCTGCTTTGCTGACTGCAACCAGAGCAGCATTCCAGGGGGGACAGCAATTTGCTTCCACGGGCCCCAGGATCCCGGCAGGGGAAGATGAAACCCAAAGTTTGTGTTCCGTATGAGGGACGCTGATGGAGAGGGCGGGTTTGGAGTCCTCTGGAAGGAGTGGATTCACATCCAAATGTGCCATTAACGTAAGCACTAATGCTTTTGGTTCATGTGCCCTTGTGTTCTGTGGGAATTCTGCCTCATTGCTCCCGAGGACTGTCACAAACCCGGGATCGTGACCTCACGTGAGAGCAGGGAGAGGCCCTAAAGGACTTCCCTGCATTGGGGTTTTGTTGCTCCGGGGTCGATATTCCCGTCCATCCTTCTGGAGGCATTAGACCTGCAGTGCTGCTGCTCTGCTGGACTCCCAGGGAGCTCCTGCTGGTGAGATCCCAGGTGGCAGTGGGATTTGTTGGAGTACAGAGGAGAGAGAACTTGCTGACTTACATTGCTGTTGGCGCAGTGCGGTGCTGGGGCGTTCCCTGACTTGGCAATCTGGTGCCATTTATTCCAAGAGCACTTTGCTGTGTTTATGCAAATAGTTCATTGCTACACGTCCTGAAAGAACCCCACAAGTGCTGTCATTTGATTGAGGAATCATCAGATCAGGCTTGAAATAAAATTTCCCGTGGTTCTGTGTTCGTGCCATGGGGGGAAAAAAAAACCAACCCCAAACCAGTATTCCCACATTTGGGTAGCTCAGAAATGGCTAAAGAATTGATACTTTGGGATAGATGGATGCACATCTCGAGGAGGTTTCCTTTGTGCTCGAGAAAAGGTGGGTTCTAATAAAGAAAAAGAAGGATGTGAATATTTCTAGTGGCATTTTCAGGAATCAGATTCCATTTGCTGCATTGACCCAGGGTGTTGGAGGGAGTGGCTGAGCTGCCTTTACAGCGAGGCAGCTGATTTTACAGAATATTCTGGGTTGGAAGGGACCCACAGGGATCATCGAGTCTGACTCTTAAGTGAACGGCCCCTACAGGGATCAGAGAAAAAAATGTGTAATGCAGCAACTGAAACCATTCAAAAAATTCCATTTTTTTAAAGGGTTAGACCTTGCAAAGCCTCAGTTCAGCTGATTTCCCTATTGGACGTTTCTTGGATAAATCACCTCATTAAGAATGGCCTTTGATTTAGAGTTCCCCCCTATACAGGGATTTGTACTTGGGCATTTTAGACACATGGCTGGGAAAAAAAATTAGAAATACAAGAACTCTTGCATTTATTTTTTTTTTTTTGGCTCTGTTGATAATTTTTTCCAGCTCAGACCATGGAAACAAGTCTCTCATGTTCACACACACAAGCTGATGGGTTTGGATGCTCGTTCCTTTAGTGTCAGCCGAGTGCAGAGCAAAGCTGACAGGTACCAGAGTCTTTCTCTGTGGCCTGAGGCAGTGGAATTCCCTGTTTAATAATATCAGATCATCCGGATTCTCTTTAGGAAACAGGCCAGGGATGATTTTGATCTCTCCAAACCTCACTTAATGCGTGACCCTCATCTTTTGTTGCAGTGGGGTGTTTTTTTTCGTTCGTTTGAGCCGCTCCTTGGGGAGCTCAGCTCCAAAAGATGGAGCTTTTAAGTGCCTTCCTGTTGTACCCTTTCCATTTTGCTGAGCCATTCTAGAAGTTGAAACCAAAGAGATTTGACTTTCCAGAATCCCACAGAGATGGCCACCCATAAATCCAGTGTAAAATCCCTGTGCCTTGCACAAGGGAATAGGGGTGGCTTGTCACTGAAATAAATTTGGAGCTGTTTTCCTTACCCTGTTTATCCATCTTCCCCTCTTCAAACCTTCCTTGCTCCCTGCTTCCCAGCTCCATCCATCCCCCTGTTCCTTCAGTATATTTATTATATTTATATCACTTTTCAGACGACTTACAAGGGCTGGATGTGTCCCTCTCTCACCTCGCTGCGTTACCTCCTCTTGGATAAATTAACTCATAATATTCAAAACAGCCTTTGATTCAGAATTCCTCTATAGACAGGGATTTGTATTTGAGATTTTAGAAACACGGCTGGGGGAAAAACTGAGAAATACAGGAGTCCTTGCAATTGTTTTTTTGTTCTCTGTTGATAATTTTCTCCAGCTTCGACCATGGAAATGGGTGTTCAGTGTGGAAGTTTGGGCTGACTCAGGTTTGCTCTGTCAGTTCAGGTCTATCCCACATTCTCTCCCTTGTGCTGGGAACAGGGTGTTGTCTCAGGAGGGCAGGATTTGAGGATGCTGGAAGGGATTCAGACCCCCCCAAACCCCAATTGAACAGCCCCATCACTGCATTTTAGGCACCCGAGTTAAATTCTTGAAGTAGGTTGTGCAATTTTCCCTTCTGTTTAGATCTTTCCCGAGTACAATTCCAATTTAATGAGCTGTGTGTATTTTTATAGCATCTTTTAAGAGCCTTTCAAGTTGAGTCATTAAATATGTATTTTTAATAACCTCTGTGTCTTAAAAGCACAATGTGAAATGTAAGGACTGGAAATCAGTGATTCCCCTGACTTCTGAATTAAATTATTTCATTACAAACCCATGTGAAGTTCAGACACTTTTTGTTCTTGTGATTTCAAAGCATTTTTTTAAAATTTTGAGTTGACAAATGATTCTGATCATTGATTGCTCAAATCTGTAACATCACAGATCTTCAAGGTGGAGAGGGAACCTGCTTTGTAGCACAGGACGTAAAAATTAACTCTTGTATAGATAGGGAGCTTAATGAACATTTTAAAGACCATCTTAGAGCTGAGATCCTCCTCCTTCAGAAGAAGTACTAACTTGGGAATAATACCTAGCATAACTTCGGGGAACCTTTGATGAAATTCGTAAGAAACTGTGAATATGGTAAGAATAACACCTTTGGCTTTACTTCAGATATTTTTTTGACACTTCCCAAGGGATTAGTGGGAACTCTGCAGAACTAAATGAAGCTTTTGGAAGGAAAAGTAGATGAAGCAAATGGAAAAGGCAAATAGGAAGCATTTGTGAGCACAGCAATGTTGGATCAGATTGCATTGAAGATGAGAGTTAAAGTAATTGTTTTAGTAAGGATAGGAAGTAAATTGTAAATTAGTCTCATCATTATTTTTTAATTATCTATTTACTTTTTATTCACGTAGTGTTACACCAGAAGCTTCAGTCTTAAAGCTCCAGCAGGAACCAGTTTAGAGATTTTGTCTCTTAATAGAGTTATAAATAAGGTTCAAACTTCTGTTCTTTTAATTCTTAGCGTTCAGGGTTTGGTTTGCTTGTCTTCTTTTAATTCTTAGTGTTTAATCTTAGTGCCTTAGTGTTTAATTCTTGTTTCCAGACATGTTGTGTGGGGAGTCCTCCTCAGAAACAAACTGCTGTTCTCTGGGATCTTGAGGAAGCGAGGCTGTATTTTATTGTAAATAAATCACAGAGTATTTAGGGTTGGAAGGGGCGTCTGGAGAGCATTTAGTCCAACCGGGGTCACCTGGAGCAGGTGACACAGGGACATGTCCAGGTGGGTTTGGGATGTCTCCGGATTAGGGAGACTCCACACCCTCCCTGGACAGCTGTTCCAGGGCTCTGCCACCCTCTGTGGAAAGAAGTTCTTCCTCGTGTTGAGGTGAAACTTGCGTTTTAATTTACGGCCACTGCTCCTCGTCCTGTCCCTGGGCACCACCAGAGTCTGGCACCATCCTCTTGGCACCACCTGCCTCTGAGGTACTTATATCCATTAACGAGATCCCCTCTGCCTTCTCTAGACTAAGCAGATGTCGTTTTATTATAAATCAAATCTATTTTACTGTAAACCACATATATTTTATTGCAAATAAACACCGAACCGCCGCCGTTATTCGCGCCCCCCCCTCCCTTTGGGTTATTTATACCCATAAACGAGATCCCCTCTGCCTTCTCTAGACTAAGCAGATGTCGTTTTATTATAAATCAAATCTATTTTACTGTAAACCACATATATTTTATTGCAAATAAACAC
>NW_016690285.1:1721167-1793624 GCF_001604755.1 Lepidothrix coronata | reverse complement strand
GCCTCGCCGCGCTCCGCCGCCGCGCTCCCCCGGCCCCTCCGGCCCCGCTCCGCCCGCCGCGCTCCTCCATGTACGACAACTTGTACCTGCATGGGTTTGAGGACTCGGAGGCGGTGAGTGCCGGGGCGGGGGGCGCGCACGGGGACCCCCGCAGGCTGGGTGCGTGTGGCGGGGGTGAGGCGCTGTGGGGTGACACTGCGCCGCCCCAGAGGTACCGGGACAGGCCGGTGTGGTCCCCTAGGGAATGATGCCCCCTCACCGAACGGGTCTGTGGCAGCGCAGCCCCCCCGGTGCCGTGTCAGACGCCCCGAACAGGATCGTTCCCCGCGGGGGTCCGGGTGGGTGTCCGTGTCCCGCCGGGATCGCCGCGGCCATGGACACGCCGGGCCATATTAAACAGGCATCTGTTACATAAGGCGTTGTGGCCAGCTTGTAAAACACATAGATAACAACAAAAAATATTGGGTACGTCAGTGCAGACGCACGGGGGGGATGATGTGGTGTCCCCAGGAGAGCCGGCGGGTCCCGTGTCCCTTTGGATGGGGATTTTTTTCCCTGCCTGTGTCGGTGCAGGTGTGGAAGTGCAGCCCCTCTACGTGTTGCCTCACGTAGCGGCAACTTGTTTTAGCGTCCCTTTATTTCAGGGGGAGAGGAGCGACAACGCTGAAATGAACGCAATGCACCATGTCGAGAGAAAAACCTGTGCCTCCGAATCCCTCAGAACTGTGTGCCTGGAATATTTCAGAACTGTGTTTCTTAGCATTCCAGAATGGTTTGGCTTGGAAGGGACCTTAAAGCCGGTCTCGTTCCGCGGGCAGGGACACCTTCCACCACACCAGGCTGCTCCCTGCCCTGTCCAGCCTGGCCTTGGGCACTCCCAGGGATGGGAAAAATTCTTCGGGTCAATTCAGGAGTTCCTGCCCTTTTGGCATGTCATGTTAATTTGTGCTTTGTGTTTTCTCTCGCTGCCGCTGCTCCCAAGCTGCCATGCCAAGTGCATATGAGTGTGTTGGTTCCTTTAGGGATGTGTTTTGGGATCCAGCTGGATGTTTCTGTAAACCAGGCGAAGCGTGAATTCCTGGGAACTGTTCTCAATCCTGAATGTGTCTGGTGCTGGTATAATGTCTTTCAGCAGAGTATAAATGTGTTCTTAAGAAGGCTATTTAGAAGTGCAGTGGTAGGGCTAAGAAAAAGGAGTTGCTGGATAGGGGTTGGTGTGGAAGAAATGTGTTACCTGTTAAAGTTCATTGGAGAACGCTGATACATTTGTGGTGGGATTTAAAGGTGCTTCTGAGGTGCTCAATTCCATGTATTCACAGAATCCCAGGGGATTGGAAGGGACCTCTGGAGATCATCCAGTCCAACCCCCCTCAAGGCAGGGTCACCTGGAGCAGGTGACACAGGAACCCCGGGTGGGTTTGGGATGACTCCAGAGAGGGAGACTCCACACCTTCCCTGGGCAGCTGTTCCAGAGCTCTGCCACCCTCGTGGAATGAAGTTCTTCTTCAGGTTGAGGTGGAACTTCCTGTGGTTTAGTTTAAATTTCACGAAAGCCCCGCTGAGCTCTTCCAAGAGCATTGTTTGGGAAAAGCAGTTTTAATGGCAGCAGAGACTGACCTGCACACAAACATCTGCGTTAGGATTCGTGCTGGTGGGATCGTGGGATAGGAGAGAGGAACCAGGTCTTTGGCTGTCCACCTGGAGGGGTGGGGATGAAGGAGTCATTTCCAGGTTCCCTAATATTCTCCTCAGTGGTTCATGATAATGCTGGGTAATTTTACTCATTAATTGAGAATGGTTTTGGATAAGCCTATTTTCCAGAATCATGGGAACGTGTGTGAAAATTTTATTCTCATAAACAAACAAAAAAACCCAAACCACCCAAACCCTAAAAGCAATCTGGATCTCGTAGTCACACGGAGAAACCAGAGGCCATAAACCCCGAAGGCTCGGGCACAAAGCAGTTAAAATTCCCCGAGTGTTTGTTTGCTTTATCCTCCCGCACCACTTAAACCGTTGTCCCTTGTTATTTTGGTTCCTGACTCGAGGATTGGGAATGCCTGCTGGGACAGTCTCCCGGCAGACAGGTAGGGGATGGCTCACACGAGGGTGACTCTCCAGCCGCGGAGAGCCGCCGCCGCGGTGGAATTAATTCAGTGCAAAACAAATCGGGGGAGAATTGTGGTTCCCTGCGGGCACGAGCAGATAACTGTGAGCGTGCAGAGATGAAAGGAAAGGCCTCCCTATTGTTCTGCTCTAGGACCTGGAAGGCTTATCCCGGCTGTCGTGCAGCTGGAGGAGCCCGAGCTTGGATCCTGTGCGTGCTCTTTCCTGCCCTGGAGCGCCGGGAGCCGTGATGGGAGGGCTCGTGCTAATTGCGGTGCTTCCAGCACGGAATAAACCTCGGCCACATGAGTCATTAGTGCGGGAGCTCTGCCTAAAGTGGGCATTTGCCCTCACAAAGCCCAGCCAGCCCGTGCAGTGTTTTAACCGGCGTTCAAGGGAGAAGTCACTTCTGGAAAAGGGGCTGTAAAATTGATCCCTCGTTTCTCCTGGTAGATAATACACAGACGAACTGCTCAGAGAACACCAGCAGAAGCGTGCAGGTGGGATTTTCCTGTTAAAAGCAGCAGCACTTTTTACGTTTAAACCCTCCCATTTTTGACCAGTGAACAGATCCATCAGTGATTTTTGTCCTAGCAGCTGTTGTTGTAGTGTGTTTGTGTGTGTGCATGGATATAAACCGTGCAAAACCACAATTTTTACTGCCTACCTATAAAGCAACGAGTGTGTGCATGGCATTACAGCCCATCACCAGCTGTGATGATTAATGTGAGGTAGATGATGCACTAGTTACCGTGAGGCTTTTTGGAGGAGGAAAATTACACTGTCGAAGCTGAGAAAAGCTGCCAGTGACTGGAGACAAAAAGTAGTTCCCACGTTTAGGAAAAGAGGTGCAGGGATATGGGAGCAAACAACTTCTGCAGGCACGAGTATCCTTGTCAGGAGCACAGGAAGGAAGATGGAATTGTGTGGCCACAGGGAGAAACATCTTCCCAGGGAAGATATTTTGCCTGTTTGTTGCCCTGCCCTGTGATTTTGGGGGCTGTTTGTAGTGCTTTGGGTAGTTCTGACAGGGTCACCCCTTTGGGAATTAAAGCTGCTTTGCCGTGTAGGGAAGTATTTCATGTTCTTGGTAGGGAGAGAATAGGACATAAAGCCCCATTGGCACAGGGGCTTAAGACAGTGAGGTCCACTGGGGAAGCAAATAATGCAATATTTTGTTTTATTTTCACAGTGGTGAACTCATTGTTTTGTGTCTGAGGTGGGGAGGGATCTCAGTGCTGCTCCATAGGCCAATCCAGAGTTTCCCAGTGCTCTTTGGTTTCAGGAAAGACTCCACATTTGTCAGAGTAAAACTTCAGTGACACCTTCCCATAAGAAATCACTTTTTTTTCCTGTGAAATTCCATTTCCATTAAAGCAGCGTTTCATTAAAAAATTACCTTCAAGAGTTGGCAACAAGCAGAGCCCTTCCCAGCCCCTGGAAATGATGGGAATGACACCTGCCTGTGGTCAGTGTGCTTTACACCTGCAGAACAGGCCCTTTTAGGTTGTTTGCTCGTTTTTATCCCCTGAGAGCCACAGCTGAGCACACAGAACATCCTCCCTCCCCTCCCAGGGGTGAGTTTAGGGCCTGTCAGCACAGGAGGGGCTTTATCTGGGCTCTTGGAAGGGTTATCTGGTGGGGGGAACAGCTGCCTGTGGATAGGGAAGTTCAGCTGGGTTCTGTGAGGAGCAGGGAGGGGCTGGCATGGGATTAGAGAGGGCAGGGAAGCGGGGAAGGTGCCAGGGGAGGGAGGGTGCTGTGCAGTGTCAGTGCTCTGGCAGAGCTGGTGACAGCTCCTCGTGCCTGCCTGCTTGGCAATGCCAGGGCAGCCTCTTCCTCCTCGGGTCCAGGGCATCTGAGATGGAATTTCGTTTGTGCCTTCACCTTCCCCCTGTTTTTGTTCGTATTTAGATCCTGACTGGATTTCCATGTGGCCTCTGATCCCTAAAGGAGATGGGAAGGTGGCTTTGCTTGCCCCGTGCGTCCCTGTTGTAGTAATTTCTTCAGTAACCGCTTTTCCCTGTCTGCTTTTTGTCCAGTCTCCTTCTCCCGAGCCATCTTCCTTTCTAGGCTCCTTTCAGCTGTTTGACCTGCACGTAACCCTGCCTGCCTTCCCTCGGGCAATTCCCACCCCTGCATCCACAGCCTCCCTCCTGCTGCTCCTTCCCCTTCACAGGGAAGCAGGACTTGTCTGTCCTGCTGCACCAGCCACAATGTCCTGCAGTCAGAGGTACTGTGCAAGTTCAGGCTCTGTCACCAAGAGTCAGAGGAACACTTTTGGTGGGGTTCATGCCCACAAAAATGTTTTAGATCCTGAAAGTGCTTTGGTGTTTATGGGAGCCAAACACCAGTGAGACTGACCCTGGTAGCTGATGTTCAGTCTGACACAAGAAGGGCTGTGGGCAGGACTGTGTGTGCTGCTGCATTCTAGGGTTTATCTCCAGTTATTCCATAAAATCCTTGAGAGATTGCTGAGAATTTTTAGGAAAGAGGCCATGGGAATAAGTGGGAAAACACATTTCATTGAGCACACGGATGGTCAGTGTTGTGAGGACACTGTACTCCCCTGCCTTCCTCCTGCTTGGTGGCATTACTTCTCTCATCACTCACTGCTGCTGCTGCCAGTGTACACTTTTCCCATGGCAGCTGAGACAGGAAGATCTCCACGTGCTGCTCAAGCAGAAAAACGTGATTATAGAAAAACAAACCTTGGTAGGGAAGTTCATACTCAAATATCAGTTGGATTTCTGTCTGGTGCCTCTCTGATGGCTAAAGGAGAAGGAAAGGTGGGCTTTGCTTGCTCTCTTCATCCTCTCAGTTGTTGTAGGTTGAGTAACAAATAATCAAAATGTGTGTTTAGAAGCGTTTTCCATCTTGTGCCTTTAGTCAAATAAAAGCTGGGACTTCCATGGGGTTGGGAGGGTTTCAGTGGTTATTGGGTGCATCAGGTCTCTGCTGAGGTGTTCAAGCTGAAGATTGAAGGTTGACAGTCGAGATCTGAAGGTCATCTCACGTGGCTTGATGGATTTGGCAGGCTGGGACACCTTCCAGGTTGCTCCAAGCCCCGTCCAACCTGGCCTTGGACACGTCCAGGGATCCAGGGGCAGCCACAGCTTCTCTGGGCAACCTGTGCCAGGGCCTCCCCACCCTCCCAGCCAGGAACTGGATGTGTAAAACTGGGAGAACAGTGTTTGCAGTGTTGTTGGAGGCACCCAGCTTGTCTTCCAGGATACCTATTCTTTGTTTCTCTGTTTCAATTAGTTCAGTTTTCTAATCCAAAAAAGGATGAGGAATGTCAGCACCCAGTCATGCAGGATCACTGGCCTAACCACTTATCTCCTTGCTGTTTGTTTGTGGAGGATTTTTAGTTTCAGACGTGTGCTAAAGTCTGCCTCGACTGGGAAAATAATCAATATTTTTTGGTACAAAGGGATTATCCTCTGCCTGTTGTGTCTTCTGAATCTGTCAGGGAGGTTTGGCTGTTGCATGGGCAGAGTGTGTGTGTGTTTGTGACAGTTTCAAATCTGTTTGCATTTCCATTAGTCCTTAATAGGCTGCCTTGACTAATGAATCATCAGCTGCCTGACATTTGTCTTGTGCAGAAAGAGCTGCCTGACAGGTTGGACAGTTGGCTTCTTTGGGGTGTTTTTGCTCACGTTTTCCCACTAAAATTTCTGAAATCCTACTACTACACCATTAACTGTCCTTGCCATGTTTTGTGCTCATGTGAAAATGGTTTTCTGATCTGACTCAGATCTTATTAGTTAAATGTAACATGATTTGATAGTCTAGCAGTCAAATAAAACTTTCAGTACGGATCATAAATCACTTTTATAAATTGCTGCTTGCTGTTTCCATAGAGGTGCTTTTTGATACCAAAAATACACTGAAATAAAAAAAAAAAAAAGAAAGAGAAAAGCTTCAGGAGACAAAATGAGGAATAGGTGACTGTGTTTGCAATTCCAGCTGCAGGTCAGAGCTCACCTGCTGGGGTGGTGTGTTCATGGCAAGGATTGAGGTGTGGGATCCACTATGGCTTTATCCTGCTTTGGATCCCTCCTGGGGAATCCTGACGGACCGTGGAGTGCAGCCAAAACCACAAGGCCTTGCCCCAGCTGTGCTGCTCCTGGGCTGCACATTGCTCCCAAAACTGCCCAGTGCTCCAGGGAATGCTGCTGCTGGGGGGCATGAGCAGCTCTCCCTGGGCTCAAGGGCACTGGAGGGGGGAATGTGGCCCTTGGTGGCGAAGGAGCACATCAGAGGAATAATAAATAACAAGGGGAGAAGCTTAACCTAGGATTTGTTGCTGTCATGGCTTGCTTCCCTATCTCCCTAAAACACGTCCTGCTTGGGAGCTCCTGAGCTGTTGGATGTTTTCCCTTTGAGGGTGCATTTACAGAGATAGTAGAGCCTGGGTTTAAAAATCAGCAGAAATGCAGATTACGTTACAAACAGGCCAAGGCTGACAACTGTTCCTGGTCATTTGGAATCCGGTAATTAATTCCAAGATGTCACTTGGCTGGCTGAGTGCTCAGTTCCGTGGGGATCGCAGGTGGTGTCAGGATTTTCTTGCAAACTCTCCTTGTATTTTTCCACAGTGCTTTGTCACTGATTTTCATGCCAAAAGTGAACTGGTTTTAGTCCTTGTTTTGCCATGTCCCAGCACACATTCCCGTCCAGGTGCTCCGTGTGCAGCCCCGTTAGGAAGTGAACAACCTGGCAGCAGGCACAGGCTTTTCCAGGCGTTTTCCCTCTTTCAGGAGAGGTTCCATTGCTGGTGGGCACATCTCAGTTCTCTCCACTCGTGACACCTCCCAGGTCATGGAGCTGTGCATGCCGAGTGAATTCCCTGCCTGCCAGTCTGTGTGGAGCTGTTTGGGAGTGTGGCTGAGGGGCAATCAAAGGAAGCAAAGGCTGGTCTGGAGCTCCCTTGCTCCATCCAGGCTTCCTGGTTCGTTCATGGAGCGCTGGTTTTGTGTGACTGGGCATCCAAAGGGATTTCTCCTTTGGGAAAAACACACGAGAGAACAGCTCTTGGAAAAGGAGGGGTGGATGGGTTGGAGGAGAGAGCCAAGCACGGGCAGCCAGGGGAGTTCAGTGTGTCCCAATAACTCTGGGCCTCCTCTTCCTCACTTTCACCTCTTCCCTTCCTCTGAGGCTCTGTGGTACCTTGGCTGGTTCCCCACAGATTGCCTGGAGCAGCTGCAGGGTTTGTGTTTGTAGGTACACACACACGGATGGACACACGTACGTATTTAGGGGATTGGGCTCAGGAGGGCCCCTCCAGCCTCACCCATTCCCTCACTCCATGAGGACTTCCAGAGCACAAAGGGAGGCACTGGGGGGGTTCTGTGTCTTGTGCCCACCTACCTTTGTCTGCCCCACTGATCAGGCAAACTGGAGTTTTGAGTTGGAGGGTTCCCCAGATCCCCAGAGCCAGCCAAGCTTTTCCAGCAGCACAGAGAGCTGGAGGCAGCCAGTGGAGCCTGACTTTGTGCATCCACAATGCAGGATGTAAATCTGCCTTTTCTCTTTCTCTCTAAGGGCTTGTCAGGAAGGGTTTGAAGTGTCTTGAGGAAAGGACTCTGAAGGAGCAGTGGGGCTTCAGGCTCTGCTCTGCCCCTCAGGAGGGTTTTCATTTTCACAAGGACACAGAAAAGCAGGAAAACCCCAGGAGAGGGGGACAAGGGGCTGCTCTTCTGTTTTGTTTTGTTTTCCTAAACAGTCACAGAGTACCAAGGCTGTATAAGTTCCAGAAATGGAGCTATTTGGTTGTGCAGCTTCCCCAGCCTGGCAGTGCCTTGATTTATTACAGCAACATGGGAGAAATCATGAGGAAAAAATACTCCCTCTCATCTTGCTGAGTCCTGAAGTGGTGAAGAGTGTGTTTGAATGAGCTGCTAACACTTCATATAAAACTTCACAAGCCTTTCTATTTTGAGAGAATTCTGCTTATACCCAATATATTTTCTCCCAGTTTTTTTTTCTCCGTGCTGGGACATTTCCCTGCAAATCAGCTCTGGTGCTGCTCAGCTCCTCTGTGCTTTCTGCTCCCTCCCGTGGGCTGTGTGTCCTTGGGACAATCACAGGGATTGCATTCTCAGAAATGTCCCGTTTCCTTGGAAAATGGGTTGCTGTAGAAGCTGTGCTGGGTGCTGGTGGTGTGTGTGAGGCTGGAGGGTTTATTTTTTAGCAGCCATGTCCATTATGGCCAGAAACAAGCCCTTTGCACCTCTTCCCCTCATGGGATGAGCTACAGGGTGGCCAGGGCATCCTCCCAATTCCCTCTTCCTGCTCAACCTGGAAACCTCTGGCCTATTAGTTCAAACTTTATCCCATCCTTTCATCTCTTACAATAAGAAAAGAATCATGTTTCTGATGGTTACCCCTTATGCTGCTGCTTCACAAAGCTCTCCTTTCCATGCAGGATTTCCTGACAATATTGTTAAGCCCCATTCCTGCCATGATTGGTGTATTCCCTGAAAAATGCGTGTCCCTCTTGCCTGGGAAAATGGTGTGAATCTCTGCTCAGATAGAGAGGTCATGAGATACCCTGATAAAATTCCACATCCCAGAACAATTAGTGGTGATCTCCTCAGGTTGTCACGGAACAAGCCCCAGCATCCCTCTTGGGCAGGGATGTCTCGATTATGACCAATCCAGGGAAAATGTAACTCATCCTGCCCCACCAAGGCAGCCCTTGCTGTTGGCTCCAGCCGGATCCATGGAAGTCTGATCCTTTAAAAGCAATATTAACTCCCTGAGACACGCTTGCATTGAAGTGTCTGAACAGGAACAGTGGGCAGAGTTACTTCAAAACAGATCAGTTTTCAGAGTTTCTGACGAGGTACGAGGAGCAGCTTTGTGGTGCTCGTTTGAGTTAAAATATTCTCAAGATGTTTTTTTTTGCGGCCCAGAAACCAGGAATGTTGGAACTTTGCACTTGTTATCGACCTCTTATTAGAAAATGAAGGGGATATTGACAGATGGAAAACCAGGCAAATTAATTGTACTTTGCCTCCCTACATTTCCCCGTGCTAATTAGAGCTGTCTGGGAGTTTTCCCTCGCTGCCCTGAGGAGCAGGGTGGTAGTAAGTTGGGGGTACATTGCTCCTGTGTCACACCCTGCAGTGGGTTCCTTCCAGGAAGGCAGGCAGCAATATTTCCCATTAACAGATCAGCTCTGTGCTGTGTAAAGCATCCAGGGTGAGTGGGAGTCTGGGAGGAAAGGAGCCACAGACAGGAATATTTCCTGTAAAATCCATGCAGTGGTGGTGGGTACGTGGAAGTTGTTCTGCTGAGTGGAACTAAGAAGTTCATTTGGGCCTTGAAACTTGTCACTGGGCACCATGTTAGTGCTGATGCTGTTTGTCTTTTTAAGAACCTTGTTAAATTTTTAGCTTCACTGCTCTGTTCTGAGTAGAGCACATACAAATGTTGCCTTTTTGTTGGCTTAGAATCAAATTTCCTGGAATCACAGGATGGTTTGGGTTGGAAGGTGCCTTAAAGCCCATCCAGTGCCACCCCCTGCCACGGGCAGGGACACCTTCCACCAGCCCAGGTTGCTCCAAGCCCCGTCCAGCCTGGCCTTGGACACTTCCAGGGATGGGATATCCACCTCTCCAGTAACACCCAAACCCATCATATTCCCACATAGACTTGTTGTCTGCAGGAGGAAGCTTCAGTTCGTGTGATTTCTTATTCATGTTCTCTCTGTGCGAGCGGTACCTGCTGAGGGGGAAGATTCAAAGTGCTGTAACTTTGCACAGATATTTTGTGCCTTCCTTCATAAGCAAGAATTTAATTTATAAAATATGTATGAGACCTATTTGGCGTCAGAACTGGATGTTTTACATTCCTCAGCAACAACTGGATATTCATAAGGCTCAGCTGCCTTTCTTCCTGATGGTCTGATCTCTTGCAGTCCTGGTTGTATCCTCAGAGTAACAACCACAGGGATGTAAATAAATACAAACACCGCAGTGTTGTTTAGCTGAAAGCTGATGAGTGGAGAGGTCTGAGGCATCACAGCTTTCCAGGCTGGTTTTGCTGAACATCTTCTGGCCTAAACAGAAATTACATATGCCCTTAAATCTGAAATGTGGGGCCAGAGCTGAGCTGAGGGATAAAACCAAACCTGGTTTTCAGTGGAGCTGGATTGATGTATTTCAATGAAGTGCAGCCCAAAAGTCCTGATTCCTGCTCTTTTCTTTCAGCAGTTAAATAATTCCTCCCTTTCCCTCTTCACCCAACTGCAGTTGCTGCATTACTTGCAAAAAAAAAAAAAGCTACTTCCCAGCAGCTGGAAGCTTAACCAGCATTTCAGGAAGGAAATCAGCAAAGTGGTGTCCCAAGTGGCTGCTGCCTGGCTGGGAATGTGCTGCAGTCTCTGGAGAGCGGGGAGATTTGGGGTTCTTTGTGTTCATTGGATTTTGCTCCTTTCTCTTCGAGTCCTTCCCTGCTCTGCTCTGAACTGCAGCGCTGCTGCCGCCACAGGGCCTGGCTGGGGGTGCTGCCAGGAGGAGCAGGAACAGCCAGACCCTGCTCTTGTCCCTCAGCAGGGCCGGGATGTCCCTCCTGGCACATCCCAGGGAGGCCGAGCTGCACGAGCGGCTCCACACGGGTCACTGCCCGCCCAGGAGGAGCAGGAGCAGCACATTTCTCCTCTCGTTTATTCGGTCTCTGTCGCTGATTTGGTGATTTGTGTGTCAGCAGTGTGGCTTCCACAGCTCATCCCGCATTTTGGGATGGACATGAGCCGCAGGACTGAGCAGGGAAGAAAGGGGCTGTGTCAGGGGAACTGCAGCCCAGGAGCGATACAGGCACAAATGTTAGGAAGAGCTGGCTTGGATCCTGGCTGTGTGTGATGCCACTGTGCTCCCGCTGCACTTCCCTGCTGGAAAAGATGGGCAGAGGGGTAGGAACTTAGAGGGGATGCAGGAATCACAGAATGGCCTGGGTTGGAAGGGAAATTAAGGATCATTCAGCCTCACCCCCTGCCATGGGCAGGGACACCTTCTACCAGCCCAGGTTGCTCCAAGCCCTGTCCAACCTGGCCTTGGACACTTCCAGGGATCCAGGGGCAGCCACGGCTTCTCTGGGCAGCCTTCCTGGAGAGGAGATCCATGCAGTGTCCCTGCAAGGAGAGGGGAGACTCTGGTAGTTCGTGCTTTTCCCTCTGCTCTGCATTGCTGACAGAGCTGGAGAAAAACCCTCCTTTATGGATGGAAAATGAGTTTGGGAACCCTGCGTGGGTTCCCAAACCTCCCCTCCTCTGTATGAACATCAAAGTGCAGCCTGTGCTGGGCACGGAGCAGGTGCCTGTCCCCTCCCTGGTGCTGTCCAAGGGAGAACTGGGGTGTTCATGGCCTCTGCCCCCCCTCAGTCGGTGCTGGCTCATCCCTTGGCTCAGGACTGGCCGTGCTCCCGGGGCATCAGCAGCTCTGCGGGATGAGGAGGTTGCCGGAGCGTGGCGAGGCCTCCTCCTCCCGTCACTCCTCCTCCCCTGTCTGCCTGCCGTGTCCGCAGCATTCCCGAGGCTGCCGAGCCGGGAGAGGGATGCCGGGCACAGGGGGGAGCGCTGGTGTGCTGTGGTGGCCGAGCCCTCGCGGGAGGAGGCGCGGAACGGGAGCTGGAGGGATTGGATCTTCCGGCGGGATCTGTGCCGGGGGAAGTGGGATTCGCAGAGCAGCCACTGCGGCTGAACACAGACCCGATCCCACAGGAGCCATCAACGCCGGCGCTTCCAGGGAGGGGGCTCCTGGCGTGGGAAACGCTCTGCAAACACACGGAGAGCAGGAAAGAAACAGTTAACGCTGAAATGCACTGAGAGAACGGGAGTTTAATCCAAACCTTCCTTCCTGCGGCAGCTCGGGGCACCGGGTTGGAGGGAATCGTTCCAGAGCACGGGGATCTCCTGGGGATGTGTCCAGGAGTGCCAGGGATGCACTGACACTTACATAACCTGGGCATATGTTCATCCCAGACCTCTTCCACGACAGGAGGTGAACATGCGTGGTGTTTCTGTGTGTTTGGATCGTGTTATCACCACACTGGAATGTTCTGTTGGAGGAGCTGCAGTGTAAGGGGAGGGTCTGTCTGTCCTGCACGAGCAGTTTGTCTGCTCTAGAACTGAGTCCTGGGGGTTTGCTCTCTTTAGCCCAGGGCAGAAAGGGAATTTGGGAAGTTCCTGAACTTCAGCTGCCTGGCTTTTGATTTCCATCCTTCCCCTCGTCCTTCTTTTTCTTTTGGAAGTGCAAGGAATGGTTTTGCACGTGACCTCAGTGGGACACATTCCTACCCAGGGGTAACATCAGCATCAGGGTGGTTGGGAGGGACCACCATCTGCATTTTGAGACTTGAGTTCCTCATCTCATGTGTGACTTCCATATTCTGTTTGCTCATCTTGGAATGTTTTCCTTCTTCCTGCTGGATGTGTTTCTGTACCTTTGACCAGGCTCTGCCTTCACTCATCACACCCCTCCCCTGCCTTTTTGGTTGTGTTTCAGGGCAGATTTATAGGGCACCAGCAGAACCTTTGGCAGCAGTGACATTTTCTTTGGAACAGATGTACCTCTTCTGCACCATCCCAAAATAATGGCAAAGCTTTAGACCAGAAATAAGGGTTTTAAATCTTGTCAAGCTTTTGACAGATTCCACTCCTGACAAGGCATTTTTGTTTCCCCTTCTTTCAGCAAAGAACAATCTCCAGGTGCTTAAAGTTGTCCTATTTGCTGCTGTAGATTTGTGGTTACTGGTGCATGGGATGGAGAAGGAGCTTTTTGCACAGAATGAGACCATCAGGGTCTCTCTCAGTTATTGTTTATGCCAAATCCAAGGGGTTGTGAGTGTGGCAGTGATCCCTGAGGGATTTTTTCTTGATTGCAGTGCTTGCTGGATGCTAGTAAGAAGGAATATTAAACTGTTGTTTCTCTTAAGACATTTAATTAAGAATCCATTTTGGAGGCTGTTATTAAAAAAGAAGAATCCTGTCTTTGAATTTCTAATATTTAACTCTCTAAATTACCGTCATTTATGGAATCCCGGAACGGTTTGGGTTGCAAAGGACCTTAAAGCTCATCCAGTTCCATCCAGGGACACCTTCCACCAGCCCAGGTTGCTCCAAGCCCCGTCCAACCTGGCCTTGGACACTTCCAGGGATCCAGGGGCAGCCACAGCTTCTCTGCCCAACCCGGGCCAGGGCCTCCCCACCCTCCCAGCCAGCAATTCCTTCCCAATATCCCATCTACCCCATTAGCCAGTGGCATCCCAATTTCTTTTTTTTAAAAAAACCCCTTTATTATTTATTTGTTCCTGCTTTCCATTTCCCAAAATCCCTGTTGGTTGGTTGGTTGTCCTGTGCTTTTTGTCCTTCTTACAAACCCCCTGAAAATCCCCGGTAACAACAAATCCCTCCCAAACCACCGCTTTGTTCTCAACACGTGGACCAATATCCAAGCAGGAACAGACACGGGAACAACAAACATTGTCAGGGGGGATTTTTTTTTTCCCCTTCATTTTATGTAGTAGTGATAAAACCCCCTGATTTGTTTGATGCTCAGCAGTGCTCTCAGAGCTACGAAATTAGGGCAGACTCGCTGTAACGGGCCCCACTGAATTCCCAGCCCTATCCCAGTGAATTCCCAGCCCTATCCCAGTGGGCAGCAAAGCCCAGCCTGCAACAACCTTGAGGTCCTGGGAAGTCCTTGGCTGCCCTGGTTGATTACAGCAATCAGGTCCCATGGAGTGTCCCTCAAACATTACCCCGGCAGGTGACTGCAAGATGTGCTTTCACTTGTGTTTTGCTCTCAGCACGTCGAGTTTGGAGGCTGCGAGGCTTTTGGGGGGAGGAGTGGCTGTTTACAGCAGGAAAAGTACTTGGAAAATTAGGGCTTTTTCTTACTGAGGTATTTCTAGCAGTCCATAAAAGCTTGTTGGAGGCTCAGCGGTCGGGTGAGATCAGAATTGGCTGCAGGAAAAATAATCCGAGGTCGTGGCAGCTCCCTGGGAAAAAAATAATGAAAAAAAAAAGGGTAGAAAAGTAAATAATAATAATAATAATAATAATAATAATAATAATAATAAATTTAAATGCTCGGTTTCAGTGTTTAAAGCTGTTTCTGAACCTCCTGATTTGGAAGCTTTTGGAAAGGAGAAGCTGGTTAAAACCACCCCACAACTCAACAGACCCAACCTAAGCCCAAAGTCGGGCTTAAATGGAGCAGAAATTCATGCCAGCAGTGCCCTCCCAGCACAGCAGGGATGTGTTCAACAAAGGGATTTTCCTGTAGTTCTGGGGAAGATGGGAGCCTGGCTCTGGGACTCTGGGATGTTTAAACACTAGAAAGAAATATTCTGGGTTATTTTGGAGATGTAAAGCCTGACGGTGTGGGAAGTGGTGGCACCACGCTAGAAGGAAATCAGGACACTAATCAGAAAAATCCTTAAAAACGTGTATGTTCTTTAAATTGGCTGTTGGAATTAGGAAGGGTGTGCAGGGAAGACAGACAGGTGGCAACAATCTTCTCAACACTGAGGAAAATTCCACTTCTCTCCTCACGTTTATAATGCTCTGAAAATGATTGTGTTGCCCGTTCCTGCTTTGGGGGTGAAGTGTTCCCTGTGTGTGTTTGCAATCCAAGGAGAGATGGACTGGGGTTTTTTGGAAAAAAAACATTTGAGGCAATGAATGGGTGCTGCTGGACATCCTCCAGGAAAATAGACTTCAGTGTTATATCTGAGCTCTCTGATTTTAACTTTGGCCAGCCTGGAGAAGGGAAGGCTCCAGGGAGAGCTGAGAGCCCCTTCCAGGGCCTAAAGGGGCTCCAGGAGAGCTGGAGAGGGACTGGGGACAAGGCATGGAGGGACAGGACACAGGGAATGGCTTCCCACTGCCAGAGGGCAGGGTTAGATGGGATATTGGGAAGGAATTCCTGGCTGGGAGGGTGGGGAGGCCCTGGCCCAGGTTGGGCAGAGAAGCTGTGGCTGCCCCTGGATCCCTGGGAGTGTCCAAGGCCAGGTTGGATTTGGAGCAACCTGGGCTGGTGGAAGGTGTCCCTGCCCATGGCAGGGGGTGGAACTGGATGAACTTTAAGGTCCTTTCCCACTCAAACCATTCCAGGATTCTTAGATGATTCCATGCTGTCTGGGAGCAGTCCCAGGACAGGGCAGGGGCAGGGACAGGCTGGCACAGGGCAGCCCAGTTTTCCCAGAGCTGCCGTGGTGACACGGGAGCAGCAGGAGACAAAATCAAGCTAAGCTGGATGAAATCCTAAGGGAAATGGGGATGAACCTGAACAGAGTGAAACAAGAGGAGAAGTGGGAGCTGCTCCTCTCCCAGATCCCGAGTGATATGTCCGTGTTGCTGGAACAAGGAGCTCGGTGGAGGTGTGATGTTAAAACCAGAAAGGTGACCCACCCTTTTCAGCAGGAACATTTCATCCCAGCCAGCACTGGGAGGTGATGGGAGCATGAGTTAGGAATGCACCACATTATTCCAGGACTTCCTGGCTGAAGCCTTCCCACTGTGTGTCTGAGGGAATGCTGTGGCAGACCACATATGGTACCACAGATGCTTGTGGAGTTGGCAGGATGATGAAGTTTAGTTTGGGGGCAGTGTTTGTGATTTGTTTTTTTTTTTTTTTCTGGAGACTTTATGGAACATTCTTGACTCGGGGAACAGACACAGAGCTCCATCCTTTCAGGAGAGCTCATTTAGGATCCCAGGTGCACTTTTATTAGCTGGTGTCATCCAACCCAAGAGCAGCTTCCCCAGAGCCTTGGGAAGATCATTCAATGCCTTCAAAGAGCTGAAGTAATCAGAAAACATAAAGCAGTGTCTCTGTTGCAGCTTTAGTTTTGGTGTCTTTTAACACAGAAAAAATAACACCTTTCTGCTCTCCTGGGACTTCTGAATAGGTTTCCTGAAAAAGAGGGACCAGCTGCAGAGACTGAAGCAAAATTCAGACTGGAGCTGTTCAGGTGTTGATTCAATCCCGTTGGAATAAATCCCAGATCAGAGCACCGCCCGATCTTTGCTCTTTTGTGAACAAAAAACGTGGGGTTTGAAAGGTCTGTGTGTTGTTCAAATGTTGTGGTTCAGAGCCATTTTTGGGTGAAAGCCACGTGATGGCTGTGGCTGTGATCCTCACCTTTCACTGTGCTGGGAGACTGTGGAAAAGGGGTGTTAATTTGTGTGGGAAGGGCTGAGTTTGTAACAGGTGAGAAGGAAAAGTTCAGAGCAGCAAATACATTGTGTAAGCACCACCTTGGGCTCCGGGCAGTTCCTGCCAGGTAAAATCTCCTGCCTTGCATGTTCATTTGAACATCACCAGAAAAGATGGAGTATTTTGGCAATAAATATATACATATATATTACCAGTATTTTTTTAAACTCTTTTTCTTAAATGTAGCAACACAATCTGTGCTGAGCTGAAGGCAGCTGGAGGAAGGAGATGTGACTGCAAGATCTGAAATCCAGGGTAAAAAAGAGACCATGAAATGTTAGAACAGTTGCCCCAGTTTCTGATAATTAGCATTCACAAAGAAAAAAACCCGTGTTCTGACTACCTAGTAATTTCCAAATTGCTGAGACACCTAATGAGTTGTCTTAAATAAATTTACCAAACATATAGAAGGCAATAATTGCTGAGCATTTCATTCTGCAATCACAACTCAGTGCCAAGTGGTTCTGCAGCTGGTTTGTGTGTGTTGGGGGATTCAGCAGGAAAATCACTTGCTTGGGAACTGAACCTTGTCCTGGTTGGACTTTTGGGGCCACATTCACTGTGTCTCCTGCAGGGGAATTTGGGGAAAAGTCCCACTGAACCACTTTGCTGCTGGACCTCGATATTTAACGTTGCAGCAGTGGATTTTGTAATAAATACATGAAATAAATATAATAAACATAGAATATAAATATGCAATATAAATATAAAATATAAATGTAATATACGAATAAATGCACAAATAAATATATCAATATATATTAATAATTCTGAAGAAAACTAAAAGCCAGAGAGGGGCTGTTCTGCCAGTGGAGTAACCCTTTGGTTTCCTTGGTGCTCTCCTGCCTGGAGCTCCCAGGGAAGGCTCATTCCAGCCCTTGGGATCGGGCTCTCTGCAGTATTTTGCTGGGCACACACAGATTTTCCTGGCCCCGGCTCCCATTGCAGCACAGCAACATTCCCATGCCAAACTAGAGCTCCCCACTGCTTTGGATTTGCCTCTTAATTACCTCACCTGCCCACTAATTAAATTTAGCCGGGCCCAGGGAGCACCAACTGTGGGGACCAGCTATTTAAAAGGTGGGATTTTCTCAACTCCTTGAGTTCTGCTTCTTGCTTTCCTGCCAGAAGGGTTATTCCTTATTTTCTGTAACACCCCTTGTGGTGAATTTGTCTTGGGTGAAAGGCAGGTGGAGGAAAAGAAGATAATACTATGGATAATAACAGTAAATAATTCTTGAGCTGCCTAAACCGTGTGATGGCTGGCAGATAAAAGCAGCCACCTCTCTGGCAGGGTTATATTGACCTTCTGCCTTTCTGGGCTGTTCCGGGAGTAGAAAAGTCTTCTCACTTTATTTGCACCCATGCCGAGTTTGGGAGGGTTGTTGATAAGCAGCTTAAAGGCCAGTGTCACAGTGTAACTTAAATAAATTGTTCTCTCTAAATACATATCCTGAAAGGATGGGAGAGTTTGGGGGTTTCACCTGGAGGAGAGAAGGCTCCAGGGAGAGCTGAGAGCCCCTTCCAGGGCCTAAAGGGGCTCCAGGAGAGCTGGAGAGGGACTGGGGACAAGGCATGGAGGGACAGGACACAGGGAATGGCTTCCCACTGCCAGAGGGCAGGGTGAGATGGGATATTGGGAAGGAATTCCTGGCTGAGAGGGTGGGGAGGCCCTGGCCCAGGTTGGGCAGAGAAGCTGTGGCTGCCCCTGGATCCCTGGAAGTGTCCAAGGCCAGGTGGGATTGCTGTGGGGGGAGGGACTGAGAGGAGGCACAAGAGGAGGGACAGCCCAGGGTGAGGTTGGGATGGGACAGGAGGGATCTCCTTTCCCATGAGGTATTTCCTGCTGTCCCCAGCTCAGGTATTATCCCAACTCCAGCAAACCATTCCAGATAACTGGGTGCCTGGGGGAACGCTGCCAGTTCTCAGCAGTGGGTTTCAGAGCAAGCTCTGGGATTGCAAGGACACTTCCATGTGCTCAGCTGAACACACCCTGTGTGCCTGAGCACACATCCAGGGCTTTTCCTCTCCAGTGCTTCATCAGGCACAGGGATTGCCATGTGTGCACATTCCTGGACGCAGGGATGTGCTCCAAACCCCCCTGGCCAGTCTGGCTGGGAGAGAAGGATGCTCCAGTTAGGAGCATCACAACACTGCTGCCCTGTTGTGTTTAATGGATAAGGCAGGAGCTCTGTGTGACATGGGATGTTTTCCCAAAGGAAAACACGGCCTCTGCACACCCTAAATCTTTCCCAAAGAGCCTGCATGTCCTCTGGCTGATGGGAGCTGCCGATGGATTGCTGCTGGAATTGCACGAGCCACGTGACAGAGCGTTCCAACTTATGGATGGGGACAAAGCAATCCAGAGCTGGGTGGTTATGGCACTTGGGGAAAATTGTTTGCAGGCTCAGTAAGTGTTTATTTTTTAGCTCTAACAGCTGAAGGTTGATAATTCCTTCAGCAAGCAGGAAGGCTGGCTGTTGTCTGGAGTGTCCAGGGAGAGGATTCATGTCACCTTTCCCCCCCAACATGATGGGACATCCCTGTTCCCTTGGAATATTGTGTTCCCCTTCCCACCTTGCCACATGTCTTCCAGCAGGCTCAGTGTAAGGCCGGGCAGTGAGCAGGAGAATAAGACCCACTGTTCTCTCTGCTTTACCCTTTTCCCTGGTGTCTTTGGGATTGCTTCAAACCTCCCTGTTTTTATCAGAGCTGAGTTACACTAATTAATGAGAGAGGAAAATGAGCAGGGGAGAAAATAAATAATGAATTGCGTGAAAAATGAATTCACAGAAGCCCAGAGTATGAAGGCTGCAAAGTAAGGAAGGAGGCTTTCATTGCCTTGGATAATATAATTATCCAGCAAAGCCTGTTTCCTTCACATTGTCAGATCTGGTGTCACTTGAACTCACCAATCCCCCGCTTGACAAAGTTCCTCTGACTCCCAGGGGGTCGTGATGGAGGGTGGGTAACAGTGTTAATGAGTCCTTGAATGTTATGTGCCAGTGTGAAAATGGAAATAAATTAGTTAAAGGGTCTTTTTACAGAATCCCAGGATAACTGAGGTTGGAAAAGCCCTCCAAGATCACAGAGTCCCCCCTGTGCCCAATCCCCACCTTGTCCCCCAGCCCAGAGCACTGAGTGCCACGGACACCTCCAGGGCTGGGGACTCCAAACCTCCCTGGGCAAGTCCCTTCCAATGCCTGACCACCCTTCCCATGGAGAAATCCTTCCTTTAGTAACATTTTGGTGTCCAGGAAAAAGATGGGAAATGGCTTCTTGGCTCTTTCTTCTCCTCTCGCTTCCTTGTTGCAGTTTCAGCAAGTGGGAGCTGTCAGAGCAGAGCTCACTGCACTCGGGGCTGAGCAGACAGCAGTGTTTGTGTTGGCTTGTTGCACAATATTCTGTCAGTACTGCACAATATTTCTGGCAATATCCCGATCTTCCATCAAATACCGCAAACAGACCCAAAAATCCAAGAGGAGCCAGGCTGCTCTCCTGCCCCTCTGCTGCTATTTGCAGAGCAGTGCCTTATTTCCAGTGTGGTGCTGCAGTTCAGCATCATGTGAGTCACAGTCCTGGGGCTGCATCTTCCAGATAAGCCACTCGCTGTTTGGCAGAAGTTGGGAGAGCGGGATCATGTGGCTGTGACTGTACCAGTGGGGATCTCTTGGCACACGGGCAGGGCTGAGCCTGGCACAGCAGCCGGGGGTGGCCCTGCAGGATCAGCTGCTCTGGTTACACGGGTTTGTTCTGACAGTGCTCACACTGCACCAGCAACAGCCAGTGTGGGGACTGTGTGTCCAGCACAGGAACGGATTCCTGTGAATTCCCTTATGGAGCTGCACTGAATCACATCGGGAGACTTGAGTGGATATATAGGTCAGGTGTGCCCAGGTGGGCAGGAGGCCAATGGCCCCTGGGCTGTGCCAGCCCTGGTGTGTCCCAGCCCCAGGGCAGTGCCCGTCACACCTCCAGGGCTGGGGCAGTTCTGGGGCCTCAGATAAGACACAGAGGAGCTTAGCATGTCCACAGAAGGGAACGGAGCTGGGGAAGGGTCTGGAGCAGCAGGAGGGGCTGAGGGAGCTGGGGGGGCTCAGCCTGGAGAAAAGGGGGCTCAGGGGGGACCTTCTGGCTCTGCAACCCCCTGACAGGAGGGGGGAGCCGGGGGGGGTCGGGCTCTGCTCCCAGGGAACAAGGGACAGGAGGAGAGGGAACGGCCTCAGGCTGTGCCAGGGGAGGCTCAGGTGGGACATCAGGAGGAATTTCTCCTGGAAAGGGTGGTCAGGCCTTGGCAGGGGCTGCCCAGGGAGGTTTGGAGTGCCCACCCTAGAGGTGTCCCAGGAAGGCCTGGCCGTGGCACTCAGTGCTCTGGGCTGGGGGACAAGGGGGGAATTGGGCACGGGGGGGCTGGATTGATGATCCTGGAGGGCTTTTCCAACCTCAGTGATCCCGTGGTTCTGTGATATGGGGCTGTGCAGATTCTGTTCCCCGTTCCCCCACGTGGATCATCCCTGCCATCCACCCCCGTGGGTGATGCTGTCCCTGTCCTGCCAGGGGGCTCTGGGCCCTGTTCTCAGGCACTTTGCAGCACCCAGAAAATTCCGGGGGAAATGAGGTGGTCAGAGAGTCTGGGCTGAGGAGCAGTGTCTGCTGCCCTCAGGAGGAGTGGCCTTGTCCAGGCTCAGCCATCCCAGGGTGTGGTACCAGCCTTCCTGTTGCAGTGTATTATTCCAGGTAGGATTAAAACTTGGAAAGAAGCCCATTCCTACTGCAGTATTTGACTTGTGTTCCTCATGATGCCTTTTGATTTATTGTTAAGAGCATGTGGTTACTCTCCCTTCTTCCTTTCTGCTGCTGTTGAAGCTTTGATTGCTTTAAATAAAAACTGTGATGATCAGTGGGTACAGAAGTACCTTCAGAGTGTTTAGTGGACAGAGATTTGTTCTTCACCACAGAGCTGGTCTGGGTTTGCAGCTCCTGGCCCTCTGTGGCTGGGGAGTTCCCTGGTCTCTGCTACATCCCAAAGGAAGCAGAAGGAAAAGCAGGATCAAACTCACAGCTGTGGCTTAGCTCCTGTCAGGCAAATCCTGTTCTTGGCATGAGGAAATCTGCCCTTCCCAGTGACAGGCCGGGTTGGGAGTATGGAATGAGGAGAACTCATCAGTGGTTCATTGCCAGGGATCTTCTGATGGATATGGATTCACATCAGTGCATATGGATTCACAGCAACGGACATGGATCCACAGCAATGGCTTTGGATTCACAGCAGTATTTAAGAATATTTTACTTTACGTGGAGAGTAAGAATATTGACTCACACTGTACAAACACATGTCCTTGTGCTGCAGGATATAAATCAGTCCGAGGGGGGAAAAATCAAGGACATAATGGTGCAGAATGGCTCTTTTGGAGCTACAGATTTTGCAGCTCTGCTGTGGATTCACCAGGAGTAAACATGCCCTGTTTTACAAGGTTAAAGCCCTTCCCCTGTCGAGTAGCCTGTAATAATGTCATTTTTGCCTCTTTTTCCCTCTGGAAGCCCAGGACAAAGCTCAGTGTTGAGTGGGAGCAGAGCACTTCCACAGTGGAGTGTATTCCTGGGGAGGGATGACTCAAACCAAGCTTTGTGATGCCTTCATTACATCCGAGGTGACCTAACCCTGGACTTTCCCAAGGCTGAGGTTGTCAAACAGGATTTAAATGTTGTAAAGACTCCTGGGCAGTGCCCACAACTGAGCTGGATTTCACTGTGTCAGTAAGGAAGTGAAGGGACAGGTTTTTCTTGGGATTTTTCCCTTTGCCTTGGTGCACCCGATGGGCAAAGGCAGGTTATTTCCCTGCTGAATTCTGCAGGTGTTGTAGGTGTAAAACCCGCTCAAAGAAAGGAATAAACAGGTATTTTAAAGGGATTTTTTGGAATGTGACTGGGGGAGGGGTTTCTCTTCGTTCCCTGTGCTTTCTTAGTGACCTGGATTTCCTTTCAGGGCTCAGCAGATTCGTACACGAGCAGACCCTCGGACTCTGATGTCTCTCTGGAAGAGGACAGGGAAGCAATCCGCCAGGAAAGGGAGCAGCAGGCAGCCATCCAGCTTGAGAGGGCCAAGGTGTGTCCTGTTCAGCTTCAACAGCTGAGTTCTGTGCCACTGATCCTTTCCCTGCTGCTAAAATTCATGACAGTGATGCTCTTTGGAAATAGTTGGGCAGTCGAGTCAAATCGGGAATATATGAAAATATTCCCTATAAATGGGGGTGTTCTCCAACGAGCTTGTGTGGAATCACTAGGGCTGAATTTTTCTGGCTTTAACAACGTGCTCTGCTGCATTTTTTGCAGTTTGGCACAGCTCTTGACTGAGGGCAGTTTGCAGTGCCTGTGTTGTGTTTCTCCCTGCAGTCCAAACCAGTAGCATTCGCTGTGAAGACCAACGTGAGTTACTGTGGAGCTCTGGATGAAGATGTCCCTGTGCCAAGCACTGCCATCTCCTTTGATGCCAAGGACTTCCTGCACATCAAAGAGGTAAAACCAGGAGCTAGGAAAAGGGAATCCTTGTTGGACTGAACAGTCAGGCTGAGCCAGAGTGGATTAACACACACTCCCAAGAGGTGAGAGGTCAGTGGAGGTCCAGCTCCCCGGGGTGGTTATCCTGCACTTTTGTAGCACTTGGTGTTACCAAATCGTTGGATTTTCGTGGTGCAGGAAGGAAATAATTCCCTTCAGCGTGGTGGGTTCAGAGTCTTCCCATCAGAGGAAGTTTGTGGTGGATCAGAGATCGTGGAGCAGAAAGGGATCCCAGTGATCCCAGAGTGGAGCAGCACCAGGTCACACCAGGTCTTCATAAAGCACCAGATGGGCTTGTGAGAGAGAAAAGAAGACTTAGAATAACACATTAAGAAAACACTGAAGAGGACAGATACAAAAATAAGGGAAAAAAATGGGAATAAATGGGCCCTAAGTATGGCTTTGGTAGAGAAAATTGCATTTTATTGCATGCTGAGCATATTTTCTGCAATTTTTCATCTGAATTGAGCCCTCCAAATTTGCATAACCCCCTGTTGTGCTGTAGATTGGTACCCAGGCTTGCAGAAGTACTTCTTCATCTCTGCATTCTGGGGTTATTTTAGGGTGTTCCGTGCTCAGCTGCCTCTTTCTTTGAGCGTGTGCTCGTCATCACTTCAGAGCACTGAGCTCCCTCAGCCTGAGCCCACCTGCTCCTGCCCTTCCAGAGGCACACAGCGGGGCTGGAGCAGGGAATTGCTTTACAGAAGGACACAGGAGAGGCACTGGAATGCCCTGAGCTGGTTTTTGATCCCGGCTTTCCTTGGCCGGGGCCACGTTCGGTGTCAGGGCGCTGACTGAGTCGAACGTGCTGAGCCCTTATCGCTCTGCCCTGTGCATTCTCCCAGACAAGAGTCCCAAATCCATGTCTTGGCATTCCCTGAGTTGTCCTCCGAGGTCTAAATACCCGGGATCACATTGTCACTAAGCTGTAAACCATCTGGCTTACTGGTGTTTGTCAGCTCTGCTGAGGGTTTAGCAGATTTTCTTTGTTAACACTCAAACCCTCAGCTCGCCCCGAGCCGTGGCTGCAGCTCAGTAGGATTTTGGGAATGGTGGAAAAAGGCTTTGCAGAATTTGTTTTTCGGTGATCTGGCAGGGCCTGATTGGATTAGAACAATGGTTCCAGATTTTGGAATGGTGCTAAACTGGTTACAAAGTCAGGTCACCCTGTGCCAGGGTGGAAGAGCAGCAGTGACTGAGGAGTTGCTATTTTGGGGATGTGTCCTGTATGTCTCATCTGCCTCCAAGACTATACATTATGTGCTTACTTAAAAGATGAAGTGGCAACAATTCCTGACAAAGCAGGAGGAATCATGGGCCTGGCAACCAATGGGAGGGAGTGTGGGCCTCCCACACGCTGAGTAACATATGGGAGGGAATGACCTAATGCAGATCCCATGTTCCTCACTGCATCCTTAGCTTCTGTGTGCTTCAGGCACTCTCAGCATAACCACATAATCCCAGACTTGTTTGGGTTGGAAGAGACCCTAAAACCATCCAGATCCAACCCCGACGCCTTCCACTATCCCAGTGGCTCCAGCCTGGCCTTGGACACTTCCAGGGATCCAGGGGCAGCCACAGCTTCTCTGGGCAATCTGGGCCAGGGCCTCCCCACCCTCCCAGCCAGCAATTCCTTCCCAGTATCCCACCTATCCCTGTCCTCTGGCAGTGGGAAGCCATTCCATGTGTCCTGTCCCTCCATCCCTTGTCCAAAGGGCCTCTTGAGAGGGACTGATTCTCATCCCATGTTTAGGGCCATCACTCAGAGCTCCATGACCTGCTCATGGAAGAAGGGTTCCCATGTTCCAGCTGTACATTTAGAACCAGAACAGAGCAGGGAATGCCCTTGGGACTCACGTTTTACAGTGGTAAAACCCATGGACTGATTTCCTACAATCCCAGACTGGTGTAGGTGAGAAAGACCTTAAAGCCCATCCAATCCCAACCCCTGCCATGGGCAGGGACACCTTCCACTATCCAGGTTGCTCCAGTCTGGCCTTGGACACTTCAGGGATGGAGAGTCCACAACCTCTCCGTGATTTCCAGTAACAGAACATTGTATCCTGAAGGATTTATCTGCTTTACGGGCTGTAAATAGTTCCGTTGCCTTAACACGCTTAAAACTGAGCTTTGCTTCCTGACACTGTTCTTCAGCACGAACAACAGCTGGTTTAAGAGTTGGGATGGTAAAATAATGGAACCTCTTGCACAAATAACACCTGCAGCAGGAGGACAGGTTTCCGAGGTGAGGGGGTGAGGACTGCACTTCCCTGGGCTGTGTGTGTTAATAGGTGTGTGTGTATGGGTTCATGTTAACACCTGTGCGTGGATGGGTTAATAAAAAGCAAATAAATAATGAGAAGCTGAGGCTCCGTGTTTCAGAGTCACCATCGGGCACTGCTGCACCTCGACAACGGGGACACGGGATTTCTGTGTCTCTGCAAGAGCTTAAGTGCTCGAAAACAAGAGCCAGGGGCCGTGAGCATTGTTAAGAGAGATGGCTGTGATAGCTCTTGGCTCCGGGCTTGCAAACAAAACCCCCTCACTCGCGCTGCTCTTAATGACTCCGGAGTCAGCTGAGAGAAGCACTGAGGGGCCTAATGAAGCAGAACAGACCCGAAGGTTTTCAGATATTTTTCTTCAAAGGCTCTGCTGGCAGCAGCTACAACAAATCCTTTGCCCCACGAGATCCGTCAGGATCCCGCTTTTCATCTTTCCATCGTTAGGGTCGGGTCAGGCTTTCAACACTGCAGAAAAACTCGAGTTACTTAACGACAACATTAAATGTTACACTTCCGAGCTGACGCCGTGACCTTTCTGTGCTGCAGAAATACAACAACGACTGGTGGATAGGGCGGCTGGTGAAGGAGGGCTGCGAGATCGGCTTCATCCCCAGCCCGCTGCGCCTGGAGAACATCCGCATCCAGCAGGAGCAGAAGAGGGGCCGTTTCCATGGAGGGTGAGGGCGCTGCAGCCTCGGAAAGCAGTTAAAGTGCTTCTGACGCCGGGCAGCCTTTCCAAAGGTCACTCGGCGCTGCCTTATTGCGGTGCCTTGGCACGCCTGGGTTTGAGATCCCCGCTGGAAATAGGTATTTGCAGAGAACAGGCGGGGGAGATGCTGATGGGGAGAAACAGGAAAAACTGTGTTTGACTTCAGGGAAGAGCAGTAATTCAGTGTAAGGGGTAATGACAGCAATTTCTCGCAGTTTTGTGTCCCCGTGGTCAGCTCAGTGCTCAGAGATTCCCTGATTTTTATTCCCCAGCTTTTCTCAAGGTTGTGGCCTTTTTCTTCCTTTTTTTTTTTTTTTCCTTCTGTCCATTTCAGCCCAAACCAGACTTTTCAAAGTTTCTGACTTTTTTTCATTCAACTTCCTTTTATCCTTCACCTCCCAGCCTGGGCTTTCTGGGGCTCCACCCTGCCAGAGCTGGAGATTGCAAATCCCTGGGAAAATACAAACTTGGTCGGGGAGGTAAAGCTGAGGAAGGGTGTGTTTCCAGAACTACTGAACAGCATCAACTGTGCTCCTTCCAAATTGCTTTTATGATTTTTGAAAGAACTTCAGAGGGTCTCCATGGACAGGGACAGGATTACCTGGTTCAGTGAGGCACTCCTGGATTTGCATGATAAAATTCAAAGTTATGTTTAAAATAAACAGTTTATTTTTGAGCACCTTTGTTAGGCAGAGTCAGAGAGATCTCTGTTACCTTGGGATTCCTCATGGGGCAGATTCTCCCCAAAACCTCCCACATTTTCATCTCTGGGTGCCTTTAATGGGGCTCTTTCTGCTCCCCCAGGAAATCCAGTGGGAATTCTTCTTCAAGCCTTGGAGAAATGGTTTCTGGCACATTTCGGGCCACACCTACTGCCACAGGTAAGACAAGATGTTATTTAGGGGAGCTCTTGTTGTTCTGTTTTCAAAACCACCCGTGAAAAATGCAGGTTTTCCCCTTAGCCAAGTGATTAAGATGTTTTCCAGCAAAGTGCTTGTGTGTGTGGAGGGGGAGGAAGGAAAACAGCTGTTTCTGGCCAGGCAGGAGTTGTTGAGGGGCTGGGATAAACCTTGGGAAGAGTGGCAGCTGCTCCAGAATGGACAGAAGGACCAGTTTAAACAGGGGGACCAAAGGGAGAGAGTTCCCAGTGCATGGACAGAGGGGTTTCTGTTTGCACTGGGGTGTTTTAACCGAGTTCTCCTTTGGTCTTCCAGCAAAACAGAAACAAAAAGTGGTAAGTAGTGCTCTTGCTTTCATTTTATTTCATTCTAATCCACAATTCCCAGGATTTTCTTACGGATCCTGTTGGATAAATGATCTGAAGGGTTGTTTTCTTCTTCTAGACAGAGCATATTCCCCCCTACGATGTAGTGCCATCGATGAGACCTGTTGTCTTGGTGGGTCCATCACTCAAAGGCTATGAGGTACTTGCCATTAATTACTGTTTAATTACCTGTAATCTCCCTTAGTAATGCAGGGCGTGGGCCAGTGCAGCTGTTTTGTGATAACTTAAAGTGATCTTTGCTTAAATAATTACCCAAAATGTTCTGTAAGCACCAAGAGCTTTACTTGGAGCCTGCAGTGCACATCCACACTTTTCAGTGCACTTATTCCTGATTAAACCAAGTCAGAAAAAGAGAATTTGTGTTCCCTACAAGGCAGAGTTGGAGCAGTCAAATTAAAGAGCTGGACTCCTCCCCACGTGTAACATTTTAGTCAAACCAGCACGTGCTTTGAACTTAATTAGCAAAAACATTTTCAGGGAGCCTCCTTGCTGTTCTCTTTTCACTTTGCCAGTATTTCAAACATATTTGCAAAGAAACTTTAACCCTCCTAAAGGGTTTGCCACCGTTCCACGTGGGAGTGGGCAGGATAGCGTGCCCAGAAAAGCAGGACACCCCTTTTTTTTGGGCTGCTGCAGATTGAAGTGAGCATTTCCCACGTGCCAAGTGAGCAGTTGGGTGAACTTCCCCATCTGCGAGTGTTGTGCTGAACCAGGAGCTAAATGAACATCAAATCAAAGCTACACTTCATTAAGCTTAATTAATGTTGGTGGTGCTTTACAGGATATTGTAAAACACACTGGAATGGCTCTTTTTGGAAGATTGCAACGAGGTGCCATTACTGGAGTAATAATGTTGTTATATTGAGGGGTTTTTAGAAGAATCTTTGAAGGTGCAGTTCATCAAAGCAGGAACTTCATGTTCTTTGCTGCCTTTGAATTTTGTGGTGAAGTTTTTTTGACAGGAGTAAATTCCATCTGTGCTGCACCACAGATCAATTTGCCTCTCAAGTCTGAGGCTGTTTGTTAATCAAAACCTCCTCAAATATTTGAAATATTCAATATTCAAATAATTTGAAATACTCAATACTCAAATATTTGAAGTACTCAATATTCAAATATTTCCATTCTGCCTTTTTTTTTTCCTGAAAGAAAACAATACTAAACACGACATCTTGAACATATAAATGTGTCTAAATGTTAACACAGGATATTAATTTAAATTACAAACAGTGGTCTGCATAAGAGAAATGCTTGATCTTACTTTGCAACCTTCATGGGGAAACTGTTTGGAGTGATTTTTTTTCCTGGCTAAATTCTGAAGGAACCAGTTAGAAGGAGAGAAATAAAGTGGCAGAGGCCTGAGGGGGCTTTGATGGAGCTCCTGGCAGGTAACAGTTGTCAGCCCTGGGAAGGACAAGGAGCCTGATCAATAATGGGGATTCCAGAGGTGCCACTTCATGGCCAGCAGTGGGAACATCCCATTTCTGTCTCTCTGAGGGGAGTGTTCTCTGGGAGAACAGTCACCCACCACCATAAATCTTGCACCTGCAGTTTGAAGGCAACCCTGAGAATGTCACTGCAGGAAAAAACCCAAATAATCTGTTCAACCTGAGTGTCCCACCTGGTTGGGCCGTGTTTGGGAATGAGACTCTGGGAATGGGCTGCTGTGGGAGGGGGTGAGGAACGGGCAGGGCAGGGCAGGAGCAGCCAGGAATGATTGCTGCCCATCAGAGGGGTTGATTGTTGGCCATATCCTTACCTTCTACTCACCTCTTTCCTTCCTTTTCCTTCCTTTTCCCTGCTTTTCCTCGCTGTCCACCCTCCCTGTCCCCCTTTCCTGCCCTCTGCCAAGGTGACAGACATGATGCAGAAAGCTCTCTTTGACTTCCTGAAGCACAGGTTTGATGGCAGGTGAGAAGCACTGCCCTGCTCGTGCTGCTTTGCCCACGTGTCACTAACATTCCAGTGGGGTGTTTTTCATTGTGGATGCATGTTCCAGTCTTATTCACTGCCCTTTCTTCACCACTGAGGAGTGGAACACAACTAACATCTTACTGTCTCCATTTCTGCTGGGTCTGGGGCAGGGTTTCTCAGTTTAACACAATAATTCCTTTGCAGTAGTTTCCCAACACCTGAGAAGAATCAGCTCTTAGATATTCTTTATTTAAGCCTTTATTTTGGCTGCCCTGAGCAGTCAAAAATAACCAGAAAAGGCAGTTTGAAGAAAAAAATGCTGAGAAATAAAATATAGAAAAATAAGTTTGTCAGGGCTTAAAAAAAAAACATAAGGAGGGTTCATTCTCAGCTGGAGCACAGGGGGAGCTGTGAGGAGGATAATTTGGATTTCTTTGCTAGGAGCACAGGCTTGTCCATGGCATCTCTGCCTCTTCCCTAGGTAAGTGACTGCTGCATCTTTGGGATGTTCTGCCCTTCCTTCTTCCCAGTTTGTTCAGAATATTCTAACTGGGAAAAGGATCTTACACTGTTCTAGCCAGTATATAATACTAAGGATAGAAATACCTAAACCATGGGCACTGGGACAGGGAAAATCATGTGGAGAAGAGCTGGAGCAGGATTTATGGAGTTTTGGGAGCTGAACTGATACATAAACAGCTCAGACAAAACGTTTAATGATCAACTTTTGTGCAAAATAATCTCCTCTCCTGCCCTGTTTGGAGCTGCCCAGTTCAAGTGATTTTCTGGGAATCCTAATTCCATTAGCAGCATTGGCAGCTGGATCAGGTGGAGTGTGGGATTTCAGCATTGGAAGGTTAAGTGGCACCAGCAAACTGATACCATTGATTTTTGCTCTGAGTAACTTCAGAAAAGCTGCTGCTTGGTCCTCCTGCCAACTTTTATGGCTCTGTGGTCTTTCTCCTCCCCCCTCCCTTTTCTATTTCTTTCTTTCCATCTCTTCTGCAGTTTTGTGACAGGTCCATGTTCCCAAGAAAGGAACTGACTGTCCAAGGAAAAGCCTTTCAAAAGGCTGCAGTGGGACTTGGCTCCTTCCCCACCTCTGAATTCCCTGTGCTTTGCCAGCTCCTTCCTTTGTAACTGCAGCCTCCTCTTCTGCCCAGGGAACCAAAGACCCACAATCCATTAATTTCTATTTTAAATTAATTTATACTTTTGGTCTCTGCTGTATTTTCTGGCAATGCATTTATTTGTGAATTATTTAGAAAAATACCTGTACTTCTTTTGACCCCTCCATCTGATGATTTCACTGGGAGCTGCATAAACCTCAGGTTTTGTGGGAAAGCTGCTGGTCATTCCCAGCGTGCTTCCTTTTCATTATTCATGGCTCTTTGGCTCATCCCAGGCCTCCTAAATGGATTTTACGTGAAGGGATCGTGTGGCGTTTGTTTGATAACATTTTGTCTTGTCAGTTCAAGTAAATCTGAATCAGTTCAGGTAAATCAAGTAGATCAAGTGAAAAATCACCTCCCTTCAGTGAAAGAGGTGCAGTGAAGTTAAACTTAGGTTTAAGCAATGCAAGGAGCTGTGGTTTAACTTCTTTTTCTCTTGTTCATCCAAGTCAGACCCGTGTAACTTGTGATATTCATGGGACTGTGTAAGTTCATGTAGGAGAGGAGTGAGTTGGGAGGAGGGAAGTTAATTAATGCACTAAGAATGGCAGAAACTACATCCCAGAGTCTCCAATAGCTCAGGGAAGGGAAAATCCCTCACAGTTACCCAGCACTTCCCTTCAGTTGTTCTGGAGGGATGACAGAACTCAGCTGGAAGACGTGTCTGAGGGGTGTCTGTGTGGGTTTGCCCTTTGGAATGGGATGTGCCTGCAAATCCTGCAAATCTGAGCCCTGTGCTTGTGCTGTGTCCGTGTTCCCTGTGCCAGGATATCCATAACCAGGGTGACAGCCGACATCTCCCTGGCCAAGAGGTCTGTGCTCAACAACCCCAGCAAGAGGGCCATCATCGAGCGCTCCAACACCAGGTCCAGCCTGGGTAAGGCACCGGCACACAGGGAATTCTGGCCCTGGATTTCAGCCTTCAAGGTCATAGAAGGATGGGAGGGACCCCCAGGGACCATCCAGTCCAACCCCTGGCCCTGCACAGACACCCCAACAATCCCACCCTGTCCCTCAGAGCGTTGTCCAAACCCTCCTGGAGCTCTGGCACCACTGCCCTGGGGAGCCTGGTCAGTGCCAACCACCCTCTGGGGGAAGAACCTTTCCCTGAGATCCAGCCTGACCCTGCCCTGGCACAGCTCCAGCCATTCCCAAGATGCCATCAGTGTGTCCACAGCATTTTACTGGATAACCCCGAGTTGGCCTCCCAGCACCTTCTCCCCGTGCTTTTAATCCCACATCACAGGGGGCCAAAGAGCTTGCACTTGTCCAGCCAAGGAAAACATGTCATTCCTGACCCTGGGACCAGTTTTGGGTTTTATGGTGAACATCTACAGCTTAATTTTGCTGTTTAGCCATGAGATTCTGGCTCTTCCCCCTCTCCCTGTTGTCGTGACTGCTGGATGAATTTTGATTTGGACTCGATGGTCTTGGAGGTCTTTTCCAACCTCAGTGACTCTGTGATGGGATGATTCCATGATTATTTCCTGCACAGAGGTGGAAATTTGTGTGTAGCATGTGCATGGTGTGTTTTTAAATAACACCCTGTCAGTTATTTGACATAAGTGGGTTTTTGTGGTTATAGAACTAGGAGGTTCTGCTTTTCACAGAGACCCTTCTTTAAGTTAAGTCAGAGTTATAATATCAGAACAAAACAGAGTTTTAAGGAATATCCAAACACTTGCTGATTAAAACAAAAAATCTCATGACTCCCAAGCTGCTTAGCAGATTTGGAAAATGTACTATTTTATGTTACTAGATATTTAATTGTGCCCAACATTTAAGACACTGATACTATAAAGGAACATGGCACATCTGCGCTTTCAGGCAGCAGAATTGTCTCAGAGGTAATATTTATTTTTAAAATGCCTTGAGTAACAGGTTATTTTATGGAAATGACATAAATTCCCCTACAGACTCTATGCAGGCAGGTGGGTGATGGTATTTTTTGTCTCAGTGCTGTGGGGTTGGATGGTTTCACCTGCTCTGTTTTCCTTCCCCAGCTGAAGTGCAGAGTGAGATTGAAAGGATCTTTGAGCTGGCAAGGTCCTTACAGCTGGTTGTCCTGGATGCAGACACTATAAATCACCCTGCCCAGCTTATCAAGACATCTTTAGCCCCAATTATTGTCCATGTGAAAGTGTCCTCTCCAAAGGTAAAGCCTCTCACCTTCAAATCCACCTGCAGGGCAGGGTGGGAGGGGGTGGAATCTGCACCTGAAGGGGGAAAAAAGTGACACAGCATCTGCAGCTGTGGTGCCACAGTCCATCCAGCAGTCCAGGAATTCTGTACGTGCATACCATTTTCATGGTGTTCTCTTGTCAAAAATAAATTGTTATTTCAAGTAGAATCAAGCAAAATCACTGCATTTTAAACTTTTCCAAGGGATCAGACGTGGTGCAGAGGGAAACGTGCCCAGCTCTCGGAGGGGTTATCAGAAAGGTTTGGGCTGGTACTCAAGGGCAGTATTTTGTGGAGAGCTTCTGACCTTGGAAGTCCTCCAGTGGGATGTCAGGCTGAGCTTTGGGGAGATAAAAGACCCTTGAACTCACCTTTTCCCCTTTCCTCCCGTCAGGTTTTGCAGCGGCTGATCAAGTCCCGGGGGAAGTCCCAAAGCAAACACTTGAACGTGCAGTTGGTGGCAGCTGATAAACTGGCACAGTGCCCCCCAGTAAGTGCAGCAGAAAGGCTGAGGAGCCTGTGACACGTGGGGTTGTGCTGATCCCTGCTGCGTTGGCCCCTCTGCAGAGCCCAGTCCATCCCTTATCACTCCCTGTGTGGTGGCTCAGGCAGCCCTGCTCCTGCCCCCTGGTCCTCTCTGACTGCCAGACACAAAGTGCCTGCTGGGACTTTCATCCTGGTTATCTCCTGAGCTGGCTTTGCTTTGGGCCCTGGCAGGGTGACAGGGCAGGGATGACGTGTAGGGGACAACAGCTCTGTCACTCCATTAGCAAATTACCATTAGTGGAGCTTAAGGTCCCAAGGGACAAAGTCTGAGCCTCCTGGTTTGGAGTCTCCTTTCACTGCACAGAGGGGTGTGTGCAGGGCTGTGATCCCTGATCCCAATCCTGCCAGCCAAGCCATTGCCTCATGGGAGCACAGTCACTGCCCTCCCACCTTGGGATCCAAGGCCCTGCCTCCTCACCTGGAATCACCTGCCTGCTCCAGGAGCAGAGGGCCTGGAACGCCCACCAGGGAGGTGTGTGGGCACAGGCTGGGCAGGGGTTTGGGCAGGGCAGCTCAGACTTGCTTTTGTTTTTGGAAACCACCCCTGGTTTCTGTGACACAGACGGTGGGAACAGCCTTGGAGGTGGCTCTGTGTGAGATCTGTGTGGGACATTGGGGTGGGAATGCAGAGACCGGTGTTGGTACCAGGGCAGGGGTCAGACAGCTCAGCCTGGGGCTGCTGATTTCCCACCTCTCCTGTGCCAAAGAACTGCACTTGGAAATCAGCTTAATTCCCAGAAATTTCAATAGGCACTGGCAAGGTTTCCATGTCACTTAAAACTGCAAAGTGCTGACAGAAGAAATCTTGGAACCGTCTAGGAACAAATCTGGGAGCTCAGCAGAGGGAATGCCCGGGCCTAATGGTCAGATAATGCCTCTGGAACACTTTGCCTTGTGTTCTGCAGACCCTGAAGAGGTTGCCTCCATTTCAGATGGTTTTTATTCTCAATTCAGATTTAAGCAACAAAGTTCAAGCAGCCTTTGTCCTGGAGTAATGATCCTCAAGGATTGATTTCCATGGAACTTAACTTGGTTTTGAATGCTTCTTCAGATCCCAAACTTCACAGCCACCTGTCCCCACCAGCCATAAAAAGAGAGTTCAGGTATTTCTGGGCACTCCCCCTAAATTACAGGGATAGATGTTGCTTTCTAACTGTTCCAGGTGCTGGGAATTGAGGCTGAGCCACATCTCCTGGAGGCCTCTTCCCCCTGCAGTGTCCCAGAGCCACTGCTGGGGCTGTTTGTCTGAAAACACCCTTTTCAGGCTGACACTGAGTGAGTGAGTGCAGGGTGTGTTTGCTCAGCAGTTTCACACACAAAATGAATAATAACTAATGAGAACCTGTGGAAACTCTGAATTTTGGCAGGTTTTGGTAGTGTTTTGGTGCAGATTCACACTGAAGTGTTAAAAAGCAGAGGAGAAAGGTCACAGGCTTAACTGAGCTGTGATCTCTTAAAACGCTGACAAATTCCTGTGAGCCCTTCAGGCCCCACTGACTAAACCACATTTGTACCCTGTTGTGTAGAACAAAATAATTCTGTAAAACACATCCCTTCCTGCCCCCCCAGGGGTGTGAGGGAACTGGGGCTGCCCCTGTGTGAACAGGCTCCTGGTGTTTGCACTGAGCTCACACCCAGCACAGCCCACTGCCATTCTTCCCCTGGGAAAGGAGTTTCCTTTGCCACCTGCAAGACAACCCTGGCCATGTTCCACAGCCTTTTTTTTTTTTTTTTTTTTACTCTTTAGACAGAGATTTCTTCTTATTCAGCTTCATTTTGCTTACAGTTAAAATGAGGCAAATTGCCCAGAGAAGCTGTGGCTGCCCCTGGATCCCTGGAAGTGTCCAAGGCCAGGTTGGACGGGGTTTGGAGCAACCTGGGCTGGTGGAAGGTGTCCTTGCCCATGGCAGGGGGTGGGATGAGATGGTTTTGAGGTCCCTTCCAACCCAAAGCATTCTGTAATTCCATGATTCTGTGAAAATATCAATGTTGTAGCTTGTTGGTGCCTTGTGGCACTTGGATTGTCCATCCCAGGACCTGCTAAACTCTGCCTTAAACCCCACTCCTGTAACTCTATTCTGGTGCCTAAGGCAGCAAGGTGAGGCCCCACCTGGATAAGAAAACTCTTTCCAAATATCACAGACATGCATGAAACCCTCCTTGCTCAGAGGCTCTTCTGCCCTGCCGTGCCCAGGAGCCTTCTCAGAAGCCAGCTCAGCACTTTGCTCTGGGTGATGGGAAGGAAGTGATTGCTGACTTAGAGCTCTCCAAGAGACACGACAACCCTGGTTAGGTTTAAATTCAAGTTGATCCATGATTTAATTAAGTAAAAGTATCCTGCTAAGAGCAAAGGTGCTGCTGTCCCTCCCCTGCTTCATGGATCTCTCAGCTCCAGTTCCTGCAAGAGGAGAATTCGGAGTGTTTGTTCGAAGTGAACCACCCAATCCTCACTTTTCTCCTGTGCTGAGAGCAGCCTTAAGGAATCAGCCGGTGCTGCATGTCTAGACATTTTAAAAATAGCTGTCTCTTTGGGCATATTTGAGTTCAGGAACTGCTTTCATTATTAATTCCTTGCTAATCTCTCTCTGATGCTGCTCGAGCCCGTGTTAAGCACTGCAGGACTCCAGGAATATTACAGGACTCCAGGAACTCCACTGCAGGAACATTGTGTGGCTCAGAGGAACATGAACTGCACTAACTGTGCATCTTCAAATACAATGCTCGTAAACAGTTCCTTGGGGTTGTTTTTTAAACTTTTGGCCATGCTCAGAGAGGGTACAAACCCCTCTGGGCTATTGGACACAACCTAAAAAATAGCTGCAGTTATACTCCAGCAGAACTGAAAGGCATTGGTATCATTAAAATGTAATTAAGATATATCTACAAGTTAAAATTCTTCCCCCTCTCAGGTACACAGTGGTCCTGCAGCAAACCAAAAGAAAGAGCAGAGGGCAGTGGCCACTAATTTTCTTTCCTGTGTATCACCTGAGAATCCCAGGATCTGGGAATGCTCCTGTCATCACTGTTTCATGCATATTGTAAGAAAATACTGCAGAGAATGAAGTGCACTGTAAGGAGAGCTGGGGAGGAATTGCTTTACTCCATGACCCTTACAAACAAGGATCTTCTTAAAAGATTCTTTCCTGCCAAATCCGTGGAAATAGAGAAACCCAGTGTGAGCAGAACTGTTAAATGCCAGAGAAGAGCTGAGTGTTTCCTCTGTCGTTATTTTCCCTGTGCAGCCCTGGACTCGGGATCCTGCCAGGGGGACATCCAGTGACAGCCTGAGAGGCTCCCCAGTCCCAGGGTTACTTTACAGTGAAATATTAAAAAGGTGACAGTTCTGCTGCAGCTGTTCAGAGTTCTTCTTGCCTAAATCCAACTCAATTCTTTATTTAGGAAAACACAATTATACTCCAAGTGTAATCGTTTACTTTCAATCTTTCCACAGCAAAATACATGTGAGCAAGCCACATTCTGTTACTGCCTAATTTAACCATGTTTTAATTAATAACTCCTTCCACAAGTGATGATGTGAGTGATAGACTGGAATGTGAGGTGTAGCAGCATGGGGGTGAATAGCAAAGAAGGTGAAAATGCTGTAGATAAATAGAGGAGCAAACCAAACAGGAATAAACTCTGAACTGGACCAAGGGATGCAGTGCTAGGAATATTCTGATTCGAAGCAAACTCCTTGCTGGCAGGGGAGAAACATTTCTCTCCCATGCAGAGAAGGGAAAATAAATTAAAAGATAATTAAAATGGCTTTATTATTTTAAATCTTCTTCTGTGTGCGTGGGGAGCTCTGTACGAACACGTGGAGGAGCAGCAGCCTGTGGTTGGTATCAGTTGCCCTTCACACCCGCAGCACCTGCACTTGTTATTGCCATTTCCTGTGCTCTTTTCACAGCATTGTTCAAAGTTAAGATTAGAGATGAGATATGTAATTGAGCTGCTGAAAATATGGTTGTGCTTCTCTCGAGGGGCTCAGCTGGTGATGGCTGTAGGTTGGAGAGCAGGCAGGAGTGTCCAGACAGGCAGGAACGAAGGGAGGTCAAGCCAGCACATGGACATAGTGGCTGAAGAGTTCCCTGGAGCAGGAATGCTGCTGGTATCAGCACTGCCTGCTGTGGGAATGGTTTTTTAGGGGCATCATCACTGGAAATAAATAAATTCCTTAAGGAGTTTTGTGCCTTTGAGCTTGGAGGGGCTCACGTGGTTTGTGGTGACCCTCAGGGATGGGTTTGGTGGCTCCCAAGAGCTTTGGTTCTTCATCATCTTCTAAACCCACTTGTACCATTTTTTTTTTGCACCCACAGAATCGTGGAATGGTTTGGGTTGGGAGGGACCTTAAAGCTCATGCAGTTCCAGCCCCAACACCTCCCACTAGCCCAGGTTGCTCCAAGCCCCGTCCAACCTGGCCTTGGACTCTCCCAGGGATCCAGGGGCAGCCACAGCTTCTCTAGGCAACCTGGGCCAGGGCCTCCCCACCCTCCCAGCCAGCAATTCCTTCCCCATATCCCATCTAGCCCTACTTTGTTTCAGTGTGACTCCATTCTCCCTTGTCCTGTCGCTCCACACTCCCATAAAAACCCCCTCTCCATCTTTCTTGTCGGCTCCTTCAGCGATCCCATGCCGTGATCCCTATTTGCTGACTCCTGAGGGTTTAGCCTGGCCAGAGGTGTTTGCCCTCTCCTCATTTCCCCGTGTGCCCCTGTGTCGTGCCCAGGACATGTTTGACGTGATCCTGGACGAGAACCAGCTGGAGGACGCCTGCGAGCACCTGGCCGAGTACCTGGAGGCGTATTGGCGAGCGACCCACACCACCAGTACCACCCCCCTGACCCCCCTGCTGGGCAGGAACCTGGGATCCACCGCCCTCTCCCCGTATCCCGCCGCCATCTCGGGACTGCAGGTAGGAGAGCCCGGCCCTGCCCACCCAGCCCTGCACTCCAGGTGGGTTTGTTCACTCCTGGGGGGGACCTGTGAACTGGTTTGTACAGCGTGACTCGGGTTTGCTCCCTGTTTGGCCACTGCCAGCAGGGACAGGCAAGCTGAGGGGTGTAACCAGTGAGCAACCACTCACTCAGCCCGGTGCTGAAACACCGGCACTGCTCTGCCTTCAGTGGGAATTAAAATGCCCAGCAATTCCCTCCAGCCAGCTCTATGACCATCCCTTTTATTCCTCCCCTCCTCGCAAAAAACCCTCCATACTTGTATCAGCAAAACCCCTTCCCCTTTTTTGGGTTCTTTTGAGTATGAATTTAAGACATTCTTTTTTTTTTTTTTTTTTTTTTTTTTTTACCCATTGAAAAAAATTGTGACCCTTTTTTTCCACAGGGATAGCTCAAACTCGGCTGAACTTTGACACTTCAATCGTGGCATGTAAATAGTCCTTAATGAGAAGTACGTGCTTTATTAAGTTTGCAAACAGATTTTTTTTTTTTTTTTTTTTTGGTTTTAAGAGTTGTGAGTGCTGGAGGGGATCAGGATTGCAGGGAGCTCTGTGTGCCTGGGGGGGGGAAACTCCAGGAGTGTCACTTGCTAATAATGTCTGTCAGCAATAGAGCTGAACAAATGACCCCGAGTGAATAAATCACCTGACAGATGTACCGTCTGCTCTGCTTGTAGAGTGTCTGGAAGCAGGTAACAGTGGTGGTTTCAGTGTTGCTGTGAGGGAGCTGCACTGCCCTGCAGGTGCACAATTCCCAGCACTTAATGCCGTGCTTGGTTTCATTAGGAGCAGCAAGTCTCTGCCTCCTGACTGGCTGAGTGCACAAGCACTGCTCTGTTACTGATGACATGCACATGTAAACTGTTGTTTCCATTCTCACTTGCCTTAAAATTTCAGTTTTCCATCCCTCCATGCTAATAAAATGCCATCTGCAGAACTTTTTTCACCTCTTCAGTTTCATTTTGAGCACTGGGTGTATCCACAGAATTTTTTTCAGGCATTTATTTCTCTCTGATCAATGGACACCAGCAATAACTGTGCAATGTTGCTCCATTTACTTAGGGAAAACTCACACTGAAGATGAAAATCACCCCTGTGCAGTGGGCTGGCTGAAGGTATGCATCACTTAATCCCCACTCCACCCGGATTCTGAAGGGTTTCGGTGGGATGACTGGTGCTGGTGCTCTGCAGAGGGGTAAATTTCTCCTGGAGTCAGTGATGCCCACCCAGAGGCTGCAGGGTTTGGCTGGTGGTGCCACTGAGGGTGCAGGCCCTGAGGTTTGCCGTGGTTATCTCACAGTAAGGACTTCCCCCATCCCCATGAGCCACATGGAGGTTTTATGCCAGTCCAGGCCATCAGAAGGATTTGCATCAGTTGTCACTGTAATGATGTGTGTGGTAATTAGGGAGCGCTCATGCTAATTAAACTGGCAGAGGTGCTTATGATACTGCAAGATTTTATATCACTTATGACCCTGATATCTCAGGGACTGAAATCCAGAAGCCCAGAGCCTCGTGTGACAGTGACACTGATCCAGATGTGCTGGGACAGTCTGTCCCTGCTTCACCCAGCCAGGATTTGGGAGTCTCCCTTTCCTACCTGGCTGTGCCTTGGACTTCAGTTTACTGAGAACCGAAACCTGTGACTGAACCCGTGACTCAGGGAGGTCATGAGGGTGCAGTGAGGTGGCACAGAGGGCACAGGTGACAAGGCTGGGGCTGCCACACCTGGGCCTTGGGAATCACCTCCCTTAAAGGGAAGTGTCCATGCAGAGCTGGGGGTGTTCCCAGTCCTCAGCAGGAAGAGGGAATTTGGTCATTGCCAGCATGGCCTGGAAAAATATTTACTGCCCAGAGAAGCTGTGGCTGCCCCTGGATCCCTGGGAGTGTCCAAGGCCAGGCTGGACAGGGCTTGGAGCAACCTGGGGTGGTGGAAGGTGTCCCTGCCCATGGATCCAAAGTCCCCTGGGATGTAAGCCCAGGTGTGACCACCCCAGGTGTGTCCACCCCAGGTGTGTCCCACACTGACACCTCGGGAAGGGAACAGCAGGATTGGGATGAACACACGGTGCAGGCAGGGGAACTGGAAAGTTCTGGAAAGGAGCAGGTTGCAGCCAGAGAGGTAAATTACTACAGGGAAGGTGAGCACAGAGAGTTACAGCTACAATTGATGAAGTGATTATAGATCCAATTGGCATTTGTATAGGTCAAATAAATAGAAGGATAATTTGTCACGGAGTCATGGAATTCCAGAATGGTTTGGGTGGGAAGGGACCTTAAAGCCCATCCATTGCCACCCCCTGCCATGGGCAGGGACACCTTCCACCAGCCCAGGTTGCTCCAAGCCCCGTCCAGCCTGGCCTCGGACACTTCCAGGGATCCAAGGCAGCCACAGCTTCTCTGGGCACCCTGGGCCAGCTGCTCCATCCCTGCCTGTCCAGGCTGTAACCTCACACCCACTGCTCCATCCCTGGATGTCCTGGGAGCCTTGGGGTATAAATTCTGCAGGAAAGCAGCTGCCAGGCAGAGGGTGAGGCAGCAGGAGGAAGGTTTTATAGCCCAGAGAGCAGGGGCTGGAGTTTCAGCACTGAGTTTGTCCTGATGAGTGCTGACACTCCTGAGAGGTTCAGTGTGTGATAACAGCACACAAAATGCTTACTTTAGGCTATTTCTTCGTTGTGCCAATTAATTGGCAAAAACTATGAACTCATTTTGTTCACGTGAAAAACGTAGGGCATTTTTGTATGGGAATGTGAAAATATCGTGGGCTAAAACTTTTTAATTTAGAAATTATCTCAGGAAAGGATTTTCTGCCAATGTATTTAAAATACAGTGTTTCAGCTGAAAGGATTTGTTAACCTCTAATCATTTCAGCCTCCCCTTAGCTGCCTGCTTAGCAGTCCATCACTGGTTTGGTCCTATGAAGGGTTTAAATAGTGCTCAGAGAAGCACCTTTCAAAAAAAACCCCAGCAAACACCTTCAGACGTTTTCTAAAACCACATAAATCAACACTCATAGAGATAGAAGGGTGACTGTTCTGTTCCTGATCAGAGCCAAGTGATAAATGCTGCCACATCAGCTCACTCCCCATGCTCAGTGTGGTATTTAACAGGGCGGACACCGCCAGGCCCCCGCGGTCCTGCTTCCAGCTCCGGCAGCCTCCCCCCGTGCCCTGTAGGAGCCAGGCTTTGTTAGGCAGAGCTCAGCCGAGGCGCACGGCCGGCAGAAGGCCTCCGAGCGCGGTGTGAGAGGCGGTGCAGGGTGAGCCCCGAGCGGTACTAACTTGGCCCGTTTGGCCCCGCAGAGCCAGCGCGGGCGGCACGGCCCCCCGGCCCCGGAGAACTCTCCCGCCGAGCGCCGCGGGCTCGGCCCCCCGGACGAGAACTACCACAGCGACAGGGCTCGCAAGAGCAGGAACCGCTTGTCTTCCAGCTCCCAGCACAGCCGAGACCACTACCCCCTCGTGGAGGAAGAATTCTCTGACTCGTACCAGGACTCCTACAAACCCCACCGGACCCGGGGGTCCCCCGGCGGGTACAGCCACGACTCGCGGCACCGGCTCTGAGCCACGGCCAGGATTCATCCCGTGAGAACCTCCCACATCCCGTAGCTAGGAATGAGAATCGAGTCATCTTCCTTTGGCAGGTGCGACGCCCGACACTCCGGTTGCACTCTGCTCTCATCCATGTTAATTAGGGGCGACAGAACCCCGCCCGGCCCTTCCGTTTCTGCCCGTCCATAGGGGTTGTTTTGGGGGTTGTTTTTGGTTTTAATACATTTACTGCATTTATAGCCGTATTTTTTTTCTCGTCGTTAGGTGTTAGACACATCCGTTTGTAATTTCGGGTACCTATCGAGGCACTTATAAAATGATTTCCTCTGCTGGAAATTCCAAATGACCAGTTCCAGTTGGAACCAATTTATAAACCAATTCCTGTTGGAATTTGGGTGAATTGACTGGAAAGTCGACGTGAGCATGTTGCAAACAGTTGGGAAAAAATAAAAACAAACAACAACAAACGTACAAAGAAAAATCTGACAATTAAAAAAAAAAATCACTGGAAGCCAGAGAGTCAGCTTCCAGTATTTGTCTGCTGGAATTTCCACTTCCAGTTTAGAATAAAAGGATTTCTATTCTGCTGATTTCTTTCCAGGATGGCTTTTTCACACAAACCAAATGTAAACTCTCGAGAGTGCCAAATATCACAAATTATTGCAGCAGTGACAAAACACTTTCCAGTTTGACGTTATTTTTAGACCTGGCACGAATGTTGCAGCCAAATTCTTTATTTTAGCCAGTCCTGATGGTTCTGTCGGGACCAGCAGGGAGGAACTGAGACAGGAGAAGGGAAATAGGAACAGGAAAAGGAACAAGCTCCATAGTTTGTGTGGTTGGAAGTTGGGAATAGCCTTTTTCCCCCTCTCGTTTACCTGAGTACAGCTCCGAGTCCCCAAACGGGACAGGAGTGTAGAGACATCAGATTTTTTTCTCCCATTTTGCTCCTGCCTTTTAAGTGGGAAACAGTCCCCTCCTCTTCCCCAGTGTGTGGAGTACCTACATTCCAGTGCACCCATGTTCCATCTTCCCAAATCCACCTGCGAATGTCTGAAATTCCAGCGTCGCACAAGAACCCTCCGGAAGATCAGGTTCCATTCCCCTCATGAAATCCAGGGGAAGGGAGAGGGCTTAAACAGTCACCACATACTGGTCAGAACTGCAATAAAAAGGGAATACCAGACGAAAATCTGCTCCCAGGGAGATCCTAGAGCTTATTCAAAGCTTTGGATTCCGTGAGAAATCCTCGGAGATATCGCTGCCTTACTTCCTACCAGTCATTTATTCCACCAGTGTTGAGTTCCTTTAAACAGATGAATTTCTGGGATTGGACCTTGTGTCTTACACGAGCAGTGAAGCCTTAGATCCAATGGGATTGAAAACCGACCCCACCTGACCATTTTGTACAACCAGAGCCTCCCGAAATTCCCCACCTCGTGCATTCCCTAAAATTGACACAGTTGTGCTGAACTTGCATTTTTTATGCAGGTTCATGGCAAAACTACTCATTCTCTCAAGAACGAGCATCGTTAACTTTTCTATTTGCTTGTTTTCCTCCCAAAGCCTGCTGAAGTCAGGCTTTGACAGCATGTAGCACTAAAGGAATTTCTGGAATATTATGGTTTCTTCTTTCTGGACCAGCTGGCAAAGCCCACTGGTGTTTCCAGCATCCTAGAGTCTCATTATCTTTCTTGAGGTTAACGAGAGCAGTCATTAATCTCCCTTGTGGGACACCCCACACCGACACGTCTCCAGCAGCACTGAAAGAGGGCAGATGATGATTAATTATTTTTAATAACTCCACTGTCCAACAGGCAGCTCCAGCCCCGCTGGGTGATCCCAGTGGAGCCGTTCCCAGGATAAAAATGGGAATGTCTGCGCCCACTGGAGTCACAGAGTTGGGATGGACCTGCCAGCCCTGGTGCTGCCCAGTTTCCTCCACCTGAAGATGCCAAAGGAGCTGAGGAAACGCGGCAGGATCCGGCCCGGGAGCAGCAGCTGCAGCTGCCTGCTCCAGCATTCCCTGCTCCAGGAATTGTCCAGCCCTTTTTCCATGTACAGCCCAGCACCTGCATGAGAAAGGAGGCCTTAGGCTGAACATTTCTCTCTCAGCTTTGCCCAGTTCCCTGTTTGTGCATCGGAGTGCTGATGGCAGAGGAGCCGTAGAACCCTCCCAGCAGCTGCTTCTCCTCCTCCTGCAGTAGCATTAGGGATCATTAGGGGTCATTAGGGATCATTAGGGATCAGCTCATTAACTGCTTGCAGATATTTGCATATTTGCAGGTCGCTGCCAAGCACCCACATAGATTTTTCTAGAGCCTTTTGGAGCCTTGTTTTTCAGTCTTCCATGTCAGGCCAGGCAAGGGAAGGATCCACACCTGCACAACCCCCCCCCCCTGAAGCATCTCAAGTGCCAAAACTGTTTTGTTTGGATAAAAACAAGCTTGTGAGGGAAGTCTTTGATCGTCCTGAGGTGGGCTTAAGTTGGATTTACTCCTGTGTGTAATGAATTTCTCCCACTGCCCATTCCAAATTAATACAGGGAACCAGTCAGGAGAGATCCAGGTTTCCTTCCTTGCTGGGGATTTTTGTCTTTTGAAAATAAATATATCTGTAAGTACAAATATACCAGCTGTGCTACAGGTTCTGCATTTATTCAAAATAGCCTCTGTTTTAAAAAGGGATTTATTTTTAGGACACACAGTAATGAGTAAAAGCTGTGCTGGGGATCAGTGTTTCTGTCAGAATTCCAGCACTGCTGGATTGGGATTAGTGATTTAGCCAATAAAGGTGAGAACAACAGTCTCTACAGACAAAATTCGGCGCATTCCTGTGTTTGTGAATCAATTAACGAAGGATTTTAAAGTTCTTAAACCCACTTTAAAGACAGTTAATTGTTAAATTTCAACTCCAGATCCTTCCTCCTTGGCAGGTTGTATTTGACACGTTCAGGTTCTTTTACTGGTGCCAAACATTTATCCCATGGGATTTATCCCAGCTGAAGATATTTGTAACTTTGTGTTCAGTTTGATGCCAAATCCTCTGAATTCAGTTTGGTCTCAACTCCACAGAATTCCCTGAAACATCCCAGGATCTCTTGTCTTTCCTGACTTCACCATTTCAGAATAATTTTGCTAATCCCATTGCTCCATATCCCACTGATTTGGGTAAGTCAGGGCTTCTGATACTCATTTTTTCTTCAATAATGGATTAAATGTGTCCTCTGCTGCATTTTATTCCCCAAGTTCAGCCCTTCTGAAGCTTGTCCATGAGCCCACATTCCTGATGGGTTTTTAAGGCAAAATAATTAGCCCAGTTTATTTTATATAGGAAAATAAAGGTGTGTCTTTAAAAATAAAGGGAAACTTTAATAATGTTGTGAAATATATGTAAGGAATTAACTCGGAGGAAGAGCAAAAAATGCTACTGAGGATTGAAATTTTAGGATTGAAATTCAAGATTTCTTTCATTACGTGTGGAATCCACTCAAGAACTGGAGTACTGTCATTAAATCCATACAGAGAATTTGGGGAGAAGGTGGGAATTCTGTAAAATGTTACTGTGTCATTCCTGTATTCCTTTGGAACTGGGAGTAGCCTTGGCTCGGTGTCACTGATGGTTCATAGACCTGCCTTTTCCCCCCCAAATTCCCACCTGGAGCAGATCCTACTCCTGTCTTCTCCAGGAGCAGGGTCTGGCCAGAAATGTCACCTCCTGACCATCACCTGCCTTACCAATATTCCCTGAAAACCAGAATGTACTTAAATTCATCCCCCTTATCCCCTCCGGTGTTAATTCCTGGAGTGAGGAAATCTCACGGACAGGACGAAATAATCTGTTTTTCCAACGGTGTACAACCAGGGCGAGGAAAAAGAAGCACATTTGTAATAGCACAAATTTCCAAGAATCCCGCTCCTGCCTTCGGCATCGTGTCTTTTGGGAACCAGGGGGACATTTTTTGACCCAGCAGCAGTGGATTTATGGCATTTTTGATCCCTTTCCTCGCTGCCTGATCCTTCAGCAGTTGGTTTTGGCATTTTGCACACGGGATTGATTTTTCAATAACTTGTATTCCTTCCACGTCAATGAATTAGTGACAGCAGCTTTCAAAATCCGAAAGCCCAGTGCATCCATTTCTGCTGGAATCACATTAATTCCTTCGGTTTTGGCCACTGTGTAGATTTGGGGTGTGACTGAGGAATATCCCACGATGCACCAGTGGTCAGGAATGAGAGACTCCCAGTAAATGTATTGTTGGGGCTACAGGGCTTTGAGGTGGGGGAGAGGAGAGTCCCAGCACCCAAAAATTCCACTGATATTCCTGAGAATTTCAAACCTAAAGGGAAGTGAGGGGTGTGGGGCCAAGGGCTGGGACACACCTGAGTCTCTCCTCGTGCAGAGAGGGAGAGTCAGCCAGGCCCTAAATCACACCAAATGCAAATTTTGGGTGAGCAGAGGGGGGGAGAAGGATGGGAACAGTCATTCCAACTGCAAACTCTGCACCTTGGGCTTCTCAGACCCCGGAAAAATCTCCGTTTCTCAGCCAAACTGGGTCCCAGTGGGAGCTGGACAGCGCTGCCTCCAGCCTCACTGGGAGCCAGTCCAGAGTCTGGTGAAGACACTACTGCCTTTACTGGGAAAAGCCTTCCCCAAGTTGGTGTTTTCTGCTGGTTTGCCCTTTGTTTCCCCCATAGATCCTGTGTGTGTAGCACCCGACAAGGCATGTGGGTCCAATATACTATGCAATGTGTACAGTGGTGCATGCTCCGCTCTCCCTCTGCTTTTAGTGGCTTTCAAAGAAAAACTCCGGAAAAAAAAAAAAATTATATAAAAATAAATAAAATAAAACTAAAGTGGTGTTATTTTTGTGACCAGGATCATGCAGACTTGCATGCCCATAGTATCCTCATTTCTATGGATTCGTTTTCTGGAATTTAGATGTACAAAGATGAACTGCATTACAATTAACTTTTCTACAATAAATGAGCCAAAAGTACAAACCGTTGGAAAATCTCTCCGGTCTCTTTGTGTCCTGCACTTGAGGTGGGAAAAATGCTGGGAAGAGCCCCGAGGAGCCCGAAATCCTGTGGTATTTCTGTTGTTTGCCAATAGCTCTTGGCAGGGTTGCATTTTTAGTGGGATTTTCACGACACCCCGAAGAAGGAGCCGCATCTGCTCCGAGAAATAAATGATGTTTATCTTTGTAACGATCTGCTCTTAAATAGCTGCTGCTCAGGAGCACAGAAATCCAGATGATTCCTCGCTGCTCCAGCAGGGAGTGGAATCCTTGCAGCCAACTGCTCCGGTGGAGGATCCTTGGGAATGTTTTGGGTTTGGAGCTGGGCCTCGGTGTCATCTCACAGTAGAATCGGTTCCGAGAGAGAAGGAGAAGTGACAGAACGATGGGAGGTGTCGAGGATTGGACCATTAAAAGATAATTGAGTTTACCACAGAATGATTAAGGTTGGAAAGGGCCTCTGAGTCCCCCCCGTGCCCGGTGCCCACCTTGTCACCAGCCCAGAGCACTGAGTGCCACGTCAAGGCCTTGATGGTGTCCTGGAAAACTGGAAGCACTGGGAGATGCTGCCTCTTCCCAAAGAGTGACCGGCAGGAACCAGCAACTTCCCAGAGATGTTGTGATGGCCCAAAAACCCGCCTTGGAAGGACAGGAGGACATGGACCAGGTAAGCTGCTTTTACATTGGCAGTCTGACACACCTGATGCTTCCAGAATTCTGTTTAATTGGATTTTCTGGTCTGTGTGTGTTCAGAGTCAGATCTTTTTATCTGAGCTGTTGATAAAAAGCAGAACATCCTCCAAATAAATATAACTGAGCAAGACATGCCTTTTTTGTGTGTTTTCATGTGGTCCTGGAGGTTAAAATTTCATGAGCCGTTTGTTTTGTCTGTGTTCTGGGGAAGGGGCTGGAGCAGCAGGAGGGGCTGAGGGAGCTGGGGGGGCTCAGCCTGGAGAAAAGGAGGCTCAGGGGGGACCTTCTGGCTCTGCAACTCCCTGACAGGAGGGGGGAGCAAGATGGAGGTTGGCTCTGCTCCCAGGGAACAAGGGACAGGAGGAGAGGGAACGGCCTCAGGCTATGCCAGGGGAGGCTCAGGTTGGACATCAGGAGGAATTTCTCCTGGAAAGGGTGGTCAGGCCTTGGCAGGGGCTGCCCAGGGCAGGGGTGGAGTCCCCACCCCTGGAGGGATTTCAGAGCCCTGTGGATGTGGCACCTGGGGACAGGGGTCAGTGGTGGCCTGGGCAGTGCTGGGAGATGGTTGGACTCGATCTTAGAGGGCTTTTCCAACCCAAAGCATTCCATGATTCCCTACATGTTTAGGGTTTTTCCCTGTACAGGAGTATTTCCCCTTCCCTGGGCACACGAAGCTCTTCCCCAGCACAGAAAGGCTCCATGACCCGCTGTCGGTGTTAGAGCTGCTGGGAACAAAATGTACATGACCTGAAAAAGCCTTCCCAGATTTCCAGGAGGGAATTCTGAGGCTGTCTTGGAGTGCTTTCCTAAAAAGCTTCCAGCAGCACTGGGAGGCCCAACTTACTCCATAAAAAGGCAGCAGTGTGGTCCAGGTTAAACCAGGCTGCCACACAAAAAAAACCCCAAAACGAACGATGTGGGGGGAAATCTCAGTGATTTGCTATTTAAATAATCAGAGTAATTGCTTTAATTGAGTTTTGGTGCCTCTCACACTGCACAGCCCCCCAACCCTGCCACAGGCCCAAGGCTTCCAGGCTCGCTCCGAGTTCCAGGAGAGCTGGGAACAGGTAGGAACCTCGAGCATCTGAAATTCCAAGCTGAGGAACGGCAGCAAGGGGGATAATTGCGGCCTAATGAATAATTAATTCCATTGCAGGCTGGATGCTGAACCTGTGGAACATGTATCATCACACTGGAGGAGCTGCTCCATTTCCCTGCCGGTCACACACGGTCCCAGCTCTGGGATGGGGATGGATTGGGACAGTTTATTATTGGGATATTTATTTCCTTCAACTGTTAAGGGCCAAAAATTCCCCTCCAGAGCAGCAGGAAATACGAATCCCTGTGGGCACGGACAGAAACTTGATGACTCTGCCCTTGCTGCTCTGGTTACAGGCCAATATTGCAGCAGGGAAATAACAGCAGGGAGCTGCTGTGGGAATAAAAGCTGCTGGAAGGGAATAGGGAAAAACCTCTGGAATAACAAAAGGAGAGTATTGTGCCCCTGGATCCCTGCAAGTGTCCAAGGCTGGGTTGGATGGGGCTTGGAGCAACCTGGGCTGGTGGAAGGTGTCCCTGCCCATAAAATGGATAAGCATCAAGGGCCTTTCTCACCCAAACCAGCCTGGGATTCCATATGGGAAGGGGGCAGGCAGCACATGGAAAGATGGAAGCAGCACAGCAGGCAGAAAGGAGGGAAGGTGGAAATGAGAAGTTGTGCCAGGCTGCAAAGGAGTAGGGAAAAACAGAGGCAGCAGTGAGAGCTGGTGTGGCCTGGAAAAGGGACTTCAAGACTTTTAGGACAGGGAGAGTTCATCCAAGAATACATCCCATCCCAGGAGGGGTAGAGCTCAGCTCCAAGCTGGCTCTGCTGCCCCTCGGCCAAGCTTTCACCAAAAGGAACTTGATGGGATTCTGTGCTGATAAGCAAAGCTTTTAACCTCTGAACGTGATCTTAAACTTAAATCCCAGCTTTTCCACAGCCCCTCTCTCCTCACAGTGTCTCTCCCACAGCTCCATTTCCTTGTGCAGGGAAGTGCAGGGGTGGGTTTTCCTTCCCAAGCCCTCCCGTGGTGTTGAAATGAAGGGATGTCCAACACTTGTGCAACACAACCTGTGTCTCCCTAGAGAAAATGAACTCGGGAGTTACAAATCCCAGTGCTGAGATTCCCACCCACTCCCAGTGTCACGGGAAGACTAAGCAAGATTGGCCCATGTAAAATAAAGGATTTGCCCCATTCAGGTGGCACTGGGCACCAGCCACACCAGGAGCTTTGCAGGTAAGGAAAGGGAAACACTGCAGTGTTTTTCTGTAAAATAAAGTCATGTTTTGCTCAGGGAAAGGACAAAGGGGGGCAAGGATCCCTTGTGTTGTCTCTAGACCACAGAGAGCTCTGCACAACCTATTTGCTACCAGGGGTTTTCAAACCCCCAAGGATTTCAACTCTGTGGCGGGTTTGGACAAGGAAGTTTATTTTCTAGGGGTTTAAAATCCCTGAGGATTTAAACTCGGTGGTGGGTTTGGACAGCAAAATTTGTCTTGGAGCAGAGAGGGCTCCAGGGGGACCTCGGAGCCCCTTCCAGTGCATAAAGTGCCTTTCTGCAAACTCACTCAGCTACTAGGGAGCAACTTCTCCACATTATCCCCAAATTTTCCGCAGAGCATCGTGTTCCAGTAGGGATTATTATATGGCAAAGTGCACGTTATTTTCATCATAAACTGGAGCCAGGCTGGGACAGCTGGGGGGGTTCACCTGGAAAAGAGAAAGCTCCAGGGAGACCCTGCAGTGCTCAAAGGGGCTCCAGGAGAGCTGGAGAAGGATTGGGGGCAAGGCATGGAGGGACAGGACACAGGGAATGGGTTTAAGCTGGCGGGGGGTTGATTTCGGTGGGACACTGAGGAGAAATCCTTGGCTGCGAGGGCGGCGAGGCCCTGGCACAGGTTGCCCAAGGGAGGCTTGTGAAGGTGCCCGTAGCACGGGGGTGGGGCGGGTTGATCTCTACCGTCCCTCGCCACCCAAACGCTCCACGACACCGAACGCCTGAGGACGGGGCCCTTCCCCGGCGGCGCCGGGCGGGCCCGAGGCGGTGCCGTGTAATGGCGGCCGCGGTGCCGCCCCCGCGCGTCAGCGCGACGCGCCCGCCCGGCCCGGCCCGGCCGTGAGGGGCCGCGGGAGCCGCCGCCGCCAGCCCGGCCCGCCGCGCACCCGCTGCCGCCGCACTGCCGCTCCCGGAGCACGGCCCGGCCCGCCGCACACACCGTCCCGGAGCGCCCCCCGTCCCGCGGCACGGCCCGCTCCCGCCCGCAGCCCGGCCCGCCGGCGATGTCCCCGCGGCAGCGGCCCCGGCGCGGCCCCAGCCGGCTGTGGGGGCGCCGCGCCGGGCCCTGAGTGCCCGCGGCCCCCGCGCTGCCGCGGCCGGCGAGGCCGGAGCGCCCCGGCCGACCATGGGGATCCTCTTCACCAGGATATGGAGGCTCTTCAACCACCAGGGTGAGCGCGGGGTGCCGGGGGGTGGCTGAGGGTGTCTGGGGAGACCCGGGAGGAGCCGGACCCGCTCCGGGAATTTGGGGGTTTAACTCTTTTTTGTCCCCTGCTCTCAGTCCCCGCAGTGCTCATTCCTGACAGCCGCTGTTACATTATTAATGCGTACCGAAGGAATACGGCCGGGTTGCGTCGTGGCGAGTAGTTTCGGCTTATAGGCAGAGTGTGGTTTGAAGTGGTAAACCTCGATATCTGGCTCGTTTATCGAGTAAATGCTATTTATAGCTTTAGTTGTGGCTGCCTCTGGATCTCTGGAAGTGTCCAAGGCCAGGTTGGACGGGGCTTGGAGCAGCCTGGGCTGGTGGAAGGTGTCCCTGCCCAGGGCAGGGGTGGGACGGGATGATCCATAATTTCCCTTCCCGAACCATCCCGTGAGTCTGTGATTTGTAACACCTGTGTCCTTAGAGTAAGGTGCTCATCAGAGTTGTCACTTTAACTATAAAACACTTCTTTCCGTGTTCATCAAGCCCTTGAAATTCGATTTTGGGGGAGTTTCAGTGCAGGCTCACACCTGCAGGTTCAACGTCCCACTTATGTCCCAGTTAACACTTAGTGCGAGTGCAACAAAATATTTTTGTAGCATCCAGACCTTCTGATCCAGCTGATTCCCAAACGTTTCCTATGCTGGCAGCATCACGAAAGTTCCTAAAAGTTACGTGGGGTCAGTTAAGCAGAGACTTCTACGGTACTGTGGGGTTATGCAAAGTTACTAAAACTGGAGTTTGTATCGGGTGGCACACGAGACAGCTCTGCAAAACCCCACAATATTGGCAAAATCAAACTCAAGAAACCCCCACTTACCCGACCCCTGTCCCCTCCCTCTCCCCTGGGATAAATCAATGTGAGTGTACATTGATCTCAGCGTTTATAATGGCTTTTTGTTGCCCTTGAGGACCAGTGGGCAGGGGGGGAAGAAAGCCCCTTCTCACAGGGCTTTTACTTGAATAGTCCTGGTTGTTTGTGCAGTAAAAGTTGTGTAAGAGGGCTGGGAGCTGGCTGTGCTCACCCATCCTGGAAATCCTAAGTTTGGATGTGCTCAGCAGCAGCTGTGGAGTTCGCAGTCGGTTTGGTGATAAGGAGAAACAATAATTGATTTGGGCACGGGGCTCCAGAGTGTCAGAGGAGGTTTGTGTAGCACCCAAAACTCTGCTGGGTGAGTGTGTCCTGTCAAATGTCCGTGGGCAAATCTGTCCTCTGGGTTCCAGAGCTGCTGGAATGGAAGGAGGGCACTGAGGGCACAGAGGGATCTCCCTCCCTGCTCACAGGTGCAGCTCAGCCTGGTTGTGGGTTTTACTTGCAAAAGCCGCTTTTTTAACTTGCCAAGAGATCAAGATGCTGCCATGGCAAAGGGAAAGTGAACGTTTACCACGTGGAATTGCTGTAGGAGCTTGGGAGAGGATTCCAGTGGGACATGGCTTTGGCAGTTTAGAGGAGGAAACGTCCCCGTGTGATCTCAGCAGTTGTTCCTGCAGAGGGGGATGAGTTTCCAGCCCCTTTCCTGCTCGGAGCAGCAGCTCCCCACACAGCCTGAACAGCTGGAGCTGGGCAGTGTGTGCTTGGGAAGCCAGTGGGAAACGTGGCACACACGTCTCACGCACAGCTGATGTCACGATAATGAATGAAGTGACTTATTAGTGCTGTTGTCATTTCAGAGCACAAAGTGATCATTGTGGGCCTGGACAATGCAGGGAAAACCACCATTCTGTACCAATTGTGAGTATGACCCTGTGTGTGGGGGGGAGTTTTGGGGTGTTCCCAGGTGTGTGTTGGGCACGTTGCTGCTTTCCTGGGTGGTTTTACTCGTGGCTGGCAGGGGGTGGTGAGAGGTTGGAAGGGTCTCTGCTCTGCCTGGTGTGTGAGTGAGGTTCTGTGCAGGTGCTGTCACCACACACTCACCTGTGGTGTCACCACACGTGGCATTGGCTCTTTGCCAGCTCTGTAAAATAGGATTGGGGTGAGTGTTGGCCACGGGACAGTGTTGCAAAACTGATCCTTTGCACAGATTTAAATACCAGACAAATTGCTCTGTGAGTGGCAGAGCACCTCTCCCTGCCATGGCTCGTGTGCTGGGATGTCCTTTGGTGCCGTCTGTGGCTCGGGATGAAGGGGGAGGGCTGATCCCAGGATGGAGCCAGGACCACATTTCCTGCTGTCCCGCACCTTCTGCCTTTACCAGTGGCTTTGCCTTGCCCCAGCCGTGCCCCTGCTGTACAAGAGGCTCATATGAGCTCCCTATCTCAGGTCCTGAGCTGCAGTTTGATAAGAGGGTACACATTTGTGCACAGAAGCTCCTGGGTGGCACAGGCAGCTCAAGGTCTGTGTTGGGAACAGATTGGCCCTTTCCCATGTGAAGTGTTCCCGAGGCAGCACCAGGAATAATTCCTGGTGAGAGATGTGGCCCTGCTGCTCCAACCCTGCATTGAAAATGTGCTTTCTGGCAACGTTTGGGGTTTGTCACGTTCTGACCTGCTTCTGCCTTTCCAAAACGTGGCACTGGTGCAGCACCTCCAGCTGCTCCTGCCCTCACACTGCAGGGAGAGGGAAAGGTTGGGGCTGGGATTTATCTCGTGGGTGAGATGGTTTAGAAAGCACAAATAGAGTGAAGGGTATTTTTTAATACAGCTCAGGGCTGTCCTGGTGCATTTACTGCTGTGACTTTCCACTTCCTCACAGATGTCTCTCAGTTCTTCCCCTTATTTCTGCAGTTTCAGTGTTTTATTTTCCCTTTCAGACAGTGGATCTTTGTGTGTGCTGTTCCTTTATACCCAGTTTAGCTCCACAGGACTTTCCCATCTCCCTTCTGGTATCCCCCTTCCCTCTTTGCTCTGTTCCCCCTGCCTGACCCCTCCTTAACCCTCCCCCATCTCTGCACATCCCATTTTCCCTCTTACAGACACGTTGTTCCTTCCTGTTCTGTCCTCACATCTCCCTCCCCTCAGTGGGAGTTTGTGATCAGGAAGGGTGTTAGAAATGGTGTTATCCCACCTGTCCTGCTGCAAACTGGGAGATGCCAACAGCTGGAATGGGAAAGGCTGTGGGTTCAGTCAAGGAAAGGGGATCACAAGTCCCTTCCAAGCTTTAAAAGAACTCTGCTGAAACCTGGTTCTAAATATGAAATCAGCCCCAGGCATCATGGTTATCCTTCATTTGATTTTAGGGTCCTCCCAGTCCTTCTCCTTCTCTCCAATATTTGCCCTCAAGTGTGTGTGGTGAGCGGGTTTCCTGTTAAATGCTGAGAGACACTGGATAACTGGGATTCTTAACTGGGATTCCTTTCCAGAACACTGGACCGTCCCTTTAGCTCCCTGGCTCCCAGTATCCTCTTCAGGAAATATTCCAGCACCTTACAAGTCTCAAATTGCTGTCACTGTAACCAAAACCTCTGATGAAACTTTAAAAACCTCATATATAGTGACAAAATACATCAAGAGTATCAGAGGAAACAAATAATTAAACTCCTAGAAAATTGGTTTGCTTTGAAACCGCTGTTAATTTTTTGCCTGTTAAAGTGGAGTTTAAATGGTTTGAACCTCAGGAGTATCCAGAGCACACGTTTGGTTATTTGGTGTGAAACTGGTGGTCTCAGTGACAAAGTTACACCCAGGATCTCCAAGCAATATATTTGGAATATTTAATAACTGGATATCTCCAAAAAGTTGTGTGTTGGACTGTGCTGGGGGGGGAGGTTTGGACATAAAGCAACAGAGTTGTGGATAAAATCTGTTTTCAGTGGCCTGTCCTGGAAGGAGAGTGGGATGTAGTGGATGTGATGTGTCAGCAGGGCTGGATGAGGAGCTCTTGTTTTCCTGAAACCTTGGGAATCTTGTGGCTTAACCACAGTCTTGGAGCAAAACAACTGCTCTGTCCCACGTGTGCCAAGATGGGCCTGGAGGAGGAAGAGCTGTGAGCTCCAAACAGCTTCTGGGGGGGAAATTCCCCCAGCTTTCTGATGTAATGAATTATAGCCCAGTTTTGTTCAGGAGTGTGCTCTCAGCTCCATAATTTGATTATTCCACAGCTCAGTGAGTTATTTTATTGCTGTTTTTGTTTGGTTTTATGCACCTCCCCCCTTCCCCTTTGTCTGGGACGTTTTCTGTGATTCCCCTCTGAGCTGGGAACACCCTCCAAGGGTGGGATTTCTGGACTTAGGCCGGTGTGGGGGTGCTGGTGGTGACTGCAGTGTCCCTGTTCCCCGGGCAGCTCCATGAACGAGGTTGTCCACACGTCCCCCACCATCGGGAGCAACGTGGAGGAGATCGTGGTGAACAACACGCGCTTCCTCATGTGGGACATCGGGGGACAGGAGTCCCTGCGCTCCTCCTGGAACACCTACTACACCAACACCGAGGTGGGGCCCTCCCGGGGGCAGGGAATGCCCTCCCGGGGGCAGGGAATGCCCTCCCGGGGGCAGGGAATGCCCTCCCGGGGGCAGGGAATGCCCTCTTGGGGCAGGGAATGCCCTGGCACAAATCCTGTTGGTGGGGATTTCACTCTGGGATTGCAAAGCCCCATGGTGACAGTTCGTCCCCTCATTGTCCGTGACCACTCCCTCCAAAACCTGTCCCGACCCCTCAGGAATAAGGAGGAGACTCCAAAAGTTTTCCCCCAAGACTTTGGGATCCCATCATCACTTTACTTCCTCACCCCAAAGAGTTTTCAGAACTCTTCAGCAGTGAAGTTGCAGCACATATAAATATATATATATATATATTTATACATTTTACCAAGCACATAACTTGATAAAAATAATGCATTAAATCAAGGTCTCCTGTGTGCTGTCTAATTTGGTTTCAATACAGTTATATTCTATAAATTATATTTATATATGGTTAAATACAATTCTTACAATAATTGCCTTTGTTCTCCTGTGCTTCCCTGTGAGATGATGTGACCTCTTTGAGGTCCTTTCCAGCCTAAAGGATTCTGTGACATTTATCTGCATGTGGGCTCTTGGAGTTTGGAGCCAAAGGACTTTTTGAATCCCTATTTGCCTGTTAGTTTTAGAACCAGAGAAAGAAAGCTGATACAGTTTATGTTTTTAAGGCTGCAGCAAATGATTTGAGGGATCTTTGTGTGGCCTCAGTTGTGCCAGGCAAGGAACAACCCCAGACCTGGGATTACAGAGAATTTCCTCACTTTCAGTATGAATTTTTTCCCTTAAAAATGGAGAACAGAAAGTCCCAAGTTGTGTCAGAGCTGCCTTTGTCCCCAAACCACAGCACAAGCTGTGGGAACCACCCCAGGGCTGGGGGACTCTCCCCTGGGGCTGAGGGGAGAGGGTGGGATGGGGGTGATAATCCAGCTGGATAACGGGATGGGAGCAGGGGCTGGGCAGGAACCAGGAACATTTGGCCACACAGAAGGGGTTTGTTCTCTAATAATTTCAATTTTTGCAGTTTGTGATAGTTGTGGTGGACAGCACAGACAGAGAGAGGATCTCTGTGACTAAGGAAGAACTGTATAAAATGTTGGCACACGAGGTGAGTAAACCTTGGGTCTGTAACATATTTATTTTAATATTTATTTGAATATTTATCTGTGTGATACCTGTTAAGGGAAGCAGATTTCCACCCTGAACTGTGTTTTGTGAAACTCCCAATGAACTGTAAATTGATCCTAAATTTGTCAGACTCCTCCAGGGCAACAGCACTGGGCACCTGTCGATGCTTCTGTGGTGTTTATACCTCAATCCGTGTTAATCTCTGAATTAGATCCTTTAAAAAACCCCTTGTTTCCTGCAATAAATCAGTCACTATTTTTGATAACTTCAGGGTTGGCTGATGGTCTGTTTTCAGTGAAGTAATGATGTGTTTTATGGCAATCAGGTGTAAAACTGGAGGAACAGGCAGCCCATGGCCATCCCTTGCTCTGTGTTTGGAATTACAGGGGAGAGTGGAAGCTGCTAAATTGCAAAGTCCCTCTTTAAACCTGAGCTCTCTGGCTCTGAGCCATAAATCCTGATGTCTAAGCCAGGCAGTACCTGTGGCATGACCTGAATGCAAACTGGATCAGTGTGTGTGTGAGGTGATGCTGAGCTTCCAAATTTAAGTGTCAGAGTAAAAAAATCTGCATGAAAATGATGGCATTACATCCCAAAATATGGCACCTATATTTAAGCTGCAGCCACGGTCCCCGGGCTGCAGGAAGGGCAAAGCCTGCCTATGGATTTCCTTGGAGAAAAAAGCAATGCCTCAAATTTCTCTTTTTTTTTTTGGTATTTAATTTTTTTAAAAATTTTTGGATGTTTAACTTGTAGTCAATGAAGTAAATTCTAATCTGCATCTTCTGTTTCCTAACAAAGGAAGATGCAGAAGTTGTTAATTCAGATTTGCCACGAGGAAGGTGCAGAATTCCAGGCTGCAGGAGCCCTTGCTCGGGGTTGGGATGTGATTCCTGACCCACCCCCCAGTGAATGTGCCCATTGTTGTCCAGCAGGATGTTTCCAGGCTGTTTGGAGAGAACAGCAATACCTACAGGCCGAAAGGAAACTCAAATATTTATTTAAAATGGCTTTTCTTTGCTCCTGGAAATCTTTCCTTTCTGCCCAGGGGTTCCATTCAGCTCCTGTTAAGGCAAAATTGAGTTTCCCAGGTCGGTTCCAAGTATTTTCTGGACCAGGTGGCGGTTTGGGAATTAATTTTGCTGCCTGCAAACATCAGTGTGCCCGACAGGCAGCTAATGCCTGAGTTGGCTTGGCTTCCTGGGAACACCTTTTTGCTTTCCAAGGGAGACATTTTCCATAATAACCCCCGCACTGGTGTAATTCCAAGCAGTTGGAGGCCAAATAAGCTTGTCCACAGAGTCCCTGTTCCCAAATTCAGTGCTGCACAGGGATACAGGTGCTCTGATCCTCCTGGAGCACAGCAGAACGTCGTGCTGAGTTTTACACATCATCCCTGGCAAACCCTGGGTGTTTGGGCTGCGGGCTCAAAGGGTTTCCTGCCCTTCCATGTCCCCCTGCAGCAGTTTTCCTGCAGGATTTTTGGCTGGGGCTCAGGGTTCTCTTTGGTATCCAAGGGCTGCTTTGTCATCATCTTCTCTTCTCTCCTCTCTCCCCAGGACTTGAAAAAAGCAGGTTTGCTGATCTTTGCAAACAAGCAGGATGTGAAGGAGTGCATGACAGTGGCTGAAATCTCCCAGTTCCTGAAGCTCACTTCCATTAAGGATCACCAGTGGCACATCCAGGCCTGCTGTGCTCTAACTGGAGAGGGGTAAGAGGGATCCCTGGCTCCAGAGTTATTTGGGGCTTTTATTCTAGTGTTTGGTTTTAACACACATTCCTCCCCTCTCAGTAATAATCCCAAAATCCCAGAGGGGTTTGGGATGGAAGGGACCTTAAAGATCATCTTGTCCCACCCCCTGCCATGGGCAGGGACACCTCCCACTATCCCAGGTTGCTCCAGCCTGGCCTTGGACACTTCCAGGGATGGGGCAGCCACAGCTTCTCTGGCAATTTCATTCCAGAGCCTCCCCAGTTAATAATCCTGACACTTATTTTGGGCTCAGGACACACTGATTTAGGATCAGTATGGTCAGAAAATCAAATTTTACATCAAATCCACGGTCTCACCTCACAGAGATAAAACTGTGTGTGAACTGGGCTTAATGAGAGCCCAGTGGGAATGACCTGGAATCTGTTCTGGTTTATTAAGAGTAATCCCAGTTAGAGAGACCTTCATGTCCTGAAGTGCCAGGATCTGGAGTGTCTCACTCCTGGATTGCATAACAGGGTGTAGGAAATGCCACACTTGGCGTGGATAGTTCCTGGAAATGATTCATGGGAAGAACTCCAGCTGATGCCAAGGAATTACCTTTGGAGTTCTCCTCAGAAGTGCATGAATCCCTTAACCATTGTCCCTTCTGTTCACAGGCTGTGCCAAGGACTGGAGTGGATGATGTCAAGACTTAAGATCAGATGATTTTTGGTGCCCTCTTTGCACAGACATTGCTCCAGGGGAGCTGTTCCCCGGCAGAGGCGGTGGGGTCGATGTATTTATACTGAACTGATTGCAACTGTATTTTCTACATAGCTGCCCACACACAGTGTACAGGAAGGAGGACCATTCCCAGAGGGAAAGGTGCAGCCCTGGCTCCAGTTTGGTTTGGTTTCCTGGGAGGATCCGTTTCAAAGCTGTGACCAACCTTCAGAAGCTGCAGCCCCTCGGGACAGTCCAGCCTTGGGCGTGGGGAAGATGAAGCAAGAGGAAAGGAGCTTTTAATTTAGAGTTTTATTATCCCATTGTAGCCCTCTCTAGTGGAAGATGTTGGCTTCATTATTCCAGTAAATCAGCAACAAATCACTGGCTTAGGTATCAACTCCTCCAGTATTTTTAAGGTTACCGATGTTACAAATGCAACCCTATTTTCCTGTATGTGAACTGTACATATTTGTGTATATTTATACCTCAACTTCAGTTCCTTGCAATCCGTTCAGAGCAGTGTGTGACTCTCAATCAGCCTGTTGGCAGCAGCACCAACGTGGGACGTGGCCACGGCCTCGTGTCCCAGGGCTCTCCCTCTGTGTCCACCGGACCTTGGCTCCCACAACTGGACAAACAGACCCTCCCTTCAGCCCATGGCTGCTTTTCCACAGGATCTTTTGGTTAAGGAGGAGGCTGGAATGGGTTGGGGCACACGTGGATTGAGATTTGAATGACAGTGTTGGCCAAATTTGCCCGAGAGTTTAAAATGAGGTGGGTTTTCCTTTCCTGTTGCAGTTGTTGTTTGGGTGATGCTGCAGGTGCACGTCCTGCCCACTGCTCTCCTTTGCTGGTTGGTTGATTCAGGTCTAAAAGTACCTTCAGCTGTCAAAAAGGGAAAAATGTCTTTTTTTTTTTCTTTTATAAACCAAAGAGGAGGCACAAAAGTGTGTTTGACAGTCCCACTGGAGTCGTACAAGTCACACTGTAATGAAGTGTTTTTCAGAGGAAAAATTCTCTTTGCTACATAAATGTGCAGATATATCAATAGGGAACTGGATGGGGACAAAACATGACACTACTTGGAAGGCTCTAAGCGACCCACACGAGTTCCAGGTGAAAAGAGAACTCCCTGCATGGTCCCCAGAGCAATTTTGGAACACTAGGATGACCTTTCCTTGCTGTAGCACCTGGTGGGATGCCTGTCCCGTGCAGGAGGTGTCCAGAATTCCCATTTTAGAGGCTGGAGGCAGTTGGGATGGTGGTTTGACATGTCAGGGCTGTGGGAGTGCACGTGGCCTTAATCACAGGCTCTTCTGTTGGAGAGCTTTGGGGAGGGCAGCAGAATGAAACCAACCTGTGCTTCAGGTGTCCTTCCCTTCCTGAGGAGGATGGAAAAGGCATTTTGCAGAAAAAGCTCAGTTTGAACTTTTTAAGGTGCTTCTCTCTGGGATAATCTGGCTGGTGGTGTTCCTGCCTCCCTGGGAGCCCATGGATCCCCGGGGAAAGGGAAGGGAGGCAGCCTCAGAAGTCTGTCTTTAACAAAGGCAGGGAAAGAATTGACCTTTTTAATCTATTTTTTTGGTATCTCTGAGGCTCCCTGGCCGGGGGATGTGCTGTCTCTGTTAAACATTAAGGTGTACATGCATATACCCATAGTGCATGCACATAGATCTTGGTATTTAACTGGTGTATTGCAAAATGTATCAATGTTTGAAGAATTAACAATTTCCTGCAGAGGCTCTCTCGGTCTCTCTGACAGTATCTACAAGCAAACGAGCTCTGTGCACACACATGGAATGGAACTGTACATTTTCTAGTCTGGAAAACAAAAAAAAAAAAAAAAGAAAAAGCAGACTTTGCTTCTAAACCCAAGTGTTTGGTTTGTGAGTCTTTGCTTTGATCCCTCCGAGGTGTTAAACGCTGAGAACTCCGGGCTCGTTGGCTCAGGCTGGGGGTTGGTTGTTAAGAAAAGTTGTTGTTGTTGTTAATGAGAGGGCAGTGATGGAGCTGTATTGGGGTATTTGCTGCTCCTTTTGACGTTTATAGGCGTGGTGATCTCTCCAGGTGTGGGTTGTGTTTGACCAGACATTGTGTGTTTACACAGGGCTTGTCTTGGGTTTGCTCTTCCCTTCTCTTGGCCACTTCCACTTTCGTGGTTGCCCTCCCCTGGGGCTCAGGAGCAGCCCCTGAGCCCAGTGAGGAGCTGGGGGTCCCTGCACACCCAGCCTGGCTGGTGAACGGTGTATTTGGTGCCCTGAGGGGTTTATAACCCAACATTTGAGCTGTTTTCTGTGTGGGGGACAGTGAAAACAAGCCAGCCTTAAACCCAGCTCCAACCAAGGTGTGCCATGGCACGTGTAGCCACGAGTTTTGTGTCTCTTCTGTATTTTTGGGGGCAGATGTGGCCACAATTCAGAGGTGCCTGATGTTCACTGACACATCCTGTGCCTGCAGCTTGTCCAGGGCTTGGCACTCCCAGCTGGGCTTTAAATGCTGATTTTCAGTCTGGGGGGATGGTGGGGTTTGTCACCCCATTGCCAACGATTCCAACCCCCCCTGGAATGGTTTCTGTGATGGTGCTTTGAAGTTCAGGTGTGGGAAGTTAAAAACGTTTCAGTCCCCAAGAAGAGCAGCCAAACTTTTGATCTCTCAGACCCTTTGTGGCTGAGCTTCTTGTTTACAGCTTTTTTTTTCCCCTTCCCTGCAGGACAGTTCCCATTTTTCTCCCAGCTTTGTCCATAGAAAAACAAGGGAACTTTGCATCAGTGCTGCTCCCAGCTCCACTTGGGGATTGTTGGGAATTGTTGGATTGTCTTACCCTGAGCTGTGACCTTGGTTGTGTTTCACCCTCAGTGTTGTGCTGCCTTGGCTTCCAGCTTTGCCTTTGTTCTCCGTGAAATTCCTTCTAAGGATATGAAATTCTTCCTTAGGATATTCTACAGAGAAGGGGGAGGCCTTAAAAACTGGTTGTTGAAGTTTATGCTGCAGAGTGGCATTTTATGAGCAAAAAAATCGCGTTAAGCCCTTTTTCAATAACACTGAAAATGTTTCTTTTGGTTTAGCAGGTAATAAATTTGGTCAGTCGTCTCTAGAATCTGCTGCCTCTGGAATCTGAAAGTTACCCAGGCCTTTAATTGTGAGGAGAGGTGGAATATAAAGTTGGAAAATGTGAGCAGGGGTCTCCCAAGCTTCACTTGTTAATCTTTTTCCTTTCAGGGAGGCTGAGGAGCTGCTCCCCTGTGCATCCTGGGGGTGTAGGGGGAGTGTGTGAGCAGTAAATGGACCTGACAGGCACCTGCCACAGCCTCTGCAGCCCAAGTGCCTAAAACTAATTCCACAATCCCGGTTTTCCTCCTATGCTACAACTTCCATTTCCTTAGAATAGAAATATATCTATAGAAGCATCTCAGAGTGTGGAAACAAGTGGGTTTTCCCTCCCCACACAGCAGTTCTGAGGTGATTTGTGATGGTTTTGTTACCATTCTCCCCTCCATCCCAAGTGCTTTCCGTTGATCAGGCATCACCCAGCCCGCTTTGGGATGGGAGGGATGGGATTTGTCCTTGTTTCAGGGTGCTTGGCTGGGATTCCTGTTTAAATAACTCAGTCCAGGAATCCCTGGCCTTGGAACCTCCTGGTGGAAGTGGCTCCTTCCTCTCTGGCTGGTGGGACGTTCACTTTGGCGCTGGAATTAGGGCTGAAAAGCCATTTGGAGCTCGTGGGATGAGTGGGATTGAAGCCTTCCAGTGCTGCATCCCTGGGCAGGGCAGGGCCATCCCAGGGCACCCAGATGGGACTAAGGAAGGAAAATGTTGGAAGTACAGATGTGACTGGAGTCTGTTTCTGCAGTGAGTGCATTAAATGGACAAAAATGACAAATTGCAAGGGGCTGCCTCTGTAACTTCGTACAACCCGTGTTGGAATCACGAGCAGAAATTCCCTTCTTGCCTTACAAGTGGTTCATTTTTATCTTGGATTGGAGCTTTATCCACAGAGCAGTGAGTCCTGCACCACCCTCAGCCTCTGAAGGTGGATTTGGGGTGAGTAAGGACAGAGCTGGGAGGGGTTTTTAAGCTTTTCCTCTTTGTAACTGTAGAAAACTTGGCTGAGAGTGAATGAAGGCAGAAAATGCTGCTTTCCCTGGGAGGCTGGGAGTGGTTCTTTGTGCATCATCAGCTCAGTGTCACCTTGTGTGAATCCTTCCTGAAGGAAAGGATTGGTGGTGAAACCATCAGGGAGGGTGGGAGAGGGGGCCAAGAAAAGAGGGATTGTCTTGGAAAGGCTAAAAAATAACCGAACAAACCAGCTCAGGGTGAGCGTGTCCGTGGGCAATAAATAAAACTGGGGGTGTATGACAGAGGATCCAGTTTAACTCTGTCCATGTGATGTTCCCATGAATGTTTTTGACACGTTTCTTCCCAAGTTCTTCTCCAAACCCTGGAATCCTGCAGCCCCAGGGCTCAGCTCCGAGCCTGCATCGGAGGGAACCCACCAAGGACTGGATCCAGTTCCACCCTCCAGCACTAAACCTGCAATTCCTGGAGTATGAACTTGCCAGGTGACCCTCCCAACGCTGTCATTGCCTCCTCCTGCCTGTCTGTTGTTTACAAATGCCAAGTCACATCCGTGTGTGTCCACGTGGATCACCTGGACGGGGTCAGGTTCCCTGGGATCCCTTGGACTTTGTACTTCCCTTTGTCTCCTTTCTGAAAGAAATGTGGCTGATGCTGAGACTGCAATAAAATCTCATTCCAGAACGTGTTAAATTATGGCTTCAGATTAATCCTGAGACTTCGGAGGGCTGGAAGTTCCCAGCTGGAGCACTGGAGTCTGAACTCACGCTTGGATATTGAAGTAATTCAGCTAAAACATTTTATAAAGCTATTTATTATAATAAATTAAAACCATGATTCTATTAAGCAACTTTTTTTTCCCCCTGTAATTTTATCAGGACATTCCTTGAATTGCTGCCCCTTTGCCTCTTTCTGTCTCTTAAAATCTGGTTTTCGTGGAGCTGAAGGGAACTCATCCCATTGTTTTGATGCTTGTTGGAGTGGGACAAACACAAATTTGGTCTGGATTTGGGGTGGGGAGCTCTGTGCCATCCTATAATGCATTTATAGGTGATGTCAGAACTGCTAATTCTTTAAAACCTACCAGTATTTATGATTTTTGAGGTGAAATCACTTGTCACAACGTGCCTGTGTGCTTTAAACCTTGTGTGTGCATGAGTTGCAGTGAAGCTTCTCAAGCAAATATATGATTTCTGACCGAGATTTTGGGGCTGTTTGGGGTGAAATGTGCAGCTCTGCCAAACCTGGGAGGGGTGGCTTGTTTGGGGAGGGTTGTTAGGGACAAGTTTGGTGGTCAGTCTGTGCAGAATGGGAAGTAAAATGAGTGTGAAATGCTGTTTTCCTGTTGAAAATGCTGAATCCCGGGGCTGTGAGATGGGAATAGGGAGGAGGGGCACATGGGGGGGACTGGGGAGTCTCAGGGGGTTACAGGGAACTTCTTGGAAAGCAAAACCCATGGAGCCAAGGCTGGGTTTAAAGATTACATGGACCTGGATGAGCTTTAAGGTCCCTCCCAACCCAACCCACCCTGGAATTCCATGGTTCTCCTGGGATGTCTTTGCTGAGGGGTGAAGGAATGTTCCTTTTCCTCGGAACTCGGTTATTCCTTGGCTTTGCTACAACTTCCCTGAGAACTGCCCTTAGTTTCCCTTTGACTCCAGTAAAATGCAAGGTGGTTCAAAGAGAAGCCACCACCATCACACATTATTTTTGTCTGGTTCAGCTCAGGGTTCCTCTGAACTGGGCATTCCTTAGGCTTTTACCTGTGGAGCGTGGAACTGTAAAGAGATTTTTTTTAACACAAAACATTGCCTTTTGGCTTTTTTTTCTCCACTGTGTGAGTCAGACTGCTGTGTTCTCCCTCATTGCTGTTTCTTTAATTAATACAGCACTTTCTTGATCCTGTTTACCACTTTTTAAATGACAGGTTATGTTGTTACTCTCTATTTGCCTTGATTTATTCTCTCTGAATATGGGTTTATTTTAATACGAGGTCGAATTAGATGCAAAACTACAGAATGGTTGAAACATTGGCAATAGTCAATAGAGTTAATTCTTGTTATTAATTTTTCAGCTCTGATTTGCTTTTTGCCTTCATTCTTGAGAACTGGAAGGTTTTTTTCTCCTTCAAACACAAATATGTGTATGTGTACATATATGTAGGCAACTCTTGGGGTCATGCAGAGATGCAGATCTCTGGGGACAACGAAAACTAAACTTTCTTTTACACTAAGTTTAAACTAATTTAAAAAAAATAAATATAAAGATTCAGTGTAAATGTTGAAGAGGGAGGGCCTTGTCCTGTTGAATCCTGTCATTATTTACCCGGGTTATGGCTTTGAAACCTGAATTCATGGCATTGGAATGGGCTGCCCAGGGAAGTGGTGGATTCTCCGTCCCTGGAGGTTTTTAAGATGAGACTGGATGTGGCATCAGTGCCATGGGCTGGGAACCACGGTGCTTGGACTTGATGATCTTGGAGGTCCCTTCCAACCCAGCTGATTCTCTGACTCTCTGACTCTGTGATATCAGAGGAACAGCTAAACCAAACTGTTGGTATCAAGCTGGCCAGGGAATTCCTTCAGGATCTGCCGTGCCTGGGATGCCAAAGGTGCTGCAGGGAACAGGCTGAGCTGGTGAAGGAAGGGAAGTCTTGACCCACAGTTGGACTCGATGATCCTCATGAGTCCCCTCCACCTCAGGATATGAAGCTCCTGCTCCCTTCAGGGAGGCCAGATGGGGGCAGGATCCTCCTTTTTATCAACAAATACTTCACACTAAAAGCTCTTTATCCCCGGGAATTTTGCTGTATCCGAGGGGCTCAATCAGCTCTGGGATCTGTCAGGGGGACGGAAGCCCTGTGGCCTTTTTATGGCAACATCTTATTTATTAGTCTGCAACGTTCCCAGCTGAAACCAGCCGTGGCAGACTGGGACCAGCAGAGGTTCCTGTGGATGGAAGGAGGATCCCGGGTCAAGGGCACTACTGGAGTCAGGATTTTGGCTTTTCTGTTCAGTATTTGGGCTGAGATCCTGCTCGTGCTGGAGCTTTTGCAGCTGATTTTAAAAGCTCCTGGGTTTTGCTGTAGAGCTGGAGCTCAATGGATTTCAGCTGGCTCTGTGTTCCTAAAGCAGAGGTTGTGGAATCCCAGAATGGTTTGGGTTGGAAGGGACCTTAAAGATCCTCTTATTCCACCCATGGGAATGGGGCTTATCCCTGTCCAGTCCCTCCTGTGCCACTCCTGTTTTTGCAACCATCATCTCTCCTCTAACCCAGCAGCTGAACGTGCTGCTCAAAACCCCTCTTAGCCCAAATCACCGTGAGGGAGTAATTTAATGATCTGCTGGGCAGACCAGTAACCCCTTAAAGTTAATTTTTGTCTCAGGATGAGCTTTTAGCTCAGACATTCACAGCAATTCTACGGGTTTTTCCGTGGTGCCTGGACTGCCTAGGACAGCCTGTCCTTAGTCTTGCCTTAGTCTGTGTTGTTTCTGCTTTTTAACAACAGTCCTTCCTCAGCAAACCTGCCACTGCCACCTTTTCCGCCGGTTTTCCATGGGCTGTTTTTCCACAGCCGGTTTCATTATGGGAACGACTCCCTTTCGCACCTGAAAACGATTTACTCGCTTTGCAAAACAAAGCCAAACAAATGGGACGAACAAAAACTATTTGTTGCTCAGAAACCTGTGGATCAACAACGCTTCTGCGAGAGTTTTTTGATCTTCAATTGTACTCTTCAGCAAAGATGTTCTTGACGGGGAATTTCCAGCACGGAAAGTGTTTCAACCTGGTGGAACCCGATCAGCGCTGAATGCTCAGATTGGGAAGGGAATTATTAATTATTAATTAAGCCAACACAAAGGAGCACAGGCTGAGAACGTGATCAGGACCTGTCACGAGACGTTCCCAAATTGAAGGTAAGTTGTCTCCTTCCCTGAAAACCAGCGTGTTCCATGAGCATCTTCCCTGGGAGACATGGGGGGGGTGGCCTTGCTGAAGGCTCAGGGCATCTCTGCCACAGCCAGGGTGACTCTGCAGCTGTTTCTGTCCCTCCACCCTCATTAAGTCGCTTTATAAAAAGCCCCATGAAGTCACCAGGAGTTCAGCCTCCCCTGGAATTGTTTTCAAAAGAAACGAGCTGAACGTCTGCCAGACTCTCTGAAATTAAAACTATTTAATGAATTGAGTAAAGTTTCTTCCTCCTTGATCCCCTATTTCAGAGAAAAGGTGCATTAAAAGCCTGAGTCATTTTTGACAGAGGAATGGGAAAATGTGGAGGGATCTGTGTGAGACTGAGCCCGTGTGGGAGTGGGGAGGGACTGGGGGGCTTGGGGGGCATCTCTGCCCTGGGCAGGGACACCTTCCACCAGCCCAGGTTGCTCCAAGCCCCATCCAACCTGCCCTTGGACACTTCCAGGGATCCAGGGGCAGCCACAGCTTCTCTGGGCAACCTGTGCCAGGGCCTCCCCACCCTCCCAGCCAGCAATTCCTTCCCAATATCCCATCTCTCCCTGCCCTCTGGCAGTGGGAAGCCATTCCCTGTGTCCTGTCCCTCCACCCCTTGTCCCCAGTCCCTCTCCAGCTCTCCTGGAGCCCCTTTAGGCCCTGCAAGGGGCTCTCAGGTCTCCCTGGATCCTTCTCTCCTCCAGGGGAACCCCCCCAGCTCTCCCAGCCTGGCTCCAGAGCAGAGGGGCTCCAGCTCTCCTTGGGGTGAGTTATCCAGGTAAGATCCCTGTTCATGCCACTGGTGGGATCACTTCAGTTTGCAGAAGTCTCCTGAGCTCCTGCAGGTCACACCACTGAGGATGTTGCTCCTAGGACAGCAGGGCACGATGGCAAAGGAGACTGGGGATGTTATTTGTGATGGTATCATTCCCCATTGTCATTAAACGTCCCTTTATTGCCATTAAATGTCCCTTAATTGCCTTCAGCAGCAGGCTCTCATTGTCTGGGGCCGTGGGAGCAGCGGCAGATTCCTGAGGGCTGCTCAGGGCTGTTAATAATAGTGCCGAGGAGAATTGCTCCCGGTGGCCGCTGTGTCGGTGCCCTTTGTGCTGTGTCAGTGACCTTTCTCGGAGCATTCTGCCGCTGGGAACTGCTGCCGCGAGGTATTCCTGGCCACAGCTAGAGGGGAGCCTTAATATTTCATGGGCTGGTGCAGGTGGTATTTCAGGATATGAGACACCACTCCAGCCATGCAAGGCTGGAATGTGGAGCACGTTGCAATGTCCACCCCGGTTTTACAGTTGGAACCTTTCACAGAAATATGTTCCTTTTAAATGGGCAGAGTAAAAGAAATTTAAAAAAAAATAAATGTCTCAGACCCAGGTTGCAGTTAAAGGCTGTGACACCGAAATCTGGGCATGGGAACTTTAGTCCACTGTTTGGCATCCTGCAGGATGAGAGGGCCAACGGTGCAGGAACTGAATATTGGTGGGAAGATTTAGTTATTCTGGGATTCCTTGAGTAGATTCTTGATCTAAATCCTGACCTGCTTTTACAGCAGCTTTTGTGATCTTTGGACAAGCTGGTGTCAGTCAGGAATTGCACGTTTGCTTTTCCCCTGACTGCAGGAACTGCAGGGAAGTCAGAGGGGTCCAGAGGCAGAGCATGAGGCCATTTTACCAGAAGCTCCAAATAAACCCTGCAGTAATTTGAAAACCCTTGGAAGGGAGAAGACTGATAGTTCTTTTCTTCTTTTGCCCAAGCAAAGTAAAAGGCAGCGTTACCTCAATCGCTCAGTTCCTATCCAGAGTCTGTTCTGGGCTCCTCAGGACAAGAAAGGCAGGGGGAGGGTCCAGCAGAGGCCACAGAGATGATGAGGGTCTGGAGCATCTCTGTGATGAGGAGACACTGAGGGAGCTGGGCCTGGTTAGTCTGGAGAAGGGAGGACTGAGAGGGGATCTGATCAAGGCATATAAATATCTCCAAGGGGTGCCAAGAGGGTGATGCCAGACTTTTCAGTGGTACCCAGTGACAGGACGAGGAGCAGTGGCCATAAACTAAACCACGATAAATTCCACCTCTACATGAGGAAGAACTTCTTCCAACGAGGGTGGCAGGGCCCTGGAACAGCTGCCCAGGGAGGGTGTGGAGCCTGGAAACTGGACCCACTTGGGTGTGTTCCCGTGTCACCTGCTCCAGGTGACCCTGTCTTGGCAGGGGGTTGGATTGGATGGTCCCTCTTCAAACCCTGACAATTCTGGGATTCTGTTATTCTCTTCCCTTTTGGGAAAAAGCAGGTCCTTGGAGAAAAAAAGGCATGGAGGGCTAAGTAGTGAATATTTGATTTCTTCCCCCTGTTCTCACGTGGGGCACGAATATTCTTCAGCAACATCAGGGCAGTTTTTGAACGGAAAAAGGCAGCAGAGCTGGTTGCAGAATTAAGGTGATGCACTGATCGTGGTTTCAAAGGGAATGTTCAGCCCTATCCCTTCATCCCAGAGGATTTACAGCAGGGAATGGGTCCATGTTACAGCTGTGTTAATCCATCCCTTTGTTGGGGTGATGTGGAAAGTTGGCAGAGCTGTACAATGCCACGTGAGACCTCCCTGCTGCCAAGCTTTGTTAGAAATGTGAGCACTTATGAAGTGCCCTGAGGGTGGTCTGGAATAGAAAGGAACTTGGAGTGGCTTCTGGTTTCCCAATAAATTGTTTCAGCTCAGATCCATAAAAAAACAACTGCTCCAAATTCCCTGCAAGGCTCAGCTGAGTTCAGGGAGAAGGATGGAGGTCTGGGGAAACTTGTAGGTTTGGAAAGTCGAGGCATGTTCTAAAAATATGAAGGTTTATTTATCTTATAAACAGCAGGAAGGAGAAAAGATTTGAGATGAACTTCACCTTCCTTTCCTAGTTTCTACTAACTTCAATTATTGTTCCAAAAACTGAAGATTTTGAGTTGCAGATGAGAGCTGGGTGCTGTATCTCAGCTTCCCACATCAGGTCCCATTAGGAATTTGGATCAAGACAATCAGAGCTGGCTTTGAATTCTTGAGGACCCTTCCTTTGGTGTATCTCCTGTTCTGCCCAGTGCCTGTGTCAAACCCCTGCTGCTGTCCCGGGAACATTAGTGGGGGAGATAAATAAGGCTGTTTGACATCATCCTCTTGGTAAATATTTTCTTTTGGGATTCTCAAAGGCCCTAAGTAAAGCACAGGGGAGGCTGTGACAGATCTGTCATGTGAGGGGAACGACCCTTCGTGCCGATGGCCACACTGAATATCCTGTGTCAATACAGGGGATCTTTTACTGGGATTTTAATATTTAAATATTAACCTCATTTTTAAGTTTCTACAACTAGCTGGAGTCAGGTTGAGGTGCATTTCTTCATGTGATTTCTCTTTGCTCCATCATATCTCATAAGGAAAAAATTCACAAATATTTGGCATCTTGTTCCTGTTACTTTCAATTTGGGTTTGTTTGGATTTTTTTCCCCCCTCCTTGGAATCTTATCTCGAGGATTCAGTCTTTGAAATATCCTGGTTGAACACTTTCCATACCAAAATCTTCAGTCCTATAATCTATATAACCCAAATAATTTGGTGAGTGAGGCGACAGTTCCTGCTCTGTCCAGAAACATGGGGAAGAAGCGTGAAATGAATTTTGGTTTCATACCAATATTCCTTTAGTCCTCCTCTTCCAGCACAGTCTTTCTGACTCATGGCAGGAGAGTAAGTGGTTGGTTTACACACCATGCAGCTACTACCTTGTGCTGCTACTCACCCCGTATCAACATGTCAGGGTCAAAAAATAGACCTGAAAATAAGACATGTAGGTGATTTAATCGCAGCATTTTGATGGTGTTGCCTCCAAGATTATTATTCGTTATGATCTAATGCTTTCTATTAATACTTTGGGAAAGAGGATAAGCAGCACTGAAGTAAAAAGTGGAATTCAGCTTTTATCTTCTCCTAAAAAACCCTTTTCCTTCATAAACCAAGGCCCAGTCCCTGACAAGGCCTGGTTTGATTCAGAATAAAAAATACTGGCTTAACGTCCTTCCAGCTGTAAAGGGAGGACTCAGGGAAATATATACATGTATATGTATATTTAATTCAAAGACAACCCCTTGCAATGTCTAACCAAGCCCTTTCACTGCACATTTTTTTGGCAAATATGCCTTTTTTGGTAAAAATACTCCCCACAGTGTTTCTATCTGTGAGACCAAAACGGGCAGCGAAGCCTCGCAGTTGGGGATGGCAAAAAGAAGGAGAAGGAACTTACTGATGGTGGGTTAAAAATAGACACAGTGACACAAATATGTATTTAAATGTCCTTTTTCAATGCTAAAAGGCTTGTTAGGTCCAGGTGGTTACCTCAGGAGGTTAAATATAGCACCTGTGATGCCAGGATGTTGAACCATCACGCCTTGAGAGGTTACTGCTGGGTAAGGAGGACTGACCGAACTCAAGATTTAAATGACTCAAGCACAAGAAAATATTTTCTGCTTTCAAACTGGGGGTGATTGAAATGCAAAGCAGCATCTCCCTCTGCCTTAGTCATCCTGCAGCTTTCTGTCTTTTCAGCTCGGAACTGCTAAGAACTGCTGAGCACGTGGATGTTCGTGGAGCGTGGATAAAGTCTGGCCTGGTGAGTTAACCTGGATCAGAGCTGCCATGTTCTCACCTACAGCAGAGTTTTCCTAAGGATTTGGGAATATTTGTCCCCCGGAAAGCCAAGTTCCTATTCTCAGAGCAAAGACAAAGGTTGATGATCCTGGAGGTTTTTTCCAGCCTGAATGATTTTATGGTTCTGTGAACGTTCCATCCAACGGTGACATGAAATCTGAGTCAGACACAAATTTCCACAACAAAGCAACTTTAAAAGAAATTAAATGAAAGGAACGTTATTAACCATTAGCATTCCCTTTACCTCATGCATGTTTGGGGTGGTGGAGACCCCACCCCTGGAGGTGTCCAAGGAAGGACTGAACGTGGCACTCAGTGCTCTGGGCTGGGGGACAAGTGGGCGTTGGGCACAGGGGGGATCCATGGGCTGGGAGGGCTTTTCCAACCTCAGGGATTCTGGGATTCTCCTTCCCCATGCAACACTTGCAACATATTTCAATTATGATATTTATGATGTTTCAATCATGATGTTTCACTTATGATGTGAATGATATGAAATGTATTAATGGGCATTAATAGTTTATTTCTGCAGTGCAGACCAATGTATAGACATACGTGAAGAATACATGTGCATGTCCTCAGGTGTGTTATATATACATATATATAAATATAAAAATAACTTATATACAGGTGGGTGTGCAAAGGTCCATTGATCAGGATGTGTTATATGTAGATAGAGCAAGTGAACACTAAATTTTTCACCTATAAATGCCAATTGTGGACTTGAGCAGAAACCACAGAAAGTGTAGTTTGGGTTTGGTGTGATGGCTTTTCCAGTTTCAAGATTTTCTGGCAGCCTCAAAGTGACCCAAGAGCACCTTGCTCCCCTCTTTGTTTCCAGACATCAGAACAAAAATCTTATGTTCGTCCCAACTTTTCATTTCCCTAATAATGCTGTCAGTTCTTAAAGCCCCTCTGTAATTCTGGTGGGTTATTCCATGCTCTTTTCCAGCCCTGGACTGTGCTGCTGAAGATCTGCCGTGTTTCACACCAAAACCAGCTCCGTTTCAGTGGCAGGAAAAGGGGTACTGGCATCCTGCACATAATTTTGGCCTTGTTCAGTGTCTTTCTAAATAAGATTTATCAACCAGCA